>NC_134171.1:713405-1016611 GCF_964188355.1 Buteo buteo
TAATAACGCATTGTCTGAAATTTACAGCGTGTCAGAGGGTGGGGTTTGGTGGTTGGTTTGTTGTTTGGTTTTTTTTTTGGTAAGAAATCAAATAGAAACCAGAGAAAGGGTGGGGGGAAAACTGCGCTATGGCTACAAAAGAAATTTGCCCAGCGTACAGCTGCCCTTCCCCATGCCCCGGATCATGTCCTGCAAAGCCCTGGGCACAGCCCGAGCTCCGGCCCCGGAGCAGAGGGACCCTCCGGCAGCTGGAGGCAACCGCGCAGGGGCTGAAGGCACAGGCTGTACCGGGAACCAGGAGAACTCAACCCAAACCAACCCATACCTCTGGGCAGCAATGTGCAAGATGGGCACCTATTTAGACGGGCACCTTCAACAGGCTGCCGGCTCCAGCTGCGGTAGTGTCAGGGTTTAGTGCTGGTTTTAAAACTGGCAGCCAGAGATGGGAGATCTGTTGAGTTACAGAGCGGACTGTACAGAGAGGAGCTGAGTTAAATCAGCTCAAACCTCCGCTCGCCGTTAGTGTTTGTGGTCCAATAACCCCAGGCCCTCCTGCTGAGCTGCGGCCGCCAGCTTTGCTGTGCCGAGCTAATGGAGACAGAGCAAGCCCTCAGCTATTGAGTGGCCATTAGCTTCCATCTCTGCAAACCCCGCAGGGATCTGTAATCCCCCTCCATTAACTACTCCGTTTAAGTAAAGGGAATACTGGAAGCAACTGCACCCGGGAGGTAAGATTTACACGGATGAGCAAAAGCTCCCGTCCACGTTAGTAGAGCCAGTAACTATTTTAATCGTTAGGCTATGCACCTCACCGAGAAGCTCCTGCTTTCTCTGGATACAGATTTCTGACCCTGGGTCTCCAAAGGAGCCCACTAAGCACAGGATTTAAAATACCAGAAGCGCCCAGGGCCGTGGTTTAGGGAGCTGAAGCCCAGCCAGCTCCTGGTGATGGGGAAGGAGGTCCCCAAGAGCAAGTTCACCCAACGGAGGCACGGATCCTGCTCACCAACAGCTGCTCCGGCAGCTTTGCCTTGAATGCCACCCGCCACCAAAGCCTCGGCAAAGGGGACCGCAAGGACCAGCATGAAGACGCTGCCCATCGCCCTCTCTATCTACACCTGTGGGTGCTCCTTGGGGCTCAGACTCATCCTGACAGAGGATCCTTCTCCCAGGGAGGCTGCCTGACACCAACTCCTCACTGCTCCACTCTGCCACATGCCTGAGAATGGGCTCTATTCAGTTTTTCTTGGATTTATTTTGATGAGAAATAAAGGTACGGATGCTTCAGAGTCGCAGCCCGTAGTGCTGGATAAGCTGAAGAGTTGGGGGGAAAAATTCTTTAAGGAGAAGACGTGTTTTGTAGGAGCAGCCCTTCCCTTGGGATGGACAGCTGGGTGATGCCTGACGGGTCTGGTCTCCCCTAAGAGCTCCCTCAACTGATTAAGCAGGCAGGACTCTTACCTACCAGCAGAGAAGCATATGAGTTAGTGTTCAGCACCTATCGGAGAGCTGGGGCAGGCTGCTTCTTAGAGGAATTTAGGGTTTACAGTCTTGTACACTTCGCTTCTCCTTTAGTGAAAGAAATCCCATTTAACGGAAACAGGGAAAGCCAGCGCAGCTCCTGGCCCAGGCTTGCTGCATCCCAGGGTGGAAGCAGGCAGGCAGGGGGTTCCCTACAAATTCTACTTAAACAAGAAAACATGACTTTTCCACTAGCAGGTTTGAAGCACGCATCAAAATGGGCCTCTGAAGCAGGGGGAGTGCTGGACTCCAGGACAGACCTAAGGACCGCAAGTCCTAAAAAGCAAAAACTGCCAAAAAAAGGGTGATAGACGATACAAAGGAAAAATTAAAAAAAAAAAGGGGGGGGGAGAAAAAAAAAGGTACTTGAAGCGTAGAGCAAGATTTCGCCACGTTGCAGCAACTCCACTACCGCGCAGAGTCCAGCCGGGGGCCGATCCCCTCCCTCCTTCCCCCCCGCCACCTTCCCCCAGAGCAGGGACACAGTCTTTCCAAAGCCTGCCTTGACGGTCAGTACTTCACGCCGGGCACAAACTCCTTGGCATCTGGATTCAAGTTGCTTTTGCTCTGGAAGAAAAGAGGGAGGGGGACCTGCCCATCAGCGGTCCAAATGGCAGCATCCCCCTGCCAAGCACTGCTCCATGGTCCCACATCCTGAAGGTGCCCCGTCCCGGCAGCCGCTTGCCGAGGATGCTGTTACGGATGTTCACATGTGCAAAGCGGCTGCCCTGGCCCTCGTGTCCTTGCAGGCACCTGCAGCACTCGAGATGGTGCTGAACAAGGGCCAGCTCGAAAAGTTATCTACTTCCAGACTGGGTTTTTGGGGGGAAAACATGGGAGGGAGAATCTACTGTTTCTGTCTCTCCCTGTTCTTGCTTCGGCACAGGGCTGCGTGCGGATGTGCTGCGAGGTGGAAGCGGCTGTTTTATCCCCGCCCGTGGTAAAGCAGGGAGGTAAAGCAGCTCAGCCTGAGCACAGTCAGCAGGGCCAGACCAGAACAACCCCCACTGTGCTGGTCCATACGGGCCTGTGGCATATTCCTGCTTTCAGGGATGAAAACAGGCATCTCCGTAACACTGCTGCTCTTCCAGCCACCCAGCAGGTTTTCACCACTCTAAATACCTATATAGGCTCAGGATGCTCAGCACGCCTGGAGCAGACCTGGCTGGTCCTTCTGTACCTCTCCAGCCTGCCAGGACACTCCAGCTCTGCCCAAAAGGCAACAAAGGTCCCGGCTTGCTCTGGGGCCAGAGCCCAGCTCACGTGCAAGTGGCAGCCCCATCCCACGATTTCTGGAGAGCAAGTTCTGCAAAGCTGGATACTTGTGTCTTTAGGATACGTGGCTAAAACAAAACATCCTTGCAGAAAGCTCCCAAATGCATCGTCACCACTGCATTAGCATGAGCTCTTGCACTGACACCCCACTGCCACTCAGGAAACCCCCCTGAGAAAATCCACCCCCCTTCCCAGGACAGGTCCTCTGCTCTTCGGCAGACCTCACAGCACGTGTTCTCCGAGGTCCTTACCAGAATGTCCTCTGAACTGTGGCCGTCACCAACGGAGAGCCCATTCAGCTGCTGCTGCAGCTGCCCCATGCCCTGGGGCAGGTCGCGCGATGGAATGAACCAGTCCTGGTCTTCTTCCTCCAGCATCTCCTGGAAGCAGCGGTCAAGAAACTCCTGCTCCTGCAGCTCCTCCTCCACCTGCCCAAAAAGACCCGTTAGTCACAGGTACAAACGATGCATCTCGGTGTTTTCCATACACTGTCCCCACCTGGTAAAAGAGTCTGCAACATGCCTACCTCACCTCGGTGTCTGTCCGTGCCTCAGAAACATCACAGGACAGCCAGAGCTATATTTTAAACCTAGACGAACACAACTTTGTCAACTTGCCTGTAGCCAACCCCAGGAAGTGCAAGAGCACAAAAACTGGCACCTTTTGAACGGAGCAAAGCTGTGCTCAGGCATCATTTCCCAGCTGCTGCAGGCTGCCGGGGCAGGGAGATGCAGCCTGAAAGTTCACGGCACCAGGCAAATCCAAAAGGGAATGGGATAGGATTTACCGGACATCTGGATGCATCAGCGCACACATGGTATTTCAGGCTGCCGGGCTCCAGCGGAGCTTGCTGGAAAATGAACAGGATAGCTAATAAAATCACAAGCGGGAAGCAGTGCTAGAGGTGTGCGTTGTTGAGTGGATCCTCTGCTACAGAGTGATGCTGCAGCCTTTCTTGCTTCCCACACTTCTCCGGTTCGTTAAACCAGCTCTGCTCGGCCCCCTCGGCAGACCGGTGCTCTGCAAGCACCGACGCAGGGTGGCAGTCGGCTCCCGTTGAGTACACCATGGATGACGCCATCTCCGCTGCAGGAAAATTCCTCCCAAGGCCTAGGAAAGCCACAGGACCTGGCTTGGGCTCCAGGAGCAGGGGTGTGCTGGCAAAGCGAGGCAGGAGAGACAGGCAGGAGGGGGGCCTGGGGGTCCTGTCCTCACCCTTGAGCAGGCGCGTACCATCGGTGGGTCGTATTAACCAGCTGCTCCCATCTTCCAGGCTGGTTTTCTCTGGATCCTGACTCGAGCAAAGCAAGCGAGGCAGCGAGCTGGGCAGCCCACACCGCCGCCGGCCTCCTGCTAAACAGGCACGTGGTTGCCCGAAAATGAGCAGACGGGGCGACAGCCAGAAAACAGCACGATTTTGAGCAGCTGTTATTGAGTCCAAAAGGGCTGAGTGAATCCATGAACCACAAAACGCTCTGAAAAGCTTAAACCCTTCCATTTTACAAGGAAGCAGAAACTACAACTGAAACTGGCTTCCCGAGGGGGAAAAGGGGAGCTCTGCAACCCACCATGCCCTGTACTGCAGCCCCTGAGCTGGGGACGGGCTGGCAAGCCCCTGCCACCGGTGGGCTACCAGGGTCCCACTGCCTCACCACGGCATGTACAGAGACCTGCCTGTCACAAACAGCTTGGGAAGGTAACTCCAGTAAACCCACAGCACTATTGACTTTCAAGTTATTTGCAGCTGGTCCCTGCTACGTTTAAAATCACATCCAGGAAAACTTGCGAGGGTCGTGAAAAGCTCTCTCACAGTAACCGAGCCTTGGACGCCATCTCCAGCCTCAGCTACTGCAGAGCTTCTCGCCACCAGCCTTAGAAGAAATTGGGTCCAGCCAGGGGAAAATCCCCTTTACTGCTAGCAAACCATTCCATCGCTGTCCTCAACTGGTTTCCAGAGGCTGTCCTTGAAACTACGTGCTGGCACTAGCACATGAAAACAGGATATTAAAAAAAACCACCCCAGGATTGCTGGCTCGCCCCGGCAGGTGACGATGACAATGACTGCCCTGGGATCCTGCACTTCCACAGGACACTGATGGAGTGAGCCCAGAGCTTTGTGCATCTCGCAACACTTCAAACCCAGATGAATATTCCCTCTCCTCTGAGTCTCACCTCTGCCAGCCATACTCTAACCGCAGCCCAGCAGTGCCTTGTTCCCCTTCCCACACCACAGCCTTTTCAGTGCATGCAACTGGTCACTGGGGCCAATGACAGTGCTGGCTGCGAGCCGGGGACGCGGTGACAATGTCAGTCCTGGACCAGGGGACAGAGAAGGGGAGATCCTGGACACACTGACACCTGTACCTACCTGCTAGCCCTCTAGCCAGAAACCATCAACTCCTTTGCACCACATCATGACAACTTGAACCAGAAGATAAAGGGTTTAGTATTTGCTCAGGGCTCTTCTTTGGCTTCCTGTGGTATTTAATGCAGCTCTGTCACCTCCTGCCCCAGGTCCTTGTGCACCAACCTCACCTGCTGTCAGCACAGTTTCTTCTTAGCGCAAGAGACCACCACTCCCTTTTTGCCCTCTGGGATGTGCTGGCTCCATGGGAAAAGGAACGTCGCTCACATAAATAAGGGAAGACTGTGCCAAGAAGCTCGTGGGTTTCTGAAAACACCTGCCTGTTCCCCTCACTCAGGGCCTGGATGGCAGAAAACATTTGCGGAGGAGGCAAGGAAGCAGCGTGGCTTCAGAAAGCTGAGGAAGAGGGAAGAGCAAGTGGGTCTGGAGGAAGATTCAGCCCCACATCTTACAGCAGCCCCAAGCCACCGGGGCTTGCATGTGAAGGTGGCAGAAGCCATCATCGCCACTGAAAGGGACGTGCCTGCCGTCCCTCACCCTGTGCCCCCATCACCCTCACCCTGTGCCCCTCATCCTCTCCCAGGGGCACTCAGGGGCGACTCAGGCCAGGGAGCAGAACGGAGCAGCTGAGAGGCACGAGGTGCAGCACCCCAAACCGAGCCTCATAAGCACCCACGCCAGTCCAAGGACAGCTTCTTCCAGGAGCGCTGCCTTCCAACAGATGAAGGTCCTGGCACAGGACAGCTCTCCCTACCCCACTGCTGCCCCACCAGTGGACACGTGGACTTCAAAGCCCTTAAAGAGTGACTCCAGCTTCTGTACAAACCATTTTCCTCCCTGAGCAGCATTTCACCAGGAGCTGGATGAAGGGCTGAGCTCCCAGGGCATCGCTAAGGGGTTGGAAGTGCAGAAGTGAGGGCTGGCAGACCAGGAAAGCACAAGCGAGTATCTCGGCGACACAGAGCCCAACACAGGGAAGCCCTGAGGTCTTGGCTCCGTTTTCCTCCCTCCTCCATCTTCCTCCGCATTGCTCCTCCGCCCCGGGACACTCCCTCCGGCATGGAGCTGCAGTATGGTTTGCTTTGCACTTTGCCTTCATCAGGCTTTTAATCAAGACAGCGCTTTACAAACATTAACTAATTAATCTCACACATTTCCATCAGCCCAGCTGCTTGTGGGGGCTGGCTGCTGCCTGATCACGTCATTAAATAAAACAAAAGCCTTGAGTCACAGCTCGCTAACAATTGCTAACGTGATGTGGGACAGCATAAGGCAGCTGCTGCACACTCACCAGGAGTTACTGTCAGCAAGTGGCTGCAGTTTCCTCCTGTGGGAATGAGACTTAAGTATTACCATATGGAGATTTTCTGCTGAGAACACCAGTAAAGCTGATGAAATCCTCCTTTGGTGAGCAGGGGTGTGGTGGGGACATAAAATCCCTCTGTCCAGCCCGCCCGCAGCTCCAGAGGTCCCTCCCTGCTGGTCTCCTGACACCCTGGTGATGGGAATCCAGTGCTTGGCCACGCTCATGGGGATGTTTTAGGGAGGGGCAAGTGTCCAGGAGAGTTCAGGGTTTCTGCCTGTAGCACAGCTTGGCCAGCTGAAGGGTCAAGCTCCTTCTTCGCCCAGTTCAAGGTGTCTAACTTCTCTCCAGCTACTGGGATGATGGCAGGAGGGACCAGCGAGCCTCCAGCAAGCTCTTCCCTGATGCCTTGTGCTATCCTGGCATTTGGATGAAGACCCAAAGCAGAAGCATGAGGAGGACGCTATACGCCTGCTCCCTCCGCTCCAGCTCATGGGGTTGCATCATTATTCCACAAGCAAGAGCTGTTCAAGTCCCACCACAATCTACCAGAAGCTCTCAGGAGCTTAGCTGGCCCTTACAGACACAGCATCTAGTGGCCAAGGTTTCTACCACGTGGTCTGGCTGCTCCAGGCATATTCAGGACCATTTCACTGAAATGGAGACTTCTACCCGAAACAAGAGGTGCTAACTGCAAGAACGCATTGCTGAGATAGCTAGGCTACAAACGCTCTCAAATTTGGAGCACTGATTTTTATGCTGGTCTGCTCTCTCCAGCTGAGCATGCAGAAAGGGAAGGTCTCAGTTATCGCAGCAAAGCACAGAAGAAGATGGTGCCGTCAGCGTCCCTCTGAGAAAGATCTGAGAGGGTCAAAGGCATCATGAGTTAGTTTTTCCTGACTTTATCCATCCCATGTCCTTACAGGCAGATCCAATATAAACAGGATGACTCTTCCCTTGAGCCACCTCCTCTGTGCAGGGCCTGCACCGGCTGTGACTCACTCGCACCTCATGGTGCCCATCAAAGGAAACCTTTCCCTTGCCTCTACCCTTGCCTCAATTTTAGCTGCAGAAACGCAGAGCTGGCAACCACCCTCCCAGTCTTACCTGTCTGTTGAAGTCTTCTTCGTTCTCCATCCACATGTACTCTGCAAAGGGGTTGTTTTCCTTTTCATCGTGGCCATTCACTACTTGGTCCTCTTTGGATTTGGGACTGGATGCCGTTGTACTGGCGAGGTCGGAGCCATTCATCATTACTGACTCTGGGAAGAGAAACAAGGGGGTGAGGGAGCTGCCGGGGACCCCATGCCCCCCAACCCATGCCAGCCACCCACCTCCCAGATGGAGGCTCGCCACCAGCCATGCTGATCTGACGGGTGACAGCTCAGGCTTCCAGCACAAGAACCTGCTGCTTCCAGGCTGCTTTTTACTAAGGCACAGTGCTATTCCTGACTCCTCTTCTCAAAAGTGCTGGAAGCAGTGCTACACCTCCCTGGCAGAGGCAGCATCTATTTTTCATGGCTTTGACCCATCAGAGATAGTCTGAATGTATTTGGTCTGGACTTAGAGCAAGGGGTGACCTGACCAGCAGCTCCTGGAGAAGTTGTGAACAGGGCTTGGAAAGGCACCGGCACCCCAAACCCCATCCATCCATCCATCCCATTTATTTTAAATCTGCCACAAAACACACCAAAAGACGACAAATGGGTTATCACTGCAGTTAACACACCAACACCACAGAAGCAGATTGTCCCCTGCTCCAAAATACTGAACTTTTTGGCAGAACATACACATGCCAGTTCATGTCCCTTTATCTCTGCCATAATTTCTTTATTTTTAGAGGGCATTTCGCAAAAACCTGTTGGTTTGTGACACGAAGGCTGCCTTTTTCAAAGCAGGCATTCAGAGTCCCAGGAGCATGGCCTGAAGCAAGACAAACCTTACGGAGTCCCAAACCTCAGTTTCTGAGAGGCTCCCAGAAGCAGACGGAGGGAAGCACGCACAGACAGATAAATGAGACAATAATTCAATAGCAAAATCCTATGGAATAGCGAAACGTGGACTAAGGCCAGCACAACCCTGCTGAAAAACGTCCAAATATCACGTAATGACATCCCAGCTGTATGTTTTACTCTTGCCTGGTAAAGGCTTTGTCTGGAGCTGAGCTGCATCCAGCTCCAGCACAGCACTGGGGCCCAGGGATGAGCTGGAGAGCATCCCCCACAAGCAGGGGCTGGAAAACACGACTTCTTGGGATGACTGGCAGAAGTGGCTTGGTTTGGTCTCGAGGAGAATGAGAGCCGGGGAGCCCTGCACAACAGCCCTTTCGGTACAGAGGGAGGTTGCAGAAAAAACAGCCTTTTGTCCTCGTGGATACAGAGGGTGTTTTGGTTTTTGCAGCAGTAGAAATTGGATTGGGGGGGTTGGGGGGGTGAGGCTGGGGAGACCAGTAGCGATGATGGGAACTAATGCCATTTGCAAGGGGAACAAGCCTCTCCCTGAAAGTTTCAGGGAACAGTTACTGATGGGCACCACGGATGGTCCAGGTATGCCTAATCCTACTTCAGGAAACAAATTAGACAACCTCTCAGAGTCTCCGCGAGGCCCTACAAGGCTGTGAGAGCAAGCAACAACCCCGCCAGAGCCCAGTCTTTTCCGTCTCCACACAGGTCACAGCTGCCATCAGATCTGCATCCCAGCAGCCGCTCCAATCCCCCAGGAGCGGGAATCCCACATTACTCGTTAAATGCAGCCTGCTCTAGGAGCCAAACAGATTATTCTTATTTTGGGGAGGAATCTGAAGCACAGACGACTACAGGATAGCTGTCACACATTACTCTCTAAAAAGCATCCCCACCAATAACAAAGGTGCACAGCCCTTGCATACCAACACTCTTGGGTCCCCAAGAGCAGCACAGCTTTAACATGGCTGCTTCTGGGCAAAGAAAAAAGGAGGAGAAAAAGGGAAAAGGAAGAGCAGCACGTTCCTCGGCCTGCCTGCAGCCTCGAGGGACAGCACCAGGCCACACTGAAGCAGCCTTTGTTATCTGCAGAGAAGCAAGAAAGGCTCCGAATGGAGCACGGAAACTTCAACCGTGCCAAAGCCAACACGGCGGCTCTCTCGTGATCAGCGAGACTTATTGACGGCAGACAGCTCAAGTCTGGCAGAAGAGAGTCGCAGGGCAGGCAGGAAGGAGAACAGAGCTGCAAAGCAAGCGAAAAGGCATGAAAAGGTTTGGATGGGGGAGCTCTGCCTCCTTTCCTCCCTGCTTCTCTCGCCGCCAGCGCATATGTTTGCACAGGCAGAGCCTGGAGCTCAAGGACACATGAGTTTTGAGGAGCTGGCGGGATTCACAGCTTACATACAGCGTCCGGAGCTGGGTCCTCTGTGCAGACAGGCAGGACGGGCGCTGGGTCGAACCGAAAGTCCTCCCACTGCCCTGCTGTAGATCAGGCAGCCGCTGTCAAGAGACAAAGCGAGGTGCCTGCTCTGGTCCGGTGGCTCCGTACCAGCTACTGCAGAGAACAGTGTAGCTGGAGAAGCAGCACAAGAGAGGAGGGAAGGTTTTTGCAATGTTCAATTTTATGGTTTTTATGCTTTAAAAAAAAAAGGAATAAAAAGCTTCCTCTCCCTCCCCAAGACTCCACACTCCTTACTAATCTGGCTGCAAAGAGATCCCGCTCCCGTGGTGCTGGCTCTCGGCAGAGCTTTGCAGCTCTTTCTGAACAGCAAAGGGGGTTTTCCCCGAGTGTTTGGTGTGTGTGACCCGGTACCCATGGCACAGCTGTGGAGAGCTGTGGGTGCTGCAGGAGAAGGAGAGGCAGAGGAGGGCAGCTAGCCCAGCGCAGCGAGGAGGGCAGCGTGCTGTGGTTTGGGAGCAGAGACATGAAAGGATGGCTTGTGTCTAGTTTCCCTTCCAGGTTTATAACGCGGCAGCAGGACTTTCATCGCAGTTCCCGTCAGCAGGACAGGTTTTTCAGGCAGACGGGGAGCAGCAAAGGCAGCAGCTCTCAGCACAAACAGATCCTAACAGCAGGGCAAGCCCTGAGTGCTGCCAGCATCCCAACATCCGTGCAGAGCCTGCAGCCCCTTGGCCATCCACGCATCCCACTCCAGTGCCCGGAGCAAACCAAAGGGCTCCCATGGAGCAGACAGGGTCTGGGGATGCTGGCTGAGCTCGGCTTCCCAATTTTGGCTTCCGCCGTCCCGTAACGGGCAGACGGAGAGCTGGGACCCCCCCGGGAAGGGCAGCCCCGGGCACACCGGGCACCATCTGCTGCGGTCCCCAGGCTGCGTAAACAGACCTGCTGCTTGCCAAAATGAGAGCGCGGGAAGCGTTTGTACCTCCACATCACAGTCAATGCCACTTGTTTACTCTGTCACCAACGGGTCCATTTTTTTTTTTTTTTTTTTTTTTAATTTCCCTTCTTTCTCTCTCTCTTTTTTAAAACATAGGTGTCCACAGCCCCATTTCCAGCCCCTCTCAGCAGACACAGAATCCCCCACGTTCACCATGGAAGTTGTTTCACTGTGGTTATCACGCACGTTTCCCCACCACACTATTCCCACCTCTTTTGTTAGATTTAAGCCACCCCAAAGCTTCCCGAGCAATCCCACACAGCCATCCCCTGCCTGCTGTGGCCAGAAGTTTCTGAATGGCCCCGAGCAAAAAGGGAGCTGGGAGAGGCCAGCATGGACATTTAAGTGTCAGGGAGCGAGACAGAAGCCCTTCCACAGAGCCACGTCCCTGCGCTTTGCTGGGAGAAACAGCCGGCAGCAAGCAGCAGGCAGGAGAGGCAGGCTGCCCTGCAAGCTCATCCCTGCCTGGGGGGGGGCGGCTCCTGCCTGGGCATCTACTGGGAATATCCTGGGTGTAAAAACTCACCAAATGGTACGGCAGGCACCCAAATCTCCCGTCGCTGCTGGCCGGTAACAGCACGAAGGGCAGCAGATACCCAGGGGCAGGGGTATGTGCGCAGACGGCGACAGCACAGGAACGATCTATGTGACATACTGCTTCGGTAGCCCAAACACGAAAGGGGAAAGAAAAAACAAACCACCAAAGTGGTTTTTTTTAATCTCCCATTTTTCACAGCTAGGTCTGAAGGACCCAAGGTCATGGTTTTCCCCTATCAGCCAGTGCTTGGAGCACACCAGCAGTCCCTCACAGCAGCCCCGGCCATCAGAGCCATCCCCGCCTGGAAAAGCACCTTCCAAAAGTGCATTTTCCAGTCTGGCCGAGCCAGGCTCAATGTATGTTTTGGTCTGCGTGTTATTTATCTGAGTCACCGGAGCAGCGCTGTAACCGTCAGCCTGTTGACACTCTACCAAGTACACACAGAGCCAGGGTAATTTTGATATATTGCTGAGATGCTGCAGTGAGCTTACTGCTCTGAGCCATGGTTCTCCATTAAAACTAAAATAAATAAAAAAATCTGCTTTCTTATAACAAAGGCTTCTTAGATTTGTTTCTCCTTTCCCCTGGAAAATTAAGCAGATTTTAAAAAAATAAAAAATAAATGTAATCTTTAACCTGGGGACTGAGAGCTTAGAAAACACATCCAGAGCTCACAAACCACCTCCAGAGAGCTGTATGTCCTGAGCCGGAGCACAGCAAAACCTGAGGAGCTACGCCCTGCGGCTGCCTGCAAGGCAGGGAGGCAGCCTGGGAGGTCCCGGCTAGTCTTTACAAACATCTTCATCACTCTTAATACTCCCATACTCGCCTGGGGCTGGAACAGCAGCCTGGCAAAGTAGGTTTCCTTTGGAAAAGGTACTGGACAACATGAGGTGGGAAACAGAAATTCAGCCCCTGTTTGGTATTTGGGTGATGCTTAAATGCATGATGCTTTAAGGCTACAGATTTCGCAGGACCTGACCCCAGCTGGGGCTACCAGGTGGTCCCAGGTCCATTAAGCTGGAAATAGTCACCAATCCAAATTAGCCCAAGTGACCAAGACATCCGAGGGCACACTAATCAGCAGAGCTCACGCAGGAAGATGCCAATGTAAAGGGGATGGACTTTTTTTGGAGGAAACATCCACATTTCTGTGTGGACGTCTCTCTTAGCCCCTGTGCTGCTACGCAGAGATAGCACCGTGGTCCAGGCACAAGGCTGGGCATCGTCTAGCCCTGCTGCGCAGCTCACTGCAGGGCTGTGAGCGTTACCTGGCCTTCAAAGCCCAGGGGGAAAAAGCAGGAGGCACAAGGCTGGAGTCAGCGGACGCGATGGTGGGTCAGCACTGCCAAGGGCAGGTCTGGCCCCTCTTGCCCCAGCCCCTCACCTGATCCCTTTGGCAGCAGCAGACAGGTACTGCAGCTACGCGCCCTCTGCCCACCTCTCTGCCTGCGCTTCTGCAGCTGCGGTCCAATCCTGTGTGCACCGCGCTGGTGCAAACCCCGCCGAGGCGGTAGGGTTGTGCTATGCGAGACACGCTGCCCTTGCTTCAGAGCAGACGCTGCGAGGCCAAGCGGGCTGCCTCATCCCATCACTGCCTTGTCCCACTGGGCTCCCACTCCTTGGAATGACAAAGCAGAGCAAAAGCAAGGTGCTCTTGCCACCGTGTTGATGCAAAGAGGGCAGAGACTCTGTGGACCGACTCGGCAGGAGGTGGGGAAGGACTCCTTAGAGCAGGCAGCACCCAAGCGTGGTATAAAAGGGGGCCGCTGACCCTGAGGGAGACAAAGCTGAGACAGAGGAGTGATAGGATAGCAAGGGCAAAGGCATAGGTACCCGCTGTGCTGCCAGAGGAGTGCAGGAGGCGAGAGCCTGATGCAGAGGAGGAGATAACGCAGGGTGATGCAGTTGGAGCGGCAGGCAAGCAAGCTGATCTTGCAGGCAAGCATTTTTCCAGCGGCGAGCCACGTACGGAGGGAATGGCAGGTGGGCAGCGCTGCCTGTCCGCCTCGAGCTGTGGCACCGTCCGTAGGGTGGAGAGGGGAAAGGACAAGAGGCAGCAGACGGCGAGATCGCACTGTGGTTGGAATGAGCTGCCCCGGGAGGAGAGTGTACAGGCAGGAACGCTTCAGGCTCCTGCGACGGAGCAGCATAAGGCACGACAAGTTATTAATAATCCGGATAACGCACTTCAATACCCCAGAATTACACATATGGTTACCCGCTCTTTCCAGGCAGGCCATTAGACCATTTCCTTACCTAATTCAGGAGGATAACACACAGCAGAACAAGCCAGGGTTAGTCACAGCAGGACTGAGGAACTCCTGGGAGGCAAGACCCTTCATGCATCCCACTTCTGGCTGGTTTTGTCCCCTACGAGAGCATCCCTTTCTTACGCCAAGCGTGGCATGAGGCACGTTCCTCCCCTTCGCCCCCAAAGAGTTAACAAGTCAGCACCAGACGGGAGAATCGAGCACAGCTGCGCGCTTGGCTCAAGGCAGGGACATATGGTCCTCCTTACCCTCCCAGGCTGGCGCGGCCAGAGCCAAAACCTCGGCGGAGGCTGCTTCGGCAGGGAGCGCAGGGTTACGTGATGGAGGAGGCTGGCCGGCCAGGGCTCCCAACTCTATAAATAGCTTTGGGAATCATTGTGTTTGCAGACGGGCTGGTCCTTCAGCAGGAAAACCCACCCAGCACAACCCAGACTTCAGAAAAAAAAAAACAAACCCAAAACTGAGCCCTTCTTTCTCTGTGCACTTTAACAGATCCTCTCCTTCCTGACTGCCCTGCAAGCGCTTAGGAGCAAGGCTGGGTTTGCAAGGGCTGGCACCACAGGGGAAGGCGAGAGGTTAGGGCTGCATCCCCAAGCCTGTGCTGCTGCACCCTCATCCCAGCTGTACTTCGGGTGTAACAACACTCAAATTTTAACTTGCATTTGAAATTTAACTCAAATTCATAAAAAGAAATCCACTATTTTATCCCTTCAACCAGTGCAGAAACGCTTCCTGCAGAAGAGGCATACTGGAGCATGAGCAAATTGGTTTGAAGTCCTTGACCAGAAGCCTAGGACTGATCCCTGCCCAGGCAGAGCTGAGGCAAGGCAGGGAAGGGAAGGCTGGATGTTTTTGCAGGGCACCTCTCAACTCCTGCAAAGCAGCAGTCAGAGAAGGGCAACTCATTAGCCTCATTTCCCAAGGGACTGGATTCTCCCATTTCAGCTCCCACAGGTACTTCTCACGCTCCACAAGTCGATCTGGTTCAGCCCCACTTCCAACGCCCTCGCTCCTTCCACCAGCTTCTCCTCCTGCCCACCTGCGCCTTGCACAGTAAACATAAAGATTACCTTGCTCTAATCTCTGCTTGCAGATAAGGTCTCTGCACCTTGGAGTCCCAAGCTGCTCTTTTTATCTTCCAGCCGTGTCGATTTTTCCAGTAGCCGTGAGGACTGCCAGCTGCCCCGCATGGCACTTGTGATGTTCAACCCCTCTCTGCTTCCAGCTGGGTCTCACCGGGGAACCCGGCGTGACTGGGTCTGGCTTTTTCTGCTAGGCTGCAATCCAGCTCCAGCCCAGCCCACGCTCTATCACCACCCCGGTGTCTTTCAAGTACTTTTTTTTCCTCAGGCTTCTCCTTCCTATTATACTGGCACTTCAGGTTTTATTCCCTACCACCGACGCTGAAGCGCTGAGCTGGCGAGCTGCTGCAGACCTGGGGGAGTCATCCACTGCTCCCCGCTGTCTTCACCCCTCTGTAATTAGAGGACGTTAAGTCTTCCAGGGTAGCCTGGACTCGTGGTGTTAGGCTGGACTCCTGGTACTCCCTTCTCGCGCTTGCTGGGCTGCTGCAGGGTGGGTGCCAGACCCTGCTCAAAGCCCACAGCAGATGTGGAGCTTTCCATTTTCAGATATCTCAGTTGCTGAGGAACTGCATCCTATTTCCATCTCCAATGTGGGGGATAATCTCATCCTGCACTATTTTAATCTGCATCCACAAGAACAATCCCTCACTTTGCTCAGGCACAAAACAAAGTGCCGCCAGATCCCCCCCCCGTCATTTTGAAAGCACCAGAAACATTGAACACACTCTTGAGCTGTGTCCAAGAAACACTTTGAAACCTAATTTCAAATTCATTCTAAACACTGCTCTTCATTGAGCTACTTTTAATCTCAGGCAAAGACGACACATTCTGCACTTGACAGCTCACAAACGGGTCCTGCTGCTCACCAGGATTAATGCTGCGATACAGTGCAGC
The DNA here is from genome assembly GCF_964188355.1 of Buteo buteo. Lineage (NCBI taxonomy): Eukaryota > Metazoa > Chordata > Aves > Accipitriformes > Accipitridae > Buteo > Buteo buteo. The sequence goes on from NC_134171.1 coordinate 729,020, forward strand.
AGCGATATGGCCAACCAGCACCACTCATGAGCCTGCGAGCAGCAATATTCTGTAGTTTCTTTAAGGGAATTGATAAAAGAAGTTTTTTAAAGACTTCAAACCAGAGCATCCATCAAGCAGCACCTTCCAGCTCCCCCGGCAGTGGCTGCCACTTCTGTTCTGGGAGGGGAAACCTCCTGATCGGAGCCAGGCGATGCTCTTCCCACAGACGGACTGCGTGCTTGCTGCACAGGGACATCCATGGGGACAGCATTCCCTGCCTGCCTGGGTGCGGGCAGAGAGAACTGAGAGCAGAAAAAGCCAGCAGTGCAGTTTCTGCAGCAGCAACGGCTGGAAACGGAGATCAGGGCAGCAAACTGAATGCTTTGCCAGGGCTCTACGGATTTGCAGAAGCAGCTTTATCTCTGTTTGCGCCGGAGACCCGACACGGAGGCACCTTTCCAGGCACGTGGTAGCATGTGCCCTGTACTCACATCTTGGGCTTCGCCCGATCCGGTGCTGGACGCCTGCCCTCCACGCCATCGCTTTCACTCCGAGCGTGGACAGGGAAGCGAAGTGAGGCCGAGAGGCCAAGGCAGACATGGCAATTCAACCCGCGTTTTGGGAGCTCAGGTCTGCACCTTGGCAGCCGGACGGCGCTGGCTCTTGCTGCTCCGTCCCTTGGCTGTATGCAGGCTGCAGTAGCGTGGTCGCAGCTGCCGGGGCTCGGCACTGTTCTCCAGGCCACCAAAACCTGACAAAACACGCCCTGTCAACACCAAACAAGAGCAGGCACTGGGCAGGCTGGCTGGCGGCTGCCTTTCAGCAGCCCAGATTTCGGCTGCCGACAACAGTGGCGTGGATCAAATTAACACCAGTGGAAGGGCTGGCACAATGACAGCTCCGGGGACAGACACTGTCCTCATGCCGTTGCGGTCCCTGGGGCACCGCAGACCAGCCAGCCCAGCCTGCCTGATGATGGATGACCTAGAGGTGAATGGCCGAGGGTCTCGCTTCACCATCCTGCGGCTGGCCTCAAACTGCAGCTCACAGCGGCCAGCTGTGAGGGGAAAGCAAACTGCTGCTTCAAGGGAAGGGAACAAGCCTGCTTCCCTCCTTGGCCGTTCACTTCCAGAACAAAAGCTTGAAAGTTCACATGAAAGTCCAGCTCCCTCTAAGAAAGCGCTCTGATACACTATCCACCTGCATACAGCTGGTGTTTTCTGCCTGTCTCAAGTACGTACGTGGGGAATCCTGCAAGGACACGTGTGCATCTTACACACAACGCACACGCATGCCTGGTTGTTCCCTTCTCAGCCTGGAAAAGGGCTGTCCCCTCCCCTCAGCTTGCCACCCAGGAGCTCTTCAGAGGGAAAACCCACAGACTTCTTTGCACAGAAAGGAAACGGGGACATTTTCAACGCAATATTACAATAGGCATTTTTGTCTCGAGCTATCAGGAACCGAGCAAACACAACTGAGGGTTTCACGCAGCCTTTTCTGCGGTCTCTATGGCCAAGGCTAACATAGGAATGAGGATCCAGATCAGCTGTACTCCAAAGCGACATGGAGCCCAACGCGCATCCTGTCAAGCAGTCACCGCGTCAGACGCAGATAGAAGTTTCCCTACCTGGCCGCAATGCTCCTGTAGCAATATCTGACTTGTCGCTGCACGCCAGGCTGAAACCTGAAGAGCCAGCACGTAACAAAATATCTGATGGGCACAAGCCAGGAGCTGACTATGCCACGCCGAGCCTGCCGGTGCTGCATCCCGTCCCCCGTAAACATGGCTGGGGAGAGCAGGCTGGCCTGGGCTGGGGAAGGCAACCCACCCGCATGCCACATCCCCAGCCTCCGCGGCACAGGCTGGGGTAGTTTTTTTGGAGTTTTTTTTAGGTAAATTTGCAAAACCAACTTCCAGTCAGTGCAAACCTGCAAAGCTAGCACATCGTGTTGCCCACCTCTGGGTCGAGGAGGGTCCCTCTGGAACGACAGCAGCATGTGGGACCGCCGTGCCTGTCCCCTGCGTGCTCCACTTGGAGCGGAGATCGTGGCGTGGGAGTGGGCTTTGGAGGGAGAAGCCAATCTCCCCCTGCTCCTCGTGGGGTTGGGGGGGTCAGCAGGGCCGGTGGCACGCTGCCCTCGCCTCGCCCCACGGGTGAAGAGCCCGACCCACGCAGAGAGGAGCCTGGGGACTGTTTTGGGAGCCTGCGCCCGAGAAATGCCGGGGGTGGGTGGAGGGGGAGAGGAAGACGAGGGACAGGGCGGTGGGAGAGAGCCCGGCTGGAGCCTGGCAGGGCCCCGCTGGTGGTTCTTTTGGGGTGAAATCAGCCAGGATGGGCTGGCTCCCACCGGTCCCCATGGTTCCATACCTGCTCCCGGGAATCCTCCGCACCCACACCACCGCCCGGGGAAAGAGCTCCCCCGGCAAAAACGCCGACGCCCGCGATCCGGTAAAGGACCCAGACCCGAGGTGTCTTCGCTCCCGCCTCGGGGCCGTTCCCCACCGGAACGCGACTGCTCCCGGGAGTAGGAGACTGACAGAGGTGCGAAGCGCAGCCGGGGCCTACGAACGTCGCCCGGCGGGGCTTGAATTCAAACCGGGATGGGATGGGGCCTGCCCGGTTGTCAGCCAGCCAGCCCCCGGTGTTGGTCCCGAGAAGGCCTGCGGGCTAGCCGGGGCCCGGTCGGGCGTGAGACCCGGTGCTCGTCCCGGAACCCCCGTTCCCGTTCCCGTACCCGTACCCGTTCCCGTTCCCGTACCCGTCCCCGTCCCCGTCCCCGTACCTGCCGGCCGGGCCGGGCCGCTGCCGCCCGCCCTCCGCTACCGCCGCCGCCACAGCCGCCGCCGCCGCCGCCACCACCTGCCCCGCCCATTACAAAACCTGGCACCCCATTGGTCAGGCCCGCCACGCGTCCCCGCCTCCCCACCCCCGGCTCTAAGCCTTGGTTGGGAGGAGGGGAGGGCGAGCGCTGTCGCTATTCCACCAGTCCGCTGCCACTCTAAGGTTCTAGTCCCACCCGCTCCGCCGCCGTCCGATTGGAGACTCGGATCCGCCTCCTAGCCTCCGGGTTGGTTAACCCCGAAGGGTCGGATTGGTTGAGCGCACGCGTCCCCCACGTGGGGTCAGACAGGCAGACCACGGAGGCGGGACCGCGGCGGGGTGGGCGTGGCCGGCCGCAATGTAAATAACCTCCATCACCCCGCCCCTTTAGCCTAGATCCTGATGGGCGGGCGCAGCGCCCAATGGGAAGAGGCATCACAAAGCCACCTCCCCCCCCCCCCGCCGCGGGGGTGTGGTGCTAGAGAGACGCTGATTGGCGGGTCGATGTAAACACACCGAGGGGGCGGGGGATTCCCCGGGCACCCGCGCCCGAGCCGGGGGGGGGGGGGGGAGTGGGGTGGTGGTTGTCACGTGGCAGGCGCGTGGCTGGGGGGGGCACCTCGGGGGGGGACACCCAGCTCTGCCCCCCCGTGTTAGGGGCACTTGCGGGGGGGGGGGGCACCCAGCCCCGAACCCCCAGTTACCGGGGGACCCAGCTTGCACCCCCAGAGTGGGGGGAGAACGGGGGGGGGGCACCCAGCCCTGCACCCCCAGAGTGGGGGGAGAACGGGGGGGGGCACCCAGCCCTGCACCCCCAGTGTTGGGGGCACCTCGGGGGGGGGGGGAATCCGGCCCTGCACCCCCCGGCTCCCCACCGCTGCCCCCCCTCCCGGTTCCCCCAGGGCGTCCCCCGAGGCCCCCCCAATCCCCCTCCCTCCCCCGGGTACCCCTGTCCGGCGTCCGTCCGTCCGTCCGTCCGTCCTTCCCCCCCCGCCCCCCCGGTGACGAGCCCGGGCCGGCTGCCAGGACCGATCCGGGGCCGCGCCGACCGTCACCCGCGGGCACCCGCCGTCCCGGCCCCCCGAGATGCCGGCGGGCGGCGGCGGGGGCTCCGCGCCCCGAAAGCGGGGCCCCCAGCGCCCACCGGTCCCCGGCCCGCTGCCCCTCGACCCGCTCGGACGGTGAGTGCCGGGACCCCGGGGGTCCCCGCAACCCCCGGGGGTCCCCACGCCTGGCTGGCAGCTCCTGCGCAGGGTGGATGGGTGTTTTTTTGGGGGGGGGGGTTGTTGAGCCTTTTCCAGCCCCACTTGCCACCCCCAGACCCCACACTGGGGTCCGGAGGAGCTGGGTGGGAGAAGCAGCCCCTCTCTGCCGGCGCTGGGACGGGGGTCCGACGCGTAGCCGTGGGGGGCTTTGGCAGGAGGGTGTATCCCCGTGGGGAGCCCCACGGCAGGAGGGGGTGACCCCAAACCTCCTCCCACCCATCAGGGTGACCCCAAACCCCTTCTACCCTCCGGACTGGGATTTTGCTAAAGTGGAGGGGGGGGGGCAGGCTGGGGGGCCAAGGGGTTCCCCACGCTGTGGGGAGGTGACAAGCCCCTGGCAGGGGGGATATAGGGTTTGGGGGTCAGCCAAGGGATGCTACGTGGTCCAGGGACCCCCCCAGAGCCAGACCCCCCTCGCTTTTGCCAACCTTCAGGTTTGCCCCCACAAGCGTGGGGGTTTGCACACGTGTGTGTAATGCCCAGACCCGCACCTTGGGGTGAGATGGCCCCCGGCAAAGTCCTGGTGTCTCTGCCACTGGTGTCCAGGATGTCCCTGGGCATGTCACTTAGCTCTCCTGTCAGATGGGCAGCTGTGCTAACGAGCAAAACCCAATCGGCTGGGCTGGGGGACGAGGGCCCAGATCCATTGGCCCTGGATCCGTTGGCCCTGGATCCGGCCCTGCCCTCGTCCCCCAGCCCAGCATCTAGATGGTTGCCCCAGCCCCATGGCCACCACGCTCCCATCGATGGCCGGAGCAGCGAGCTATTTCTAACCCTGTGTCCTCATCCGTCGGGAACCTGTTCATCACCAGGTGCTAAATTCAGGGCGAGTTGAGAAACAGGGGCTGGGTATCAGGGAACAAACATCACAAGGTGTCCTCAAGAGGCGAGCGGGATGTCCGCAGCGTCTGGCTGGGGACGTAAGATGAGCAGGTTGCTCCGTTGAGGTGACAATCCCCCCCCCCAACCCGGGTCGCTGCCATCCACTTGGGCGACCTGAAATATGGCACCCTGGGGACAAATTACCTCCCCAGGGCGGCTGATGGCTCCTTGTATGGCTGAGGACTGGGCTCTGCCACTAGACAGGATAAAAATAGCCTGTGGCCAAAGGGCCTGATCCGGGGGGCTGCTGGGCATCCCCCCCCGGCACAAGGGGATGGTGCATCAGGTATTGCCCATGTGCGTTTTGGGGTGTGGGAGATGCTGGTGGGGGTCTGGGGGTGGTGCCGGGCATCTGACGGCACAGGGAAGGGGGCAGAACTGGGACAGCCCCGCTCTCCGGTGGCAGGAACGGCCCCGGAGATGCAGCATGGGATGTCCCCGGGGCGCGGGGACGTTTGTCCTTACTGCCCGTAACGGGAAACGTCCCAGAGCGCAGGAGCCCGTCGGTTCCCCACTGCCAGCGTGGGTCCGTCCCCGTGCCATGGTCCCACCACGAGGAGCCCCACGGCTCCAGTGGCTTTGCAGTTGAACCCCCCTGGACCCCCACCTGCTGATCCTCTCTGGCTTTTGGGGGGCACAGGGACCCCCATGGATGTGGAGCTCCTGCACGCAAGCAGGGCGAGGATCTGAGCTGTTGGGGGCAGTGGTCTGGGGTCTCCCGGATCACTTTGGGGTACGAGAGGTCTTGGCACAGACCTGGGTGATGGTGCAAGTGGTCACGGCTCTGCTCTTGTGGGCACGGCTTTGCCCCCAGCTCCATCCCCGGATCCTGTGGGGTTAACGAGACGGGTAACGGGGAGAGGGCAAGGTCGGTGAAGGCCATCGAGTGCCCGAGTTAGTCCAGGAATGCCACCGACATGCGGTCACACACCGCCCCGGCCCCAGCCGACGACTGCGGGGAATGTCAAACACGGCCTCCCTTGGCACCGCACGTGGTCCCGGCCACGGGGATGCCTCTGTGGGGACGGGGACACGGGGCTGCACGTCCCCCTGCTCTGTCCCTAACAGGGACACGGGGCTGCACGTCCCCCTGCATTTAACCAGCCCCATCCTCCGGCACTCGTCCCACTGGCCCCGCGCCCGCGTCTCCCTGTCTGTGCCCACACACTCCTCTACATCCCTTCTCTCCCTGTTTCCCATCCCGTCTTGCTGTCATTTTGGGGTGGATTTGCACCATTTTGGGGTGGATTTGCGCCGGATTGGGGGTACTGGTGGCCAAAGTGGTACCCAAAAGGCTCCGTCTGGGTCCCCTTTTGGAGCCAGAGGAGGAAATTGGGGAGCCCTTCGGACTGGGAGGGGAGCGCCTCAGGCTGGGGGGTATTTTCTCATTTTTTTCCCCCCATTCCTGTGCACAGGTCGTTCCAAACCCTGACACACACCCCCCCCCCCCAGCGCCAGAAACGTTCCTTCTCTTCCCAAATTGCTCTACTGCACCAAGGGCCCGGTGGGACCCCCTGGCACCGCTGCTCACCCTGCACACTGTGGGCGGGGGGGGGCACGGAGCCAGCGGGCTGGGGGGGACGTGTCCTCCTGGGCAGGGGTGCCACCGGAGGTGGCACGGAGGGGACGCTGATGTGCCTGCGGTCCTTGTTGTGCCCCCCCAACCATGGTAAACGCAGCCTGGGGGTGGCACTTGGCAGCAGGGAAAGGGGCTCGGGCAGGAGAAGGATGCAGCCCCGGAGCTCAGCAATTTCAAACTACATCAGTTGCTGGGACTTTGAAGCCTGGTGTCACCGTGCAGGGGGCTGGCAGCACCGGGGCTCCCCATCTTTCCAGCTCCCAGTCCTCCCAGCTCCCCAGCTCCCAGTCCTCCCAGTGTCCCAGCTGAGGAGCCGTGCATCAGCTCACCCGGCTGTAATGCAGCGCAGCGGGGACGGTATCCTCCGGAGCTGCGGGCATGTCCACGAGCTGCGTGGAGGCACGGGTGGGTGGCCAAAGGCTGTCCCCAGCCTTGGTGCCGGTGTCACGCAGCGTGGGCCCCCCACGGTCCCCGGGGGCTGGTGGCTGCCACCTGGGGTGAGGGGCTGTCACACACCCGGGGGACAACAGGGGGGAGCACAGCGAGCCCCCGGGCTTCCCTGCACCCGCTTTGTGCTGTGCTGCAGCAACTAAAATATCACCCTCATCAGGTCTTGCCAATTAATAAATTAACTGAGGGACTGGGGGAAAGCAGGTGCTTTGACATGTCCCTCGTCTCCTGCTCCAGCCCCACAGCTCCAGACGGGACCGGGGGTCAGAAAGCGAAGCCCGGGGGTCCCATCCCGCAGCAGAGGAGCAGTGGGCGATGGGGAGGTGGCAGCTCCTCCATGTCCTTGTCCCCGGCCAGCCTGGGTAGGACAGAGGGGCAATCCTCTGTCTGTGAAGGATGCTGCGTGCAGCAAAGTGGAGGGTTTCTGGGTCAGCTCTTGCTTGAGCTTCGCAGGAAACAGAGCCTGAATAAGAGGGTGTTTTACGGGGGTTTCCAGCAGCACCGGCACCATTGGGCAGAGCTGCTGCCTCACTGGGGGCTTTGCTCCCACATCCCTCTGCGGAGGCAGAGGCCAGAAGGATGCGACGAGGAGCTGGACACGAGAAGAGGCAGGGCGGCACGCTTTGCTCCTCTGTTGGGGGGTCACCCCTCTCCTCTCCTCCATTTCATTCCTGCTCCTTGGAGCCACGTGGAAAGCACATGGAGGGGATCCCACCGCAGCTGGGATCCCCACGAGATCGCCCTGCCCCACTCTGTGCCGCTGCAAGACGCTGCTCCTGCTCCAAAACTGGCTTTTAATCTCGCCCAGCTCAATACTCTCCTTTTATTCTGACAGCTTCATTTACACACACGGCTTTGCGCACTCACGATCTAGTTGCACCGATGCAACCCTGAGTCCATCCCACCTTCCTGGGCTTTGCCCCACTTTACCACTATTTAAACCAAGCATTAAAATACAATCTCACAAGATTTTTTGAAGCTCAGCATCCAAACTGAGCAGAGCATCTACAGCAGGAGGTAGGGAGTAGACACACAGTCGTGGCAAAAATGGATCTTAAGGGGCAGCGCTGGCGGGAGGAGCAGTAGTTTCAAGCCTTGGGAAGCCAGTCCCCGAAGCAGCCAGCCCCGAGAGCCTGGCCCGAGGTGCAGGATCCCGGCCCGGCTGCAGTTCTGCCGACTCAGAGGCACCATCTGCTGGGAAAGCTCCCGGCTCAGCCCAGTGGCTCCAACATGGATGGATGTGCCAGCAGAGCATGAAGGAAACATTTTCCCCCAGTAAAGCCCAGCTCCTTCCCTGCAGAGCAGCAGCTGCAGGGGCTGGGGCACATGGGTGCGGAGGGAAGGAGAGTGGACAAACATGGATCGAAGTCTCCAGCATCCATAAACACCCCCTGACAGAGGGACTCGGCTGCCCTGCCACCGCTCAGGTCCTTTTTAAGCTGCTTTTGCAACATCTGCTAAGCCCCCGCTTGCAGTCAAACAGGACGTGCTTTGAGGACAAGCAGGTTTTTTTTGCTGGGGCAGGGGAAACTGTGGTCATTTTTACAGCCCTTTTGGGTGTTTCTGCTCAGTGGGGAGAGTGCGGGGACGTGAGGAAGCTGCAGAGGGGTCTGCAGGAGGGGGATGTCCTGGTGCCCCCTTCTCCTCACACAGTGGAGCGCCGATCCTGCACACTCCCAGGGTCTGCAGGCTCTTTTCCTGGGAGGCCCAGGGACTTGCTGGGTAGGCATGATCCCAAACTCAGCTCTTCCAAATGCACAGCATGGGCACCTGCGGCCTCAGCCATGGGAAGATTAAGAGCCAGCAAACCAGATGGAGGTCCAGAGCTCCTGGGCACGGGCTGTCCCTGTCACCTGGGGCTTTCACAGCTCCGAGGTGTGCAGCATCCATTAGCGGCGACCTCCTTGTCACTGTGATCGACAGGAGCACGCCTTGGGTGATTGTGGTGGTGCAGAAGATGCCCCAAACTCACCGAGTCGTAATATGACCGTGTGTCTGGGCTGCAGCTCTCCTGCTCCTCTGACCCCAGTCCTGGCTCTCACCCCTTTTTTGGGGGTATGACACACCTTTTCTACAAGGTGTAATCGCAAACGACTCACCCAGGATGCTTCAGAGGGAAGTGGCAGACCTGCTACCTCTCTTCTGTAGGGGAAGTGCCTGAATTCCCACTCCCCCTATAGCCCCACGTACTGGGCAGGGGGACTGGATATCTGAAGATGTAAAACTAATTAATCGCATCCAATCCATTCCCAGACCAGGCTGCGGGCTGAGACAACTCACACTGTCACGCGGAGCAGGGACATTTGCCAGATACTGATGTGTCAGGCAAAGAGTATGCGGGGCTCTGCAGCCGCCAGCCAAGTCCCGGAGTTCACAGCCTAAAGGACTATTAATATCCGTCAGCCCGGGCAGCCTGGAGTGGGACCAGATCGGATGGAAAACACAGACCTTGGGCAAGGCTTGACAATATGATGGGGATGGGAGAGCAGCTGGGAGCCAGATAATTTTGTCAAGTAGCCAAAAACCTGCCTGAGTGAAGTCCTTTGCATAAGAAGACACTGGCTGCATTGGCTCCTTCCTAACTCCATGATTTACATCTCTTGTGGAAGATGTAGCCAGCACCCTGCATTACACGTGTGCTTGCTCCCCAGCAGTGACTGTCTTGGCCTGAGGCTTCAGCAATCACCCCATCTGAAAGTGGATTGCAGATCTGAAAAATCATCCCTTCTCAGTTTCTGGCTACATCCCAAAAGACTTCTCCCCCCACCCCCACAACCCTTGTGAAATTCAGGGTGGTTTATAGTGAGCTTCAGGGACAGTGGACCCGTCTCTTCTGCGTGCCAAGCTGCTGGGCTGAGCTCTCTGGTATCTCCTGGAGTTGTTCTGGCAGCAGGTTTTGTGTTTTGGTCACGTATACATCTCTTTTGGGGACCTTCTCTTATTTTGACCCAGAGTAGCATGTCTAAGAGCTAAAGGGGTAAAGACAGTTGGGGATTAGTAAGCATCCTTAGGAAGAGCAAGATTCTTTGTCGTGTTCTCACATGGACATCCCTTGTCTGTGTTTTAAATATTCAGAATGAAATTTTATATGCTTGTCATCTGTGTCATTTTATGGTTAAAATGATCAAAACCATTTCCAAGATAAAGGCCTGGCAACGTATCCTTGGGCCACTTGGCACTGCCTTTGCAAAGGGCAGCTTTGTGACTTCAGCTGTGGCTCAGCACCCTACATCACACCTGGAACAGAGTCAGGAGTACGGAAAGTTTGGCAAAGAACCAGCAAACACCTAAAACGAGCTGGATTAAGAGACCTGTCCAGCATCCCATGGGGATTTCTTCACAGGAGCAAGGTTAAGACCTGGCTCTGGCTGAAGTTCTTATGAAACCATAAGACTTTTATTTCAATCCCTTTGCATCTCCCCAATTTTGCAACAAATGAGGCAAAGTCTTGCAGCAAACAGGTTCTCCAGGTGCCCAACCCCACTCACGCAGCAGAGCTGCTGGGGCTCAAGTGTCCCATCACGTAACCAGAGATTGTGTTGGGACATCAGGATATGTCGGACAGATCAGGTTGCACAAGGAGCCTAAATGTTTACATTCCCAAAGGTCTTAGTGCTTAATTTGTTTAATTTTACCACCTTAACGATGCCTTTTAAGACAGTGCTGCTGTAATCACTACTGGACATTTAGCAAATGAGACCCTGGATGTAATTCCAGCCTTGTTTGCACTGGGACCTCAGTGCCTTTTGACTCAAATTTAATTTCTTATTTTCAACTGTTATGTTTTACAGCTGTTGGGGCAGCACCACAGAGCACTAGCAACAGGAGCAGGATGGCGTTCAAGCTCCATGTAGGCAGAGCACTCATCTTTTATAAAGCCTTTGATCCAAAAGATTCTTTCCCAACAAGATGTTAAAGTTCCCACCGCAGGTGCTGGGCAGAGTCTGCCCTTGGGATGCTCCTAAAACTGCAGTTAACTCTGTCAGAGTCCCATGGTCTCACCATAAAAGCTGATCCTATCTTTTAGTTTACAACAGAGTTTCCCTTCCAGAGTACCTTGTCAGTGAAGATCTTCAGGCTGGGCTCAGAATGGCAAAACAGACACAGGCACGAATCGTATAATTTAGCTGTAAATTTGATTCAAAAGTTTAGGAAATACAGCTTTCAACTCTCCAAAATGATCCTACCTTCTTACTTCCCCTTGCTGTGCTGTGGTGGGAGTAAGGAATGCCTGTGGTCTACAGAAGTCACAAGCTGCAGGACTAGACAGCTCTAAGCAAGTTTCAAAAGCCAAGAGTAAGTGCAAGTCTTAACTTTTAAAGGTTTTTAGAGTTTCCAAGACTGTGATGTGCTGGAGAGGAACCAAAACAGGTTTGGATACAAAGACCACCAACCTAAATCTGTGTCAGCCTAGCTTTGTCAGAAAATCCAGCACCAGTGAATCATTTTTGCTGGATGCATGCAAAGCGTCTGCAGGATCTGAAACACGAGAAAGACAAACGCCCAAGCGACTTCAAAGCAGTACAGCCGGACAGATCTGCATGGCAGCCAGTCCACTGGCACTACGCAGCCCACTCCCAGTCTGCTAAAAAAGAAGCTGAGTGGGTGCCTGCCGTCTGCCACATTTGCAGCAAGACGCAGCGCTTTCAGCAGCTCTGAAATATGCTCCACCACGCAAGCAAATGGTGTGGTTTCGGGCAGAGCTGGTCACAGGCCTGCTTTATGCCATACATGCTTTCGGGGCAGTCACTGTGACACAGCAGCAGCATTTCTGGCTGTCTCTGTGGTTAAGTTTGGCATCCGCTTTGCTATTTTCAGGAAATAATGTGGCAGCTCTTAAAGGCATCTTCTGTCTCCTCAGAGAGAAGCCTGTGATTCTGCAAAGGTGCTTCGTGGGCGAGAGCAAAGGGGACCCCAGAGCAACAGGAGCTCCCTGTGCCAAAACCTCACAGGGCCACCAAAGGTGGCAGAGCTTTTTCGACTCTCCTTTTCAGGTCAGCACGGGCACTGCAGACCATAGTTAATGGGGGGAAAGCCTGCATTTGGGGATGCTGACTCACTGTACCCCTGGGGAAGCAAGCTTGGTGGAGGTACCAGGTATTAATGCTGCTGCTCCAAAAGCAAACATCATTCCAACCAGCAGGCACAGACAACCCCTGTGAGTCAAGCACCTCAGTAGTCTCAAGCTCCATGCTGTTTTCACTAGAAAGACTGGGGCAGCCGCTGGTTGCCAGTCAAGCCCAGGCCACCTAGAAATGGAACGCAGCAGAGGGGATCCACACGTTCAGCTGGGGCTGTGCACAAGGCTTAACATATAAGGTGGAAGCCATGTGAGAGGACAATTGCAGAAGCTCATGGTGTTGCTGCTAGAGGCTCAGGCAGGGAAAAAAAGGACAGCTGCTTGGTGCTGTGTCTCTGGTCTCCAGAGGTGCACGTCAGTGATCAGCAGCAGGCAGCGCAGGTGCCCCCACCCTGGGCCGGCTCTGTGGTGAAGCAGAGCCCAACAGCCACACCACAGGCCGACAGAAGACACCGGGCCCTCAGCAGAGGAACGAGGAGAAGACGGCAAGCAGCACCGTAAAAGACTGATGAGAGAAACGAGAATCAGAAGGAACAACAGCAGACCTACGAGGAGCAGAATGAACCAGTAAGGACGCCCAGAGGGAGGCAGAAAATAACCCCCAGCCCGCTCCGGCCGCCATGATGGGACGCGCCGGGGCGGCGACGCTTCTCTAGGGAGAGAGCTCCCATCATGCTCTGCGGCAAGCGCGCCTGACCCCGCCTCCCGCTCGCGGCGCATGCGCAGCTCTCCCCCGCCGCCAAGGGAGGCGACTGCACATGCGCACTGCGGGTAGCGTGCCCACAGCGTGGGAACTGACCGGCCGCGGCTTCGCGGGGCTGAGCGCGCCTGCGCAGCCGGGGAGGGGGCGGCCGCTCCCCCGCGCGCCTGTTCTGCGCATGCGTCCTCCGCCCGCGGCGCTGGCCGCTGCTCCGCCCCTTCCCTCCGTGCGCAGGCGCAGTGGCCGGTGTCTCCCTCCGCGGGGCTGCATCTCCGCGGCGGCGGTGCCCGGTCCGGCCCGACGGAACGGTGGCGGCGGCGGGGGGAGGCGGTGGAGGACGAGGGAACGAAGGGTGGATGCGAGCAGCACGGTTCGGGCTGCGCTCCGCCGGAGGTAGGAGCTCGGCGCCGGCCGCCCCCCCTCCCACCCCTGTGTGGCGCAGCGGGGGCTGAGGGGGGACGCACAAAATGGCGGCGGGTGGGGGGCGGCCGGGGCTCCGTGGGGACGCTGCCCTCCGTTAGCCCCCATCGATGACCTCCTTGGCCCGGCACCGCTCGCCCACCGGAGCCCCGGGCAGCGGTGAAGCCTGGGAGCAGCAGCCGTGCGGGCTGCCCGCCGAGGTGTGTGTGTGTGGGGGGGAAGCGCTGTGTAACGGCCTCGCCGGCTTTATGCCTTGATTGCTGCGGAGCGCCTCCGCGCAGCCGGTTGTTAACGGGGTGTTGCGGCTGGGTATAGGCGCTGCACTGCGTTTGGGCTAACGGCTGCCGCCTTTTTATTTATTTAGCTGGCTGCTGAGGGGATTCAGTAGGTCGGCAGTGTCGGGTTGGGAACACCCTGCCAGGCGTTGCAGGCCAACAGAGGCATGCCCTGCCTCAGCGACCTTGCGTCTGGTTGTATTTTCTTGCAGTGGAAAAGGCAGATGAATAGACACGGACTTGTAAACAGCGGCATAACGTTTATCTGCATTGCAGCCGAAGTCTTGGCACGCCAGCAGTGTGCGTATTGATTTAGCACGTTTGATAGTACAACATGTGTTTACTCAATCTCGGCTTTTACGTGTTTGTTGAGTTAGGGAAGTGCACCATTTGCTTTCTGATTCTTACCTGTGTTCTGTCTCTGTCCAGCTGTGTTTCAGTGAAAGCTCAGACCTTTAATTAAATCCATACACTTAGCACATTACATTGAAACAAAGCTATCTGGCAATTTGGGAATAGTGGTTTTGGCTTTAAAACTGGCCGTTGAATGAAGTAATAATATTCACTCTGGTTAGCTGGAGAAATTAGTTTTCATCACTGTACTTCGAGAGCTCAGAATGTAGGCATGTCTTCTGGCACCTCGTACTTGTGTGTTGGGGTTAAATAGATAGCTTTCCTATTTCTTGACTTTGAAGACGGTAGTAATTGATCTGAATTGGTTAAAATAACTGAAACAACAAAAATTCTTTTCACCCAAGGCAAAGCGTTTTAGGAGCGTAGCATAATCTGGTTCATAGTGCTTACCCAGGAACCTCGCATATTTGGAGATTTGACCTTTTTTTTGCAACTTAGACACATACCGCTTTAATATTTTTCCTTAGTTACTAGTATTTTAATACAGTAATGTAATATAGGTTGTTAATTTTTTAAAATTTCTTTTTCTATAGGCTCTTTTGAAAACAAAATGAACCCCAAGAAAACAAAACAACCCAACAATTATCCATCCTGGTTTATAGCCCAGAATTGATGTTGAAATGTGTGTTCAGTTTTGGGTTATGCTCTTTCCTCTGGTATGTGATCATTGACTAGATGTTTAAAATACTAAATTATAACTATGTTGTGAGGTCTTCAAGAGGGTGGATATAAAAGTGAGGTAATTATTTTCCCTATTAAGAAGGCACTCTTCAAGGACAAGAAGTATTTTTAATTGCATTTTTTTCTGATTTAAAAAAAAAAAAATCATCTGCCAGAACTGACAGAACAGTCATGCTGGCTCAAAGGGTGGAGGACGTAAGGGACTAGACCGATCTCTTCTTCTCCAACTTCTATGACAACTGATATAACTGTGTGATGTTTATACAAGGGTGGGGTTCCAAGTGGTTGCAAAACTTGCTGCTCCTTGCTATACTGCTGGATTCCTTTTCTGCCCTTCTTCTGTTTCCCAAGTATCTTGCAGTTTGGTTTTGGGGCTGAGCTTAGTGGAAGCTCAACTGTGCTCATGTTAGTCCTTACCAAACAAGGAGCTCTTCTGTGTATGAAACAGGAAGAACATTGAGACTTTTTTTTCAGTGTTTCACATTTGAAGGTAAATAAAATGTTTTTTTTATTTCTTTGCCATCAAGTTAAATATTCTGAATGGAGTTTGGGTTCTTTTAGTAAGTTTTAAGCAGAAGTATTAGTATTTGCTCTTTGTCTACAATGCTTTCAGGCACATCTCCACATCAGGTGTGCAGAGCTCCGTATGCCCCAGTGCTGTTGCATGTATGTAAATGTACTTATGAAACAGCGTGCAGGATTTGTACTGCTCTAAAATTTGACATGGAAAGTGAAAATTGAAAAAGGCCAGCAGGTTGCTGCTGCTAATGTTCCATGAAGGTGCTAAAATGCCCTTTTTTGTCTTGTTTTAAGAATTACTTGCTGAAAGACTTGTGCTGATTTGTTTCTGGGTTTTTTCTTTGTGTCTGTATATAAACTTGATGCATTGAACCCCATGAATGCTAGAATGGAATGGAGTCTTTTTGGAATATTTCAGTGACTTATGTTACTGAGGGGTACTGGCTCTGGCTGGGATGGAGTTGACTGTCTTCACAGAGCCTGTGAGCTGTGTTTTGGATTTGTGGCTAAACCAGTGTTGGTCACCACCAGTGTTTTGGCTGTTACTGAACAGTGCTTGCACCATGTCAAGGCTTTCCCCGCTGCACCCCTGAGGGTAGACTGTGGTGGGCAAGAGGCTGAAAGGGGAGGTCACACAGCTGTGACCTGGACTGGCTAAAGGGATATTCTGTACCATGTAATGTCCTGCTTGGCAGTAAAAAATGGGGTAGAGGAAGAAGAAAAAGGTGTTTTTGGCTTTGTCATGGTTTAACCCCATCTGGTAACTAAGCACGATGGAGCTGCTCACTCACTCACTCCTCCCCCCCCACCCCATATTGAGCAGGGGGAGAGAATTGAAAGGAAAAAGGTAAAACTCGTGGGTTGAGATAAGAACAGTTTAATAGAACAGAAAGGAAGAAACTGATAATGATAATAACAACAACAATAATAAAGTGACAATAATAATAAAAGGATTGGAATATACACAAGTGATGCATGTTGCAATTGCTTACCAGTCACTGACCAATGCCCAGTTAGTTCCCGAGCAATGATTCCCCCCACCACACGCGAGGCCAACTCCTCCCAGTTTATATACTGGGCATGACATCACATGGTATGGAATACCCCTTTGGCCACTTTGGGTCAGCTGCCCTGGCTGTGTCCCCTCCCAGATTCTTGTGCCCTTCCAGCCTTCTTGCTGGCTGGGCGTGAGAAGCTGAAAAATCCTTGACTTAGTCTAAACACTGCTTAGCAAGAACTGCAAACATCAGTGTGTTATCAACATTCTTCTCATACTAAATCCAGAACATAACACTATACCAGCTACTAGAAAGAAAATTAACTCTCTTCCAGCTGAGACCAGGACAGGCTTCCAAGGTGGCTGTTGCTTGGAGCCTGGCTGGGCACTGGTCTGCCTGGGGGAGGTGGTGAGTATTAATTGCTTTTGCTTTGCTTGTTTTTTTTTTTTCCTCTCTTTTCTTCACCTGTAAGATTGTCTTTGCCTTAACCCATGAGTTTTCCCACTTTTGTGCTTCCTTTTTCTCCCCCCATCCTGCTGGGGTGGGGAGTGGGGGTGAGTGAGCGGCTCTGTGGGTGTTTGGCTGCTGGCCTGGGTCAACACACCGCGGTCTTTTTTGGAGCTCAGTGAGGGGCATGAGGGGGATCGAGATATAATGACAGATTTGATCGGAGTGTGCTAGACTGACCTTACTGCTGTTTAGCTGCTACTTGGTAGGGCTTTGAAATGGCAGCTTCCAGCCTTTGCTGTTTGCTGTGTTCTTTTGCCTGGGAAAGATGATAAAAGCGGTGCTTTGAGCCTAGTCTGGTATTTGGCTTCTGCATTGCTGTCTTCCCAGTAGTCTGGGAACCATCCCCTGGAGACAAGCAGCCGCTTGACGCCTCTTCTCCTCTGGGATGGATCCTGCCAACCTTGTTGCAGTGGCCCCTTGGTTTCTTGAACATCCTGGCGTGGTGTGTACTGTGAACCTGGTTTTGATTTTGACTGGTGTCTGTAGTGGTAATAATAGTGCTCTCCTGCCACCAGTGCCTTGCACACGCTGCCATCTCGTCAGACTCTGAATCCACCGATCCACATTCAGATCTTGGTGGATCCTCCGGTAACCACCTGGCTGGGGATGGCAGATAGGAACGTGCCCTGTGGCAGCTGGCTCCTGGGTGGCATGGCGTGTGGGAGAATTTGGGCAGGTGCCTCGAGCCATTTTCACCTCAGATGGCCTGGGATTTTTTGCCTGAGCAGGCATGTAATCCTGCTGAAATGGCAGACCACCTGAAGGGGGGATGCCTTGTCTCTGCCAAAGAGAGAGTGGCTTCCAGTGCTGTGTTGTGACCTGGCCTATGCTTACCAGGCCTGTCTATGTTCAGCACCCTCAAAGGAGCTGGAGGGTCCCCTGGATCTAAGGATAATACACATGGACACCGTGGCTAAACCAGAGACTCGATGCAGGTATCTCCTGTGGAGGATGAAGTATCACCTGGAGGATGATCTGGTAGACTGTGGTGGCAAGTGGACCACCTTGTCTGTTATCTGAGGGAAGTGGTGGAGGTGACCAACAACCATGTCTCCAGAGATCTGGAAGATGTCCAGTGCACCTGGACCACATGGCAGAGGTTAGTATTGAACACACTGGTGTTGTACAGCAGCGCCTGGATGATGGTGGGCTGGCCAGACCTCAAGGCACCGGCTGTGGAGGAAGAGAATCTCATCCTCCTCAATCCTACAGGCTGCTGTCTCAGCTGTGAAGGGTGCTGCCGCACGGAGTCAGCCTTTCCCAGCTCAGGGGAAAGGGACCTGCAGGCAAACACCACATGCCACCCCCTGATTCCATCTGTGTGACCGTGGGGAGCATGTGAGGAAGTGGGTTGGTGTGCTGTCTTGGACCTAGATCCTGCATTTGTCAATTGTGGGAAAGAACAGCTAAAAAGGGTCTATCCAGAAAGATTACTGCTCCGGGTGCTGTCGAGCAATTCCCCAGATGCAGTAGAAGGGCTGAGGATGCCTCTCCTCCTCCTGACCTTGATGAAGGGACGTCTGGTCTGCTATGGCAGGAGTCAGATAATGAATGCTCCAACCAGGAGTAGAGGGGCCCTGTCTCTGGCTAGGCAGAGGAAAGGGACAATGGACTCAACTGGATCGTGTGGATTCGATGGCCCGGCACATCAGACCCATGGGAGCACGAGGCTCTGGTGGACTCCGGTGCACAGTGTACCCCAATGCCATCAGGGTACAGGGGTGGAACCCATCTGGATTTTGGGGGTGACTTCACCCTGTAGTAGTCCTATATGGCAGCGCCAAAGTCTGATGGAGGGTGGAGGCTGAAGGAGGACTGTCACGGGCTGAAGGAGGTCATGCTGCTGTGCTGGACATGCCATACTCCAGTGTGGGCAGGAGCCTGAGGCAAGGTGGTATGGCACAACTGGTGCTGCCCATGCCTATTCTATCCCTTGGGCAGCAGAGTGCAGGGCCCAGGCTGCCTTCATGTGGAGGAGTGTTCCTGCACCTGGAGCTGACTACCCCGGGGTGGAAGGACAGCCCTGCCTTTTGCCATGGACTGATACAGGCAGCACTGGAACAGGGTGAATCCCCTGAACACCCACCATGCACTGACAACATCTTTGTGTTGGGCAACACAGCGTAGAAAGTGTTCGAGAAAGCAAAAGAAGCCTTCTGAAGGCTGGTTTTGCCGTAAACCAAAGCAAGATCAAGGGACCTGCAAAAGAGATCCAGTTCCTGGGACTGAAGTGGAAGGATGGACATCGTCACATCCCTATGGATGTGGTCAAGAATGTAACAGCCATGTCCCCACCAGCTAACAAAAAACAAACAGCAGCTTTCCTAGGCGTCGTGGATTTCTGGAGAATGTGTGCTCTGGGTTGCAATCAGCTTGCGAGTCCTCTCTTGTTGAGTAACCCGAAAGAAGAACTATTTCAAGTGGGGCCTTGCAGCAGGCCTTCAAACAGATCCAACAGGAGATAGTTGGTGCGGTTGCTCTTGGGCCTGGCCGGGCTGGACCAGCTGTGAGGAGCGTGCTCTGTGCTGCAGCCAGGGAGCATGGCCTCCCTGGGAGCCTCAGGCAGAAGACCCTTGGGGAGACCGCCTCCAGGCTTTGGGAATATTTCAGTGGATTGGTTGTGAAGTGGTCCTGGGTCTGGCTGGGAAGGGGTGTGGTGCTGTGTTTTGGCTGTGTGGCTAAACCAGTGGAGGTAAGCACTGATGTTTTGGGTCTTGCTGGGCAGTGCTTGCACAGCATCAAGGCTTTCTTCCCTGGCCCCTCCAAGGAAGCAGACTGGGGCTGGGCAAGAGGCTGGGAGGGGACAGCCACCCCAAACTGGCCAAAGAGCTGTTCCGCAGTGTGTAACGTCATGCTTGGCAATAAAAACTGGGGTAGAGGAAGAAGAAAAGGGCGTTTTTTGACTTCCAAGGTTGTGGTTTTTGAGCCTGGCTGAGCATCTGTCTGTCTGTGGGGGAGGTTAGTGATTGCCTTTGCTTTGCCCGTGGTTGTTTCCCCCCTCTTCTGGTTGTTTCCCCCCCTCTTCGGACAGGGGGTGGTGGTGGTGGTGGTGGCTGGGTGGGTCTAAAGGTCTGTTAGACTGTCTTTATTTTAACCCATGGGTTTTCTTGCTTTTGCTCTTCCTAGTCTCTCCCTGTCCGGCTAGGGTGGGGAGGTGGTGGGGAGTGAGCGAGCAGCTGCGCGAGTGCTTGGCCGCTGGCTGACGTCAGCCCACCACATAAGTATGTATTGTGTTTTGTTTACATTTACAAAATTTCAGCTTCTGTTACTTTTTTCTAGGTGCTTTTATATTTGCGATAGCTACCTAATGGTTTCTGTCAGTGTCTTAGTAATGTTTGACAACATTATGTTTAGCTCATTTAGTTCACACAGTTGCTCACTTTGTGCATCAGGTTTATGTAATCAGTTCATATACACTCATACATAGAGCTCAATTCTGATTTTTGCTGGAGTTAGCAGTGGGGCAGAACTTGAGGGCAGTTGCTTTGAATTGGAGTGCTCTGACCTGTGGTGGCTGTGTAGTTTTGAAGGTAGGAAACGGTGCAGTTACTCTCTGTCACTGAATTCAGCCTGGGCAGCAAGAACAAGTATTACTGACTGCAAGGAGGGTGAGGATTCAATAGTAGCTTTTGTAGCCAGGCAGTGATAAACATCTTGGTTAAGTGCCTTGTAACAGTGGTCTGCTCTAGCTCTAGGACTCCCCCCCCGCATATGACCAAAGAGGGAAATATAGAGGCAGGAATTAATTACAAATTAGCACTTCAGATTTCTGCAGCCCTGTTATTGAATTTGTTCTGTTAGTTGATTTTACTTTTTGGGAGGTGCTTGTTGGGTATTGATAAGGTGTGTGATAGGATGCACGTAATAAAATTGTATTTGTTTCAAACAGCAGTAGTCTGTTTAATAAGTTTTTGTAGGTTTGAAGGAAAGCAGGGAACAAATCATCTGGTTTGATTTTCAAGCTGTTGTCATGTGTAGTTAATTTGGTATTTCTAGGGAAGAAGTCGGACTTGTATCAAACTTTAATTTCTCATATTTGGGGTCTGGAGTTTATGCTGCTGCTTTTGCTGTAGTTGGACCAGTAGTGATGGAGGAGTCTGGCTTAGATGCAGTTTATTTAATGCTTAATGTCCTACTGAGCTGGACTTTGAAGGAGATGAAGGTGTTCTGGTAATGGCTTGCTTTAGTTTATTTTCCTTCTCTTGGTGTCTTGCTGCTAACCCATGCTGTATGCTTCATCTTCAGGTTGCATGAAGTAGGTATTGTTTTGTACTGGCTCTGGCTGGGATGGAGTTAACTCCCTTCACTGAACCAGTGCTGGTCACACACCAGTGTTTTGGCTGCTGCTGGCCAGTGCTTGCCCAGTGTCCAGGCTGCTGCTTTTTTCTGCTCTGCCCCCTGCACTCCTGAGTGTAGGCTGGGATGGGCACAGCTGGGACAGCTGACCTGAACTGGCCAAAGAGATGTTCCATACCATGTAACGTCAGGCTCAGCACTATAAATGGGGTGGAGGAAGAAAGAGGAGGCTTTTGGCTTCAAAGGTGGCTGTTGCCTGGTCTGCCTGCGGGAGGTGGCGAGTGATAGCCTTTGCTTGGTTTCCCCCATTTCATACCATTTCTATCTCATCCCATGAGCTTTATCACTTTTCCTCTCCCTGTCCCGCTGAGCAGGGGGGGATGGGTGCTTGGCTGCTGGCTGGGGTCAGCCCTCTGCACGTTTAAAGGCACATTGCTGTCAGTGCAAACAGTGTGATCCTTCTGGGGTTCCTGGGCTTGCCATTGTTGTCTTTTTGATTGATTTTTGTACTGCACTGCTGACTTAAAGGTGTTTCTGTTGTTGATAGACTGCTGACCACTGAAATGGTACAGCTTTGTGATGTAGGTACCATTTTTTTCACCTTCGACATAAAAAGCTTGAACTCAGCGATATTGCTGGTCAGTGCTGCATTTCCCTTTTTCCACTTGCAGGACTTCTTGTATTTGCTTCAGATCTGCTAGTATCTGCTAGTGACTGCTTTTGACAGTCACTTCCTGTAACTGTAAGAGAGAGGAGTTTTCTACATATTTTTGTTGGCTTGCCTCCAGATTGGTTTAGCGAATTGTCCACTTTGTTGGTTAGGTGGCTTTAGCCTTGCACAAAGACTCTGCAAGCCAGCTACAGAGAGTTAAAAAATGCAAACCAATTATTTATTGCTAAACATCCACTGAGGCTGGTGGGATTTAGCAGACTGCTAGTCTAAGCATTAGCATGCTTGCAGCCTGCAGTAGGACAGCCAAAGGATGTTTGCTGACCAGATGGGCATTGGGAACAGAAGACCTTGCTGCTCCCTGAAATGGCTCCTCGGTGTTGTTAGGTTGCTGTCATTCACTGATGTCATCCATCCAGCAATACTGCCTCCCTGTTTGTTTTTTTTCTTTAGGATTTTTTTTACTATTCTCAGTTGGTGTTTTTCGTATTGAATCCTTGAGTTGCAAATGGCACCTGTCTGTCTCTGCCTGTAATCCCCCTCCCCCCTTTTTAACTCTCTCTACAGATTTCATCAGAAGTCTTTCCTACAGCTCTAACAGTTTTCTCAGCAGCCTGGCCAAGGTTATGCAGCTGGGCTGCACCAGAGGTGGACCTTGGATCCTTGAAACACAGGCAGCTGGACCTCTGGGGAGGGAGGAAGGTTAGAGGGAGAGAGGGTGTTGTGGTTTAACCCAGCCAGCAGCTCAGCACCATGCAGCTGCTTACTCACTCCACCTCAGCCAGTGGGATGGGGGAGAGAATCGGGGGAAACCCCCCCGCCCCAAAATCATGGGTTGAGGTGAAAACAGCTTAATAGAACAGAAAGGAAGAAAATAACAATAATAATAATAATAGAGTTGGAATATACAAAACAAGTGATGCACAGTGCAATTGCTCATCAGTCACTGACCGATGCCCACTTAGTTCCCGAGCAGTGATCCACCCGCCCGGGCCAGCTGCCCCCAGTTTATATACTGGGCGTGACATCACATGGTATGGAATACTTATTTGGCCAGTTTGGGTCAGCTGCCCTGGCTGTGTCCCCTCCCAACTTCTTGTGCCCCTCCAGCCTTCTTGCTGGCTGGGCGTGAGAAGCTGAAAAATCCTTGACAGTCTAAACACTACTTAGCAAGAACTGCAAACATCAGTGTGTTATCAACATTCTTCTCATACTAAATCCAGAACATAACACTATACCAGCTACTAGAAAGAAAATTAACTCTCTTCCAGCTGAGACCAGGACAGTATCCACCCCTTATTCTATACTGTTTACATCATGCTCAGGTCCCGTACCTTCCAATGCATCCTAATTAATCACCATTACCTTTCCTGTTGAGAGATATCATTCCCTTAGTCTACAGGCCATCTCTATAAAATGTCTGTTGAGTTCATTTATTCCCCAACTTTGGGCTCCATCTGTCATACCAGTCTTTGTGGGCAGGAGGGATGGTGCAAAGTCCACTCGGTCGTTGGCAGATCAGGGTTGGGCTTTGGTGTGGTGCGGCGGGCAGGTGACATTGGGCGCAGCAGGAGGATGGTGTGCAATGTTGGATTGTTGCATGCTGAAGTCAGTTTGGTTCCATCACTACTGCACTTTGCTCAATTTTATCAAAGTTCATTCTTGCTTGATCTAAGTGATTCTGACTGTAAAACCATTGATAGAGCATATAACAATTATAGTAATGATGACATACAGTGGCAGGGTTATATAGCAATTAACATCATACAATTCAATTCATTGGCTAGTCTCACCTAAAATCAAACCCCCTTGAGGCACACATTGGACTTCCCCATCCTTCTGCATCATCCACCAAGAGCACCCAGGTCCTTGAACAAAAGCAGTCCCTTGAATGGGTTTACCTTTGCCTGAGGCAGGGGTAACCCAGATCGTCTTCCCTCACATATTTTTTATGTGCACTACAGGGACTACCTTTTCCAGGAGTCAGGTGAGGATAATGGTCTTTGGGGAATTCCACCTATTTTTCATTCACTTATGATGAAGCATCAGCAATGTGCTTGGTCACTGCTATAAGACTAGTCAGGATGTCACTGCACCAGAAAAAGCAGTCTAGAGGATCACAGACACACCCCAAACAAAGCTTCTTCTGAAGAGGAAGGTGAGAGTCTAGCCTTAAAAGTCCAGACCATTGTTTCCTTAGTCTTGGCATCACTTTATCTTCCAACTGTCATTTCCAGCATTTCTTTTGAAAAGGTCAGTCATGAGACTCAGCTGATTAAGGCTTCGTTGCACCCTCTTTGTTGTACAACACTTGACTGGATGTCGGAAGAGGATTTGAGCATAGGACTTCCACAGGGGAGGAATGCAGTTTAACTGTTTGGCCTCTACTCCCTTCAATTTCAGATGTAGATAGGACCAGGTGATGAGGAAACTAATGTCTTAGATGTGCTCAAATATATTTGTGTTTTTGTGGGTCTGAGTAGAGTCCTCAATGTTTTACTGCAGATGGGTTTCAGAGTCATTAAGGGCTGTGCAGCACAAATATAGATGACACTTAAAACCTTGCTTTAATGTTACTTTGTACTTCTGTTTTGAATTCTTTCATGAACTAGCCTTTTGATCACAGAAATCACAAAACTGTCTTTTGTATTTCTTCAATTATTAATATTGATGGAGAACCTAACAGTTTTAGTTTGAGAGAGAAATTCTTAGTATCTGTTCTCTTATTTTCCTGTCCCAGGAAGATAGTTTTAAATGCTAGTGCTATGTCTCTTCTGCTTACCTGAAGAGACTGTTTTTGATGTGTGTCTTCCAACACCGCAGTGGCTGAGAAAGTGGCTTTCGTGGTCCTATTTGTTAAGGAGCATCTACTTCTGAGGCTGTTTGTTTTTTAACATTTTTGGGGCATAAGTTAGCAGGCCCAGTATTACCATGTCCTGAACAGATTGCAGCATTTTGTTCGTCTATTCTGAGAAGTCTCTATTTTGCTTAATTAACATCTCGGGTAAAATGACATTACAAACTTTGGATTTAGGAGAAAGTACATTAACTTGTAGCGTGGTCTGTAGCATCAGGTATTGGTTACTGTTGAACACAGGATATTGGACCTCTGTTCTTTATGTTTTTAGTATCCAAAATGGAAGATTTTTTTTCCTCGTTTTGGAGTACTGTTGCTAAAACTGTTGTGGTTTAGCCCTAGCTGGCAACTAAGCCCCGCACTGCCACTTGCTCACTCCCCCCCAGCGGGATGGGGGAGAGAATCGGAAGAGTAAAAGTGAGAAAACTCATGGGCTGAGATAAAGACAGTTTAATAGGTAAAGCAAAACAAGGAATTAATTCCCTGCTTCCCACTGGCAGGCAGGTTTTCAACTATCTCCAGGAAAACGGCTCCATCACGCATAGCGGTGACTTGGGAAGACAAACGCCACCACTCTGAACGTCCACCCCCTTCCTTCTTCTTCCCCCAGCTTTCTATGCTGAGCATGACGTCCTATGGTCTGGGATATCCCTTGGGTCAGTTTGGGTCAGCTATCCCAGCTGTCCCCCCCCCAGCTTCTTGTGCCCCCCCCCCAGCCTCCTCGCTGGTGGGGTAGGGTGGGATGAGGAGCAGAAAAGGCCTTGACTCTGTGTGAGCACTGCTCAGCAACAACTAAAACAGCTGTGTATCAACATTATTCTCATCCTAAATCCAAAACACAACACTGTACCAGCAACTGTGAAAAAAATTAACTCTATCCCAGCTGAAGCTAGCACACTCCTGAACAGATCCCCAGGGAGAGTCCTAATCCACTGAATTAAGGCGCAGTTTGCAAACCAACATGCTTATTTTTAAAATGTGCTCTATTTATATATTCGTACTTGTTATGGGTGGCTTTGATTGATACTGTTCTCTCTCCAGCTACTTTCCAAATTAATGTGCTGAGAGGTTTTTTTGCCCTCCAGTAATGAGAGTTCCAGAGAACAGCAAAACTGAAAGGCAAGAGAATACTTTGTGGATGTTTGCTTATTAGTCTATTTTGAAACTGTCTTGAACAAATTTGGCCTGACATGCAGTTACTGTTTAAACATGATTTAATTTGTTGAGGGAGGAGGGATATTGGGTAAGGAGTCTTGGATGAGAGGCCAGAGTTCCGGGATTGTTGTCTGGTGGGAATCTTTTCTTTATTATTGCTTCCTATGTTTTTGTAATGGAGAAGAGATATGATTAATGCTTCTGTAGCTACTGTTTCTCCTTGGCCTGACTTCAGTTTGTACTTAATTAAAATCGAATAATTGCTAATAGAACTTAAAAAGAATGCTTAACATACAGATAGTAACAAGTTATATAGGAATTCAGCTGTAAAATCTGACTCTCCTGCAGATTGTACATGGTTCACCTCTTTCAAGCTGTAGCTGCATGTAATTTTTATTTTTGGAGTTGCAGTTCTCAAGCTTCAGAACTTCAGTCCTTAGAGATGACAAACATGAGAGAGGCACTTCCGTTTACTTGAAAAACTTTTGTTTGGAGATTTGAAAACAAAACCTGTGATGGAGTTAGTGTTGGTGAGACAAGAACCTCAACACTGCAGAAATACAGCATGCAAGTTCAGAAACAACTAGGAATGTCTGCAAGCCCTATTATAGTTACGCTTAGTGAAAATCTGCTAGTAAAACGCATTCAAACCTAATGTATTGCTACAAGAAGAATGAAAAGAGCAGGTTATCCAGTTTCGGGAGACAGCAGATTGACACGGGAGTGCAGTGAGGACTTCTTGGGATCCTTGTGACTGTGCTGATTCTGCATTTTTGGAGTGCAGGCAGAACTGGGCAGATGAGGCACCTTGCTTTGAGTATGCTACAAGAATGCATTTCCAGAACACTGTGGTATTTCATTTTTCGTTAGGGTGAGCATCACTTTGTCTTATTCTACCTGTATTTCTACATTCTTTTACTACCTTATAGGATTGAGTTCTCAGTGGTTTCAGCTGAAATAAAAGATGGCAGTTTTCACTGCCATTGTGCTTTTTTTTATGCTTGTATGTAGATGGTTTCAGTTTCTGTATGATTTTACATGTTCTGGTTAAAGTTGTTTCAATATAAGGTCTTGCCTTTAACATCTGGGAAATGGAATTTTCTAGCCACAGAATTCAAATGTTGTCACACCCTTTGAATACTTTAAGGGTACAGTAGTTTACCCATGAGAGTGGTCATGGGAGTGTCCCTCCTGAAAACTGTTCTGCTGTCTTCAGCTCAATTCCACAGTGACTTGACATCCAAGTTCTATCTGTTTTGAATTCTCTACATAATGGTTTCACTTACAATTCATGCCTCATCAACATTTGGGGAGGGTTTTAATACTTTGGCTTATTGCTCATAAAATAGCTCTAATTGTAAATAAATCCAAACTATGTTGTCATTAAGAACTGAAATACTACATTTTAAAAAATGCTGTTCAAAGAGTGTCATCACTAGGTGTGTTATCTGTGACATTGAACTTGTTGAGTAAAGCTCATTTACTTAGTTATCTGTTATCTATTCACTGCATATTAAGATTTTATGCAGTGAAAGAAAATGCTTTTGTGCAACGAAATTCTGAATTCAAAAGTACCACTTAAACTGTCACTAAAATACTGTTTTGTGACTTCAGTTGTTTTTCTCACTGGTTATAGAATCCACTGCGTAAAGTAGGTGAAAAGATAAAATAATCTAATACTTGTCTTTTAACTTTCAGCTTTGTGTTATTCTTG
The DNA here is from genome assembly GCF_964188355.1 of Buteo buteo. NCBI lineage: Eukaryota > Metazoa > Chordata > Aves > Accipitriformes > Accipitridae > Buteo > Buteo buteo. The sequence continues at coordinate 756,289 of NC_134171.1, forward strand.
GAAAGTTTCGCACCACTTGTGAATTCCTTGAACCTTGGCATTGCAAGCCCACTTCTGTTGGGCCCTCCTCCTTTACAGCTTGCACAAATTAAGACACAGTTGGCTCTTCAGCAATTGACCTCAGTTGCTACCAACAGTTCTGCACCTCCTTATGCTTGGTTAAATCAGGCATTTCTGAAAAGCACAATGTTTAGCCCTAGAGGAACTTTACCTCAGAGGCCGAGAGGACCTAACCCATCTGGCACAAAGCCTCCAGGATCCTTTAGGGGCGGAGGTGCAGCAGGTCTTCAGAGAAAGCCTGCACCTGGAACACCTCAAGGAATGTCACAAAGATTTTCAGGACAGGAAACATTTCAGTGGACGGGTTCACAGAGGATAAACGTTCGGGTAACTCTGCACAGGCCTGATCCGAGGAAGGTAAAAGAGAAGACAAACCTACACCAGGAACAGAAGGGAGAGCCTCGCACAAGTCACTGGGATAGTAGCCCGTGCACAGCTGGGACAACCGGTCAAAAGCCATCTGCTTCGGCACAGATCTCAGAGCAGAATTCAAATGCCCAGAACCGCTACACACCAGAAAGTGCTTCCAGTATCTTAGCGAGTTTTGGGCTGTCTAATGAAGATTTGGAGGAACTCAGTCGCTATCCAGATGATCAGTTAACACCTGAAAACATGCCGCTAATCTTGAGAGAGATACGGATTCGTAAGATGGGTCAGTCTCTGTCTGGTTTACATACTCAGAGCCGAGGAGAAGAAACGATTGGTGGTACGAGTGGTGCAGCAGTCAAGAGTAAAGTGATTGATTATGGGCATGCAAGCAAATACGGTTACACTGAAGATCCTCTTGAAGTGCATGCTTATAATCCTGAAGTGCTGACTGAAGATCCTCTCAAAGCACGTGTCTATAATCCTGAAGCATCGAGTGGAGAGAACAGGGAAGACTTCCAACGAGAGCAGAATATGTCAATGAGTGTCCCGCCATCTAGCGTGACGTGTAATCCAGTGTTTCCAGTTGAAGATACAATAAAACCGACAGGGTTCCAGAATGATTCCTCAAATACTCAATCGTTTTTTCCAGCTGAGACTACGGGAAAGGTGTCCGGATTGTGTGTAACACCCACTGGACTCCCTGTGGTGAAACCTGTATCCCAGCCTGCAATACAGCCTGCAATACCGCCTGTCCTGCCACTTATGATGCCACCTATAATGCCACCCTTGGCACAGCCCATAATGCCACCTGTCATGCCACCTCTTGTCCAGCAGTCTATCACCCAGCACGTAATGCCACCGATGACCCACCCACCCTTTTCAGCTGGACTTCTTGCAGCTATAAGCCGCCATGAAAGAGCTCAGCATGAATCTGGGACGAGCCAGTCTAATGCCCAGAGCAGCTCGGGAGCAGGACAGAAGACCTTCCAGACACAGGCTGAGGGGCCAATTAAATCTCCTTTTGGTATTGTGAAAGCATCATGGCTTCCAGTGTTTCCGCAGTCTGATGCCCAGAAGATAAAAAGATTGCCCACTCCATCAATGATGAATGACTACTATGCTACATCTCCAAGAATATTTCCACATATGTGTTCTCTGTGTAACATTGAATGCACTCATATGAAGGTGAGTGTCTTTCAAAGATTATTGCATAAACTTGTACTCGGCATCTTACCTGCTGCACTGTTTATGAACTAATTTTTTACTGTGCATTAAATGAATTGTGATGCTGTTCGCCAGTTTGAGTGCTTACATGCAAATTTCAAAATACTAGAAACTGTGCTAGTAAATTATTGTAACTGCTGCACAGCGTGTTCTGTTCCAAATTGCATTTCAAAGTTGCCATGCACATTGATTTTTTTAATATTTTTTTAATATTAAAAATTATTTATGTCTTCTGCAGTGGGTTTCAAATGACAAAACAAAGCCTTTATCAGTGGAGTAAAATACTAATGTAATCTGGGTGACTAAAATGTGTGCAAAAATTGTGTGCTGAATCTCAGTAGGGTAGATGAGATGTTCATGTATTCAGCCCTGCAAAGTCTGCATTAAAACAAAGCAGCCTATTTATCTGTGAAAATTTAATCTTTCAAACGTGGTCTGTGTGACATTGACTGTTCCAGAGACTGAAGACTAGCTCTGAGGGACACACAAAATGCTTTCTTTCATCTGACTGAGCTTTCAGCTATGAAGCAAATAACAGTTTCAGCTCTTGAAGGAAGAAAAGGAAGGAACTGGGGAATACTGGGAGAGAGAAAAGCATTCTGAAAGCTGTGGATTTTTCTTGAAAGACCTAGGCTTAATATGTCAAAACCACAGGTGAACGTAATTTAAAAAATTGAATAATTCGTTATTAGTTTCATGTGTTTAAATTTTAAATAGTCCTCAACAAATGTGTGGAAAGCCCGTGGGGGAGTGCTTTTTTGCAATTTGGCAGAATCATGCAAGATTGCTAGGCATTATTTGTGCTGTGTATTAAAAAAGCTGAATGAATAGTGAAGATGGTGACAGCTGCATTAGGGGCTTCAGAGTAAAAATAAATTTTCAAGTACTTTTACACTGGAAGCACTGAAGGCCAGGGAGAGGTGCAGCTGTTTGGGCAGACTTGAAAACTTAAAGGGAAGTCTGATTTAAAATAAAAATGTGTAAAATTGAACAGGGCAACAAATTTTGGTTTGTGTTAATAAATGGATGAAGCATTTTGGAAAAGTGTAATCTGTTTAAATGTGAATTATTCAGTAGCCTGCTTACTGGTGCTTTCTAAAATGAAGCAAATGTTATTACTAAAAATACTTCTTGACAAATTAGCTATGAAGTTTTCTGGGGAGATCAAGGGTTGTAACTACTTGTCCTAATGGCACTACAGTGTAGCATGTGTTCTCCAGACATCCTGATTTGACTGCAGCTACGCAACCTTTTCTCCCTGTCATGGCTGCTTCTAGCTCTGGCATGTATTAACTTTATTTTGTATAGTGGTTTTTTTTCTTTATGTACACCTGCTGCCGCGTAGGCAGCTCAGACTATTTTGAGATCTTGTGGGGCAAGCCATGTTTAGACAACAGTGTTGCAAAATAACCGGAAGAGTCAGGTTTTTTTCCTTACTGCAAAAAATAAAAGTTTGTTCAAGAAATGTTAGTCTTGTGTATTTGTGAATTCTAAAGAATGAAGAATTCCTTTCAGTTTTACAGTTTGGTTTTACAAATAACGTTGTTTTCTTTGTCTCAGTTGCATGGTTAAAGATGACCTAGGCATTCAGTTTTTTGTCTTTAAAGTTGTGCTAAGTGTTACAGAGGAAGCATATGAAACGGCACCTTCAAACTGAAAGAGAAGTGATGGGGAAATGGTATAGTAGAAATGGATAGTCATGTGTGGTATGACTTGCACCAGGGAATGGGTGTTTCATACAGAGCATAGATTGTTTGCCACAATGTTGTGAAATCTTAGTTGAAAAATAACTGAACAAGTTCATGGAAGAAAATCCTTCAGAGACTGTGGGAAAGACCATCCGATGGCTCAAGAAGTCCTTGATGAGCAGGTAGCTGGAGGCTGGAGGTGTTTTCTGGGGAAGAAGCTCTGTTTTGTTATTTACCTCCCTAGCCACCCTCTGTTGCATGCCACGGCAGAAGAGGTGCTAGGTAAGCTAGATGGACCTTTGTCTCCCCAGCACGCCTGTAAGATGAACTCGATCTTCAGAGCTGTTTTTAGGTCAACGTGATTAGACATGATGATTTGTGGTGTGTAGTACCAAGTTGTAACAAGCAGTTTAAGAATGCTGTGTTACAAAGAGATGTCTTTGTAATGTGGCAAATTGGAAAGAAAGTAGGCAAGCAAAGCAGATAACGTGAAACAAGAATGGATGAAGATGATGAAAGAGACTGAATGAGGAAAACCTTCTCTTTATCCAATGCTTTTGAAGATACTGGATATCTGAAAAACAAAGTTTCAATAATGTTAAAATGATGGATTTCAAGTTCAGATTATTCATGGTGGGGAGCTGTCTTTTTCATAGATTTTTTTAATCCAGTCTTGTACTGAAGTAGAAACTCATCTAGGATTCATTTTGTTGAAGCAGAATCTGCATTGCCTATTGGAAGAGAATTCAAGTGTGTTATCTGGCATTAGTTTATTAAAATGGCAAGATTTGGTGGCTGGATGTGAGACCCAACTCCTGCTCCTGGAGAGTCAGTCTGCCTTTGAAGCTACAGTTCCTGTTAGTGGCTAAAACTTTGTATTTGTATCATCTGAACTGTATCCCCCTTGTTCTTTCAATTTGGCTGTCCCATAAACACAGTGAAACCTTTGCTGAGTTTGGCTTGGAGTGAGAAATGCTTCTGCTATTCCCCTAAGCATCCGATCAGTTCTCCCCATAGATCTCTCTTCTTAAGTATCTAACTTGCTTAATTAATGAGGTCTGATGAAATCAAAGCTGAAGATGGCCTTGAGACGTCTGCAGTATACCAAAAGTTCTGTTTTGTCATACAGCTAAGCAAGTAAATGTATTTTCTAGTTCTTCTGTAATCTGAAAAGAATCGTGAACACCTCTTCTATGCAACTATTTATATATATTTGAAGGTTGGTTTTTTTTGCTAATAAACTGTTCAGAAGTCAAGAGTTGAAATATCTTCCATCTGCATGGCATAGCTATTGTAGATTTGTCCATGAAAAAGATTTTTTTTTTTTTTTAAGCTTTGAAACTTTTCTGTAAGGCATATGGATAATCCTCATGTGCAGTGATACATGGCAGGTCAGCAGCTGCATGATAAGCTGCCTAGAGTCCAGGGCTGAGTGTGAAGAATACTTCAGCTGTTTCATGCAATAGACTTTGGAAAGACTGTTCAGCATTTCTTTTCCTATCAAAACTGTTCACTGGATCTTTAGCAATAGGTGGTGGGATCCTCAATTATTTGACGATGCCTTCAGCCACCTCAGTTGGGTCTTGCTGAGATACTTGTTCAGAGGTGAACTGGGAGAAGTCCTGCCTCTTGAATCAACGGTGCAACTTCATACTTGGCTATCTGTGGTCCTTCCGTCAGGTATCAGCTCTCTAACAGACTATTTAGCTTTCTAAAATACTGTGGGTTTGTGCTAAATTAGGATTACCATGGACTTGAAAGCTAGTTGTTACTGGAGTGGCATCAGAAATGTGTAAGATTTGTCTTTGTTTTTATCTTGTGTTAGGAAGGTTTTTGTGGTGTTGTCGGAGATGGCTGTACACAATACTGTGTTATAAGAAAAGGTATACTCAAGAAAGGTGGGCTTTTTGAGCTTTAAAACATGAATTTGGAAAATTAATTGACGCTAAGGTGACTTGCTGATCTAGAAGGTGTTTGCAAAAATTTGCACGTTTGTGTCCTGCAACATTTTTTCATGGAGGAGTGCCCATTTTTGCCCTTGGTTAGATGGAATCCCCCTCTCAGTGTTGTCTTCTTTCAAATACATTTACAAAACCCCCAACATATTGAAACATTTTATGAATGCTTCACAAAGCAGCTTCATTTCAACTTGAAACGGTGCATGTATTGGAATAATAAAGTGTGATTTCTCTGTCTTCAAACACATGTCACTTTTGGAACAAAGTAGATCTGCAATATTGCCAGCATGAGGGATCGTATTTACCGTGTATTACAATTTTTGTTTGCTAGCTTAAATAGATTTAAAGTGAGGGTGATTTCTTCTTGGGCTTTAAATTGTTGGAAGTCATGGAGACTCATTGCACTTACGATTCCTTTGCTGAAGTAAGGGGACAAAATGGGGTGTACTCCATTTTATTCCTAGTTTTTCTACAGAATACCTTGCTGTGAAACTAACACAAGCAAGTGCAGGTACTATCCCTGTGTATTACTATCTTACTGTTGGCAGAAGACGCGAGTTTGGAGACTGGAGACACTATGCTCTGGCAGCTTCTGCTTCAGGACCTTTTTGGTGGTGATCCACAAGTAAGAGGAGATTTACCAGTGGCACAGAATTTGATAAATTGGATGTCGGGTTGTGCAGCAGCAGTGCTGCTGCTCTAAGAAACTGGCTGCAAGTTCTTACTCTTAGCAGGATGTGATGGAGTGCTTGTGCTGGGAAGGGGTCCTGTCCTTTGCGGGGAAGGATCCGCCTCTGGAGTCAGACTTGCCAGAGGGAGTGGAATATTTCTGAAGACGGAGAAGGGCAAGGAATTAATCAAAGAGGAGGAATATACATAAATTGAGACTCCTGTAGTTCTATGAAATGCAAGAGGGCATTGGCATAATGAAGACTTGAAGAAGAGAAGAACGTTGTGTTTGTTAGGGAGGAGAATATCTCTTTGTAGGCCTGCCAGTCTCGTTAATGCTTGTTGGACGGGTAGCTAAAGTCACTTGGAAGCAAAATGGCCTCCCTCGGCCCTTGCAGACACTGTGTGCACTTTCTTCGTTTGGGACCACGAAGTGGGATACTTGAAGCCCAATTTCCTTTCATTTTTCACAAGCTAATTTGTTTTAGCCCTTGAAGAATAGTTTTTATTTTTCCTGTCTAACTTTAGGACTCCAGAAAAATCGCATTCTTAAGAATGGGATTGCATAGTAATGGCATGTTATTAAGAAAAAAGTGTATAACCGTGAATTGCCTGCTCTTGTGTGCATGCTGTGTATTCACTGTGCATGCAGTTCTACAGCTGCAAGTTGTTTTATCAGTCTGCTCTTCCACTCTTAATATGCTCTGGTTCATTTAGTGAGACTAATGCAGAGGGTCTTCTGAGTAATATTTTTCTGACTTTAGTTGAACAGTTAGAATGTTTTTATGAACACAGCTAGTAAAATCTTTCAATGCCTCTCTGAGATTGGTTAACTAGTATATCTGTTTCTTCAGGAAATTATAATAAGTCTTGTGCTTAAAATGTATTTTAATTTATTTAAAACCCATGGTTTTTTATGTGGAGTATAAATAGTTTGGGTAGCTGTCTTGTAGCACATTTTAGTGTTGATAGGCTGATAGTGTAAGTGCAAGGAACAGCTGTTTTCACCACGTTCTCTGGGCTGCCAGAATGCACAAAACTAACTGTGCCCTGGTCACATTAATTCTTCCACCTCATAGGCTTTGAGTAAACCATCACGAACTTTTCTTTTAACCAGCATGTTCAGCATTTTTGTCAATAAACAAGAGGGTTTGATACTGCCAACTATGCATTTTATAATCTTTTGTGTTATAAACCAGCATGCGCTTAGGAAAAGTGATATGTAATTTCACAACTGCAAATTATTTTATGAACCCTTGCCTGTGAGTTGCATTATTCAGCCATTATTATCTATTTTAAATTACTAAACCAACTAGAAGTTGTTTTTTTAAGGATGCTTAATAATGATCGTTGATGACATATGATACCTTATAGCTACAGCCCATGTAATATTTCGCCTCAATAGCAAACTGACTACAGCAGTTGTTTTCACTAGCAGGTCAGTTTACTTTCATAATAATAATACTAGAATAAAGTCTTCAGGCATAGTTTCCCCTGCTTGGGACTGATTCTGTGTTTACAGTTAAACCTGTGCTTAAGTAATTTTCAAGATTGAGAGCTTGCATTGTACTTCTGGATTTGTCTCATGCTTAACCCATCAGTTATTCCTAGGGTTTTTTTAAATATAAAAAAAAAATAATCAATGTTTGTGTGTGAAAAATGTCATCAGACTTTTTGACTGACCTTTAGGTGTAACATTTGAGCTTAAGGCATCAAAAGTCATGCCTCTGTAGAAACGATATTTGACTTAAAGATACCATGTTGTGTCGGGTTCTCCGATTTATTTAGCTTAATTTGCTGTGTATGTGTTCATCAGTCTGACAATCTGTGAAGACTGCTAATAGTTTTCTTTGTTTTAATATAGCCAGCTATTGGATCAACATTTTGCGTTAGAAGCATGGTGACAACAACCCAGTGTGTTGCTAGAAGTAACAGATTCATTTTTTACAATGCATTTTGTTCAACTTCCACTTAGATTTCTCTGTGTTCTTTAACAGCGTTTGATAATCAAAAAGTATTTTAGTCTTTTGCATAAAGAGTAATAATTTTAAGTGAGAAATTTGACCTTGACACAAGATCATTTGTTAGGCAAAATTTGATGGGAAGGTAAAATATGACAACATGTAACCAGAAATTGTGGCCAAATGCTAATGTTTTACTTGCTAATCAAACTTCTCTGGATGTCTTTTCTCCAATTAGGACTGGATTCTGCATCAGAACACTCCTTCTCACATTGAAAGCTGCCGCCAGTTACGTCAACAGTAAGGAATCTGTTTAAAAAGTTCACTTAGTGTAAAAAGTGTTTTCTGTGCATGCCTGTTGTGTGAAAGTGTGTCACATTTCCTTAATGAGGTTTGTTGGCATCTGAGTGCTATTCTAAATTGGCTTTAGACCATTAGGGTAAAAGATGAACTGACACTTGGTGCTTCTGGAGTCCTGAACAGGAATGTTTATCTGTAAAAACTACTGCACGTAAGGAAAAATTGTGCTCAGATGGCAAATTTAGCTTTTTCACTGATGGTTGTATTTTTAACATTTAACAGATACCCCGATTGGAACCCTGAGTCTCATTCCTCAAAGAGGTAACTGCTTTTTGATTACAGGTTGTTTTTAATTTATTGCTATTATAAACATGTGGTTATTAATGCAATTAATTTTCTTGTTTTGCTCACTGGCAAGCTCTGTTAGTGGTGTCATATTTTCGTTATAAAATTGTGTGGGGTGCTTTTGTGGGTTTTGTCCTAAGTTTCTTTAACAATATAAGTGGCATAGTATCTAAAATTCTTTCACAAGGGGGAGAGTAAACTGTAGAACTGTCTGAAGACTGATACTGTCAGCAACCTCGTCTTGAACCTTTGTTCTAACTGTGCTTCAGTTAGTCGTAAGTTATTGGATGTGATACAGTATTAACCGAGTGACACTGACCAGTGTTAGGTCACTGATTAAACTGCGCAAGTGATTTCTGACTTTTAGACTTAATCTTTTTTTCCAGTTAAGCCACTCTTGTTTGCAACTTGAACCTGTTTGACAACAGGCGTGCTAGTGTTAGCTCTTATTTCACAGACTCTTCAGTCCATAGATCCCTTGGGGAGCTACGGGATCACAAGTTGAAAAAACACTGGAATTCATGAACTCATGTCTCTTCTGTCCTTTAAAATTATGCTGTTTACTCTTAATTTTTTGTAAAAACACACCCTGTGGACTAATTCTACTTGAATCTCAGCAAGATTGGATTATTTTACTGGTTCAATATTTGTAAGTATTTCGACTTGCATACAAATAGGAATAATAGGACTTTAATTTTTTCTGGATTTTCCTGTGACTTTGCATTAATTAGACATACTTCCTGGGAAGCTAACTGTTCAGGTTTTTTTTTTGGGGGGTGGTGGGGGAAGTGTTACAAAGCTGAATATGTAGGTCAGGTTAATTTGCAGAGTACATCTGAGGTCTCTCCATGTTATAAACAAGGAGAAATAAAACCTTAAAGAGAAAAATAAAGCAAATAAACTTCTGTGAGGAGAATAATTGTATTTTAAAACCTCAAACTAAAATTGCTGTCCAGTGTTGCTGATGTTATATACAACTGAGGCAAAGGAAACTGGTCTTAGCTGGAGGACCTTATATAAATTGGAGAAGTGTTTAATAGCACTTTTTGTGGATGAGAGATCTTCTGTGCTTGCAGGTGGGGCAAGAGCTATTTTTTAGGGTGGTGCTTTCTTAAATCCTTCCTGATGACAGCATGTCTCCAGCTGGGAGAGTTAGAATACAGCTGTAGGCTCTCGGTGATCACAGATGTGCAGAGCTGCTGGGTGCAGTCTTGGGGCAAGGTCGATGAGCTTGCTATGTACTGTTACCACTGTGGTAAATCACTTCACAGTCTCCGCTTTTTATAAATTGCACTGGTTTGTTAAGACATTCAAGCATATACTCTATGCATTTCCCAGGTTTTCCCTTTTACTCGTGTGATCTGTCCTGTCAGGGTTTTCCTATGCCTGACTACTTTCCGTGTCTCTAAGAGGGACTATTGCTCTCATGGATCTCTTCTCCATTATTTCTTTCTGTGCTCTTCATCAGTGTGACATCTCTAGGTAGCATAAGTAAGCAGTGGATGTATATTTATGTAGTCCTCTCAAATCATTCTTTCAGTCTCAGCCAATCTTTCAGACATAATGTCTCAAGGTTGCTTACTTCCAAACTAAATTTGGAAGAAGCAAGGAAAGTATCCTAATTCATTACTCTTTCATGTATCCTTTTCCTCTTCCTGTTATTTTTTCATAGCACTGCAGCTTGTAACTTCAGAGTTTTCTTTGCAGCTTTGTCGTGTTCCATGCAGGTTATTCTCTCCTACTTGCTTCTTTTCAGTTCTGTCTTTCTATCCTAAATTCATATAGCAAACGTGTTACCAGTATGTAAAGTATGTTTGTGACCAAATTAGGCTCTAAACTTTGTCAGTTTTGGTTCTTTTTTGCAGAAAGACTGTTTCAGCAGACTCGTGTTAACTATTCTTTTCCACCTTGTCAAAACTCATTATATGCCTTTATTCTCTTAGAAATGCTGGTGACAGAAAAGAAAACCAGACCCCAAAGCGTCGTTCCAACTCTGCCAGTCCCAGTCCTAGACGTTCGAGGGTCACAGGCTCCAGCTATGCTCTTCGCCGATCACGATCGAGATCCAGGAGCCCTGGCCGCTTCAGGCCAACAAGGCCAAGAAGTCGAAGCCCGCGGCAGATGCGACGACTTAGCCCCAGACACAGGTCAAGGTCACCGCAGCGATCGAGAAATCCACTGAGAACTAGTCCACGACCTCAGAGATCTTCCAGTAATGATTGGTCATCAAGGAGGTCAACCCGATCTCAAGGTAAAGGGTGGATACACACTGCCAAATTGAAACGTCCTTCAATTTCAGGAAAACTGAGTTGATTTCAAGAGGTTTATCTGTCCAGTTGTCCCCTAGGCATTTTTCATAGCAAAATTCTGTTTTTAAAAACAACTTTTCCTTTTGATGTTGCTTTATGAGAAGTATGCTTTGAAGAAAATGGGCATTTTAAAAGGTCTGAAGTGTTCCTTACCTAGTGTCAGGAATTGGTTAATCGTATCAAATAACTGCTGAACAAATGTCTGTTCCAAGTGTGCTCAGTTTTTAAGCCAGTTTTTAAGGATAGTCAAGAATTGAAAACAACTGAAGGTGGTTCTTCCTGCAGCATCAAAAAGGTAGTTCTGCAAAGGCAGTATAGATGAGGAGAAAGAAAATGCAATGCTCAGAAAGCGCATCGAATGGAAGTGTAATTTACAAGGAAAGCATAGTGTTCTGAAATAATTTTGTTGAGATAAGAGCATAGCATGTGAAAGGCTTTCAATGAAACATCCTTTGTAACAGTGAAGTTCGTTGCAGCATTTTGTGACTCTCCATTCAGCTTACTTCCTCCAGTTTGCAGTTCTAGGAAATTTTATGTAAACTCAGTCATTCTATGTAGTTCATTTTGAGCTCAGTCTCTGGCTGAAATACCAGTTTGTTTGGAGTTTTTGTTTCTATTATAATTCTGAACAGAAAAAAATAGAGGAATTTTAAAAGGTTGATTTTTTTCTTTTATCTGTATACTGTGGCTATGTTGTTTTTATGCTTCCAGATAATTCAGAGGTACTGAGCTCTTGTGGGAAAGAAGTCTAGGTGAAATGTTGTGAAGGGACAGGCAGTTTCAAAGAGATCTTCTTAAGGGTAAAATGCAAGCCATTTTAATGTAGAAGAATGAGGGGAAGAGGCAATTAATAACCAAAATATAAATTTTCCACACAAGGAAAGCATACAGGAAATTAATGTTGTATCAGATTGTTAAGAATAATTTAAAACAAAACATTAGTCTGTAGGACAAAGAGCAAGACAGAGAAGGGTACAAAATTTAGCAGAAGGCATCAAGGTAGTAAGTAGTGCTGTGTATCCGTATGCGAGAGGACGATCAAAGCCTTGAAGGCTGCTTTTCTTTTCTTACGTTCCCTGACATACAAAAGTAAAGAGTCATTCTTTTGCTCCAGCCATGAGGATTTTTGTAGATATCATTGCCAGTGTCACAATGTTAGTCTAACTAGAAATGTCAAGTTACACAACAGCATAGTGAAAATAGTACAGAGGTTTATTATTATTTATAAGCCGTCTCTGCTGGAGTGCAATTAAGGTTCTCTAACTTCAGTGAGTTTCAAGATTGAATCAGGAGTGGGTGGTGAAAGTGAAACTGTAGAAAACTAAACAGCTATATATCTAAGTTTTCTTTTAAAAACAAGCAAACAAAACACAGTTTGTTTTCCCTTCCGCTCACAGACAGAAAGGCAGCTCTGGAGGCAGTAGTGAAAAGTTTGGGACCTGGCTTTGTAGCAGAGTTCAATAAACATAAGTCACTTCAAGCAGCTGGGCAGGGATCTTCGGGATCAGGAAAATCACCACCCTCTCATGGACTTTTAAGGAAGATGCCAGGAAATACAAAGAAGCCACTGAAAACAAGTGTTTCTTCAAAGGCTTCAAAGAAAGATGTGCCTTCTTTGCCTGGGTCAAGTTCTTCATCTCCCGAAACTGATGATTTACCCCAAAGCAAAGAAATGGAAGAGAATGAGGAAGACTTATCCACAGGAACCAGTGGACCTCGTCCTACTTCTTATAATAGGGTGAGTTTCTTAATGTTTTTCTCTGTGATTTTAAGAATTTGGTTAGTATCTCATTTCAGGGGGATCACTTGTGGAAAGATTAACCATTCTGTTTGCTGATTCTGTGCGACAGATACTGCCATCTTAATGCAAAGATTTGCTGGCTGCAAGTAAGTGTGGTAATTTATACAGCAAAGGTTTTTTTAACAGATGTGAAGGAAAACCTCTCTAGTGCTTTCCAACAGCAGAAAGAAATGTCCGTTAAATTTGGGTCCTTGTTCTACTGAGCACTATTTGTATGAAGTGTGAGTGATGAGCTTTGTGTGGAGGAGCTTACTGTGTAAATAAAAGTAAAGGGTAGGAGGCAGAAGGTGTTCATTTTGCCCTGTCAAGCAAAAAAGATGAGGCAGAGAACTTTACTACTGTTAAGAAGGATCTTAAAGCCAGTGTTGTCTTAGTCCACCATACTGACCGTTTGGATCTCTTAGAAACATCACCTAGAAACCAGACTGTATTTTAGTTATAGTAGGTGCAGTCGTCCTTGGTAGTCCTTGGTAGTTTCTAGCCTCTAAATGATAAGCAAAGAGAACATTGCCTAGTGCTGTTGAAAGCTAATAGATAGTATTGAAAGGAAAGTAGTGGAATTGTGCAGCTCCTTACCCATACAGCCCAGACAACTGGAATTATGTAGATCTATAGTAACTGATAAAAACAGAAAGATTGTATTGTGTTACTTGGTAATCCTATGCCATGTCTTCTAATAACTGAAGATTGAGACAGAGCAGTAGAACAACAAAATTGTGGCTCTGTCCGTGTGTTAAATAGCAAAAACCTCAAAATACCACAGTGAACAAAGCGGTCTGTCTACTTTGGAGTAATTTTTATTGCAGATCCTTTTTTCTTCCTTTTGCTGGGCTTGAATTGGAAAGTGTTTATTTTTGTTTTGTTTTCAATTTGCAGCTGTTGAGAGAGGAATTGCTGAGTTGTGGGACAGTCCTTCAAATATCTGATTTACCGGATGATGGCTTTTCAGATCAAGATATTAAAAAAATTGTTCAGCCATTTGGCAAAGTTAGTGATCTCATTGTACTTCGCTCTAGAAATGAGGTAGGTTTTCCTCTGGAATGTTTTTGTGTCAGAATGCAAAAAAAATTGTCAAGCGATGAACAAGTGTAGTATTTGGATCCTCAGCTGAGCATAGATTAAGACTTCCTGAACAGTTTGTCAATAAGGATCACATACGTGATCTTGGAATAGATGGAAATGTTAACTTTATAAATTCTTGCTTGCTGCCTAAGTTGTAAATGTTAAAGGAAGTAGGATGTCTTTTGTATAATACTGAAATCTGGACTTTTTCATCAAACTCCACATGAACTTAGAGAATTACATGCAGTTCTGTCGTAAGCAGATTTTTCTAAGGAAAAAATTGCAGCGAATTGTATCTTGTGTCTGTAATATACATAAAGACTGAAAGTGCCATTTATTTTAGGCCTTCTTGGAAATGAACTACAAAGAAGCTGTGATAGCAGCTGTGAAATATGGTGAAACTGTGCCAGTGCTGGTAAATGGGAAACGGGTAAAAATAAGTGTAGCAGAGAAGCCAAAAGCATCTCCTGGCCAGGTGAGCAGCCTGGTGGTGAACAACGCGATACTTTGTGTGTAGCTTGGTGTTTTGCCCCAAAACCTGATGTACTCCAGAAAAACAGATTTAGTAGTTTTAATATGTTTTTTAATTTCCTTTTCTTAAACAGCAGTCTAAAATACGAAAATGCACTTCCTAATTCCAGTTTTCCATATTTCTTGTTAAGTTTGATATTTGTGAATAGCATCAGTTTAACAAAGTGAAAGATAACCACTATATTAATATATTTATACTTAATTAATACTATTCGTATATATGTATACACACACACTTGTATATAAAATTTAAACTATGCAGTAAAAGTTCTTCTTTCTGTCCATTTCAGGCCAAAATGAGTATCAAAAAAAGGGCTCAGAATATTAAAAAAGTTGCATCAAGTACAAAGTAAGTGTTGCCATCCCATACATTAGTTTCAGTGAAAAGCACTGCAAACCAAATGGGTTCATACCTGTTTGGTTTCTTGTGTTTTATTGTTTTTGAGCTTTTTTAGCTGTTTTGATATTCATCAATTGTCTTTGAACCTGATTTTTCTTTATTTTTTTTTTTCCCCCACCTGCTCCCAATAGGAAAGACCAGAACACCACCACCAAGAGAACTAAATCTATTACAGGTGAAGTTTTGGTTACCTTTTATCTGATGATACCTCTGCTATTGCCTTCCTTCTTTGTTCCCATTTCTTTGTTTTTATCTGAGTGCTTTTCTTAATAGTAACTGAAAGCAAGTTCAGAGAGCTACAAGAAAATGTCTAGTTTATACTTTCAAATGTCTTCCTTTTCATGTGACCCTATCTTTCTTTCTTTAAAAAAACCCACAAAAATCAACCCTCAAGTAGCAATAAAAAGACCCCACCTTGACCTGTGCTTGTACTCTGTAATTTTAAATGTTTGCCCCACCTGTTGAAGACAAGTGTGGCACTTCGGGCTCCATAAAATAAGTGTAATTCTTCAAGTTGACTTTAAGCCTAATGTATAACGTATCTAATATTCTCTTTCACAGTTAGTGCTAGTGTTTCCCAGTGTCTTATGTTCTGAGTATATTCCAAATGCTTTTAAATTTCTTCCCTGGTCTTCTATTGATCCTGACAGGAATTATTTCAGTTATTATTACTACTTGGCAGAAAAACTTGTCTGTCATGCTGTTAGAGAAGAATTTTTTTCTTAGTACTTCGGTGAAAACAGGACACAAAAGCCAATACAACTTCACAAAAATTATGTGTTATTGAGACATTGGAAGTAACAGCCGTATCATTTTTTGTTGCTTTTTTTATTGGCTTTCATGAGCAATTTTTCTGAGCAAAGTTAGGGACCAGACATTACTTTGATGGGAAATTGTGCTTTTTAAAGATGTATTCATTCGTCAGCATGGTCACTTCTGAATGCAGTTTCCAGAATGGAATGAAGATTCATGTAACAGTGCATTTCAGAGCTGTCTCACAGATGGAAACCATGAATTGTTTACAGTCAGTTAAGAGAAAGAGAACACAAATGTTTTTGCAGGAGCAAGGTTTTTTCACCAGAATCCTAAACAAGTTCACAAAAGATACTCCATGGCTTTCATTCAGTAGTTTGTTGGCATTAACTTATGGTTTAGGTTTTGGGGTTTATTTTGTCATATCAGTTGAATTACTGTAGATTAAACTGGTTTTGTATGTATTTTTATATTCTTTGTAATTAACTTGGGCAATAAGCATTTTGACTTACACTTGGTTTTGGATATTTTATGTAGGTAAAAAAGAAAGGACTAAGAAATCAACAATGACGGGAGATAGTAAAATCAAGAAAACTTCAAATACTGTGGGTAAGACAAATGAGAACTTTTACTCTTTACTTGGAAAACACAGGCAGTTGCTTTTCTGTCCTCCTAGTCTCACTGCCCCCTGTCCAGAACAGATATTTAAGTTAGTGAGTCCAAGCTTTTCACACCTTTTACTGGGCTTGCCAATGTAGTAGATTGTTAGATAGGCGAGCACCGTTCTTGTGCCTTGTGGCTTGGCTAATGCAGTGATTATCGGTGCTGTTTGTAGATCTAGAATAGCAAAGAATCAGGGAAAGAAGATGAGTTTGGGGAGGCAGACCCTTTCACATAACCACAGGCATACACATGTTTTGCACAGCTTTTGCTGTATGTACATTTTCTGCCCATTTGTAACGAAGAGCAGGAATTTACGTGATAGGAGGCCTCTCAATATTTGGCAGAAAAATGTATGCTGCCGTTCATTCTTCTTTTGCAAATCAGTTAGTTTAATATATTGAAACAAAGAATGCTTTTTTCTGCTCTTACCTACCAGCAAAATCTACAGATGAAGACCTTCAGCTCTCAACAGAAGCTGAAATGGAAGTTGGGGAAATGGAGCTGTCAGATGCAAAGAACATTACAGAAGGGGACATAGTTACAGAGCCTGTGAAGATGGTAGAGACTCAGTGCAAAGGACTGAGTAATCCTGCACTTGTATTAGGTAATTCTGATATGATAATGCCATTTTTAAGTTACTTTGTTAGTTGTAAGTTATGTGAAGTTTAACATTGTGATGTTGTCTTGAATTTATGTATTTTTTAGAGAGACTTGCACAGATGCCTCAGGTGGCGGCATTGCATTTGGATCGGCTTAATGAAGCTTTAATTGATCAAGGTAAATTGGAAACTGACAGGGTTTTTCTCATTTCTGTCCTAAACTTCTCTGTTGTTGTGGTCTAAATGAGAATGCTTTTGAGGCCAGGAAATTAAAATGACACAGAATATCAGAAAAGAAAATCTATTAGAATAGATTCACTGACTGAAACATAAAACAACAGTTCATTGTGATGACCGAAGTGGCTAAAAACCCCCAAGATTTACATCCTTCAGTGGACATAATATTTTTACCTAGACCTTTTCAGTGCGACATGGGGACTTTTATTTACAGCTCATTAAAGCAAAGGATTTGGGCTTTCTATATGTTCTGTTTGCAGATCCACCACTAATTCTTTTAATCTCATTGCTTCACATTGCCTGTTAGAGCTGGTTCAATAGATGCTATTTTCCCCATATTTTATAACTGATTAGTAACAGACTTTGTTTTAAACATAGCCTAAGTGTATATTAATTCTCAGTTATATGCATGTGTTAGTGGAGATAGGGCAAGGTTGTAGTCGCTGAACCTGTTAGAGGTAGTAGATACAAACATTTTACAGTAGAAGTGATTCTTCGTTACCTGTGCTTGCCTATCCTGTATGATTGCTGTTTTCCTATTTCCTGCTGTCTGTATTTTTCTGAGCCTCTCACATATCACTGTGGACTTGTCCCAGGAGAAAGAAGGAAAAAGATTGTGTGGGTACATGCTGGGCACCTGCATAGTCCCCTTGCGCCCACAAGAAAGTCTTGTGGTTGTGATAATTCAACTGATAAGGTCTCAGTGTCAGCAAAGCGCGTGCATGCTACTCAAGGGATTTTAATTAATTTTTTATCCCTACTTAAAACTGTTCTTTTCTGGAAGCATTTACATAACACTGTATGTGTCTCACCAATGTCATTTGTCGCTGTAAGTTAAATGAAGGAATATTTCATTTTGCGCAATGGCAGTGGTGATAAAATGTAATGCAAGAAGTTCTTAAAGCTCTGGAGTATTTAAAGAAATCTGCTGAACTACTAAACTACTCCCCACCCCCTTTTTTTAGAAGCTACGGTAACGACTACGAAGAGTGAAGAATCAACAGAACCAGCTAGCAAGGTCAGTCTAAAGGTGATTGAATCCGTGGAAGTTCTAAGTACGCACTTGGTCCTATTTCTAAGTGTTGGTGTGCTGTCTGAAAACCTCCAATTTAAATCACCTGCCCGTTAATTTCTTGTGAGAAATAATGAATAGTTTATTTTCTCCTTGCTGTTTGTGATTTGATAGACATCTGCCATTTCACTCTTTGGCTTTTTATTTTTTCCTCAGAGTTTGTTAGTTACACCAAAGCTCCTTTACGCTCTGATAATCTCTGTTGCCCTACTGTGGGTTTCTTCTCTTTAGATGGAGTATTTGCACATAGAGTCCTGCAGCATTTGATGTGTGGGCATGTCATGGATATAAAGTAGTGGCATAATTATACGGGGTTTTGGTTTGGTTTGAATTTCTGATGAGTTAACATGAGAGAGCCTAAGGTGTGTGCAGAATTAGCTTAGGTGTAGGTACATCCACAATTAAGGTGATTATATGACATAATTAGAGAAGAAGCTTAAAAAAAAATAATATGCTTTGCTACTAAATCCTAAAAAAGTTTAAATGATCTTTGGTGTTGGGGTAGTTGCAAGTATTGTAACATGCTTTTAAGCAAGTGCTTCATTCAGTTTAATGGTGGTTTTACATAGTAAAAATAAATGCTCTCTTCAGTAATACAGCAGTTTTGATTTAGAGCTGAAGAAATAGCAGTGATATTTACTTTCATTTGATTACAGGAACTTGATGATATATGTGTGGTTCTTATTTCAAACTTGCCTGAGAGAGGATTTTCTGTTGAGGAAGTTTCCAACCTAGCAAAGCCATTTGGAGGTCTGAGGGATGTGCTAATTTTATCATCTCATAAAAAGGTATTCTACTTGGTATTTAGTAGTGTCTCTACCTAGAGAGGAAGCAAATGTGGTTTTTAACAGATGCAATAATGTAGTGCGGCAAGCATTGATGTGAGATGCTTTTGATAAATTACTTTTTTTTTTTTAATTTTTGTTTTCTTTATTTTAAAAGGCATATCTTGAAATAAATAGAAAATCTGCAGATTCCATGGTTAAATTTTACACCTGCTTTCCAATGTCACTGGATGGAAATCAGCTCTGCATCAACATGGTGCCTCAGCATAAGACTATAAAAGATGAAGTAAGTAATAAAATATATTGAAATTCTAGGATACGTGGTAACATTTCAACACAGAGCAGGATTTTGTATTTAAGCTGGCTGACTTACGCTGCCTGTTTTAAGCATTCTTATGGTGGGTCCTATTGAAGACTGATTCTGTTAAATGTCTTTTCGTGTCCTGGACTTCTGATAGGAGAATTACACAGATGTCAGAAGTGCTGATGCTGTTGATTTTATTAATAAAAGGGAAGCTAAAAAGTTGTTGCGAGTCAGTGATTGCCAGTTAGCTGCTGCTAGTGAAGCTATATTTTACAGTTCAAATCTTACCTTTTTTTTTTTTTTTTTAAAGGAAGCAATATTTACTGCTATAATTAAAGATTCTGACCCTGAGGTAAGTTGCTAGCAGCCTAACTTTTCCTCCACATGCTATCAAAATATGTTACTTTAAATTAGAATTAGTATCCTTCATACTGAAATACTAGCTAATTGAATTGTTATCTACGCTTTCTCTTGAATTTAGTGTTTATATATGTTTTCATGGGTGAATGAGCAGGGAATAGAATGAGTAAATGTTCACTTAGTTTAGCTCCATGATGCATGAAGTGCAAAGAATTAAACATTTAATAGGAGTCCTTTGAGACCCTCTCCTTCTGTTGCGTTTTTTTTTTTATGTTCTAACAACGAGCTGCTGACCACTATAGCTTGGAGAATGTGCAGTGTTTGCCTGTATATAATGCCACCCGTTTTCCCACTGTTTTATGGACGGATATTTTGGTTTAACTATCAAAACTACCTCTGTGCTTTATTCACTGTAGTGTCTCCCTTATTGTCCCTCCTGTTCCTTCACTGCACACAGTGCAAGCTGGCAATTGACGTACAAAGCATTTTTATACAGTGTAGGTAGGTAGAGGTTAATGAAATTACAGCTTTTATGTCTTCTGTGAAAAACATTTTCAAGATATTCTTGATAGATGGTCAGTCATTGGGTCTGAATGTGTGTCTCTGGGCTTAAACAGTTGGCACAAGAACTTCACAAGAGTGACTTTAAGAGCAGCAGTGTCAGAAGCTAATTGTATTTGGTTAGAAAGTGTATTGCAAAGAGCCCTGCCAACAATAAATCACTTTCCAAGAAATCCCAAAAGGCTTGAATTTTCAATTGCAAATATATCTGGGGAATATCTGCTTTCTCCTTATGATCGTTGTTTGGCACCAACAGAAACATCTGAGTACTTAACTGCCAGCGCCCCTGCTGCTGTATCCCACTTGTGCCTCTGATCTGCTTGTGGTGAAATATTTCTTTTCTGCTCCTGGTAAAGTGATGAATAATGAAAGAAAAACATACCAGACCTGGAGGGGGTGGGAAATCTCTTGCTTGTTGCGAGTGAGTGTTGTGTTTCTAAAAGACACACAACTTTCAAGTATTTAAAAATAAGACTTGTTTAAGAATCCAGAAGTCTTCTGGTACCTTTGGACTTTGTGTCCCAGGGCCCTTCCCTTTGATCCTCCACAAAATATTTGGTGCTGGGCTTCAGTCTATGGTGCTGCTGGCACTACATAGCTGAGGGTCGCTTTTCTGCTTGCTGTCAGCACACTCGTATGTTCTGCACCAGAATCCTTCCTGGTCAGAAGAGTCTTACTGGTCTCCTTGATAACGTGTCCCTGTGCTGGTGGTGATAACTGTGTTTGAAAATGGCAAAACACAAGAAATGATATTTGACCGAGGATCTTTATGCTATTACAAACTGATGAAGTAAATGAACCTATGACTTAAAAACCAGGATTGGAGTCTTCTAGATAGGTTTCTATGCCTTCACCAATTTATAAACTGACTAGATAGTGTCTGCTTTTCAAAATACCAAATTTATTTAAACTTCAGCTTTATTTTGCAGTGCTCCTTAAAGAGACTTTTACTAGTTAAAAAAAAAAAAAGATGATTTAAAATAAAACGCTCAACATGATCCTTTTAAGTTTGTTATTCTTTACTGGGAAGTATAGCTGGTTCTTTTGATATACTGCATAAAAAATGGAAAATCTGATGTGAATCTGAAAATGTGAACATTGGATGTATGTGAATGCTCTTTTTCGGCAAGATCTGGGAGATACAGCAGCTTTCTGCGGGGCTTTTCTAACCTAGTTCAGTAGTTGCTAATAAAGCAAGTTTTGTCATCAATTTTCTTTAGGTAAATACTGAAACTATTCATAATCAGTTTGTGCATCTTGGGAACTTGCCAGATGATGGATACAGAGAACTTGAAGCAGTTTGTGTGGGACTTCGATTTGGAAAAGTAGATCATTATGTTGTACTGAAGAATAAAAACAAGGTAAGTATTTTTTTTTTTCCTATGGTGCAAAGTACCTTGTTGGGAAAAAAAAACTTTAAAAAAAAAATTTTTTTTCATCTCCCAGTACCAAGAATGTTCTGTTAATGAGACACCAAAGTTTCTGACTCTTTCCCACTCACCCTGAACAAGAAAATAGTTTGTCTTATTTGTTAAGGGCAGTGGGGAAGTAAAAAAAACCTAACCAACCAAAACAAGCCTTAGGCTTTTATCTAGCCTGAATGATATAAGAACAGTTTAGTAAGCCCTGAAAGTAAAGCTTCCTAAATGGCTGCTAAAGTTATTAACCTTTGACATTGGAGTTGTAAGTGGGAGGGGGAAAGGAGTTCCCATTTTGTAGGAAGCTTGAGGCAAAACAATCCATTTGATATGAGAAGTGAAAATGTCAGAATTGCTGTAATTGCTTTTTGTTTTGGACACTTCAAAATTTAGTGACTTGATTTTCTTTTTTTAAAAAATTTTGTTATTTTAGTTTTTAATGTTGCTATTGCTGCACTTAACATTGGATTTTTACTTTATGAACTAGATTTAATTTAGTGTAAGTGTATATATATTTTAACAATTAAAAAGCAATTGTGTTCCCATTATTTTGAGCTATTTTAAGTTTCCATCTGCTAATAAACCATAAAACAGGTGAAGGTGCTTTTAAAAAGAACATAGCATTTTTCTTTTTTGAAACTAAAACTCCTTTTTTAAAATTTTCAAATGCAATAAAGAGAACTCTGCAGTCAGTAACACATCTAGGGCCAATTTCTAGCCCTTCAACTGATTTTGTTGAATTGAACATCAAATGCTTTAATTCCATTGAATCAGCACTTTGTGATGGAAAGCTGTTCCATCAAATACTTTCTGTTTTCAATAGCCAGAGTTGTAGTAAAGAACCCAGAAGGGCAGAGGTGTTTTTTTAAGGAAAAAGACAAAAGGGGGGTGGCTTATTTAAGGCTTGCTTTAAATAAAATATGGAGGAAAAAAAAAAGAGAGAGAGGAGTAATATAGTTAATATCAGCTTTAGAACACTATTTGAATAGCTGGAAAATTTTAAAAGTGACTTATAAAACTTGTCTTAATTTTGACAGCTAAAATGTAAAGAAGTGAGGGATTTCTAGTATAGCAGATGAACTTTTGTGTATAGTTCATTTTACTGTTTCCTTTATAAATGTAATCTTGCAGTGTTTTTTGTGGGCACGCACTTCCCCTCGTCCTCATGGGAAGATGCTCGTGAGTTACAGCAGAATCAAAGCTGAATGTGTCCAGAAGCCGGAATGTTAAAACACATGTGGGTAGTGAAGCTCCAAGCTCCACTGTTTTGTGATGCTGTTAATTATTTAGTTCTAAAGATAATTCTCAACAGGAGAGATCTCTTTCTTCAGCCTTTCAGAAACAAGAGAATCCACTGTTCTCAGAAACAAGAGAATCCACTGTTCTCTATATCTGAAACATAGGATTTAATCAAAAAATGATACCTATAGGTAATTTAAAATGAAGATGTTGAAACCCTTCAGGAATATTAGCTATCACATGCTATACCAGCTGACTATACTAAACTTGTTCTGCAATACAGAAGTAAGATGAAGTAACAGTCATTTGAAGCTTGCGCTTTTCTCCTTTTAGGCAATTCTGCAGCTGGATAGTGCCAAGTCAGCCAGGTCAATGTACAGCTTCCTGAAGCAATATCCGTACAATATGGGTGAGCATACATTGACCTGTACATTGTCACCCAAAGGAGAGTCTGCTGAGGTAAGATTTCTTCAATAATACATTATTTCTGTGGAATAGAACCACCTTTCCATGAAGAGCAGCTAATGGTGATAATGTTAGTATTTCCTTCACTCTTTGCTGTCATTGTGGATGAGAGTGAAAACTGTGCAACAGGTGGGAACTGGATCAACTGTCTAGTCTGTATTCTGGGATGTGGCATAGGTGTCAAAGTATGTGTTGCTGTTTGTCTTTATTTTGTCTCTTGATTTTATGAACGTGTATGGAATCTCTTTCCACTGATGAAAGTATTTCTTAGTGAAGGATGAAGAGAAAAAGGAAGAAAGGAGGAAAGCAACTGTTTAGTACCAGTTAGAAAAGGATTGATAATGAAATTATTAGAGTCTTTTTCTGATCTAGTTTGATTCATCTTTAGCAGTTCATCTGCTTTAATCCTCTTGATTCCAGACTTGGTTGCTATGTCAGCATTGGTCTGTGCACCCACAGCTGCTTCCATCTTCTCTCTTAGAAATGAAATTACTTGCAGTATTGAGCAGCTCCAACTTTACTTCTGGTGATTTGCTGAAGGAACAGCAAGCTGCAGCAGCTGAACACCAGAAAAGAAGGAGCTTATTGCGTGTTGCATTGGATAGATAAAGAGCTTTAAGCAAGAAATGCGAACATTAGCCACATGCTAATAGTGTTCTGGCTTCCAAAATGGAGAATGTAAATCCAGACGCGGTCCCTCTCATGGCAGGGAGGTAAAGCACTGTTTACTGTGCACTCAAACATGAGGATTTATTTCACTAGTTCTGCATGCCCCTGCCTTCTCATTTTTCAGCTCCTCTCATGTCCTGACTCAACAAAATAATTTTAATCATTTGTCCAGTGATCAACTCTCCATCTCTTGCCACATCTTCCAAACTACACTTATTTTAGGGGGATATAGCTTGGCTTTTATTCCTTTGAATACCAGCTAGGTTTGTTCTTCCAAGTTCATATATAACTGAGAGAACAGGGACCGACTAACCAGTTCAACATGAACTGTTAAGATTGAGACCAAAATGTGTATAGGGCTTTTTTTTGTTTTGTTTTGTTTTGCTGTGGGGTGTTTTGTTTTGTTTTCCCAGTGATTATCCATGTGAATTCCATTCTTGGAGCTTTCATTCCCTGAGTGTTGCAGTTCCTTTTCAGTGGCATGACTTTGGAATACCATTCAAAGGAGGATGTGTCTGGAGGGACAGGGCATCTTAGTTTTTCCCCTTCACTTTTATTCAGTATAAGAGAAAGTTTAACTTCACGTGCCTAATGATAACAAGGGCAACAGCCTGTTACTTCAACAGGGAGGAGAAAAAGTCATCCAGATGTGTACTTCTACTTACCAAGCTAACAAAGCTGTCACTATTATTTCCACCGAGCATGACAATGAATTTCAATTTTTTTTTTTTTTAAAGAATGGTTGGGTACTGATCATTGGCTTGTATCATCGTCTGTTTTCTATTGTATTGGCAATTTCTTCTGCTTTATTGAAAAGCATCCTTATTTATGAAATCTGTAGGGTAGCTGTATGATGTTTAGGATTCATGTTTTTAAAGACATATGGTGTCAATAGGACATTTCTGGTAGGGCACTCTTGTGATAGTTGTTGAGTAGCATCTGTGATGATTTAGGACATACAATGGTACACAGCAAGATCTGACTTGGGTGCACAGATCTCTTTTTGACTAGACTAATAGCGCCCCTTTCCAAGTAAATCAGCAGTTACTGTGCACGTGCAGAGCCTAGTCTGTGTAAAATCAGTTTTTTACCCTTCTGCGAGTGTGACTCTTTGAAATGTCTGCAGAGATTCAGTCATCAGCCTGCCTTCCCAGCTCTTCCCATCCTGTTCTGGGCCTTTGTCCGTGGCTGAAGGGGTATAGTTTGTTCATTAGGAGTGACTTCCCATTAACTAGCCTAGATTCAATATAATAACACTGAAGATGCTTTTGAATTACACATTTGATTCAGAGAACTGTTTTAACTTTCCTGCTGAACACAGCATCTCTGCCAGATGAGTGTGGTGGTGTGGTACTGTTGGTATGGCAGGGGTAGGGTAAGGTGGGCTGGCGTGCGTCCCTTGGGACCTCTGGTGCAGGGTGGGCACCCACTGCAGGTGAAGTGCTGACAGCTAAAATCCGGTGAGCGCAGGTGCATAGGGTCCTCTTTTCTCTTCTGCTAGGTCCAAGAGCATGGATTAGATGTTCCAAGAGTTTTTTTGTCTCTCCTCTTCCCCATTGCAGGGATGATTCTCTCCATTGCTGACTCTCTTTCTATGGGACAAAGTATGCTCTTCTTCTGAGGCACTTTGTTTGGTATTTCAGTTTATGTAGTGAACTTCAGCTCGTTTTAAAGAACGTAAATTATAATTGTGTTCGATGATGTCAGATGCATTTAAGAGTAATGTCTTGTATTAGACTACCTTTGTAGCTGAAGAAAATAACCAAATCTTCAGACCTAGGAGCTTTTTCTCAAGTCTAGAAAATGTAAATAATAAGCTCCCTTAGCACTGAAAAATGAACAAAATATCATTCATTAAAGTGCTCATGCTAAGGAATGTTTGTCAAGGATGCATTGTGGCAACACTTTGTGATTCAAATCTGCTTTTTATAGCTGTTCCCTATATCTTATGTAGCAAGAGAATAACGTGCCTTTGTCACTATAAATGTTTCATCAGAGCAGAGTTCAATGCCAACAAAGAATGGCATTCACACTCTGTTTTCAAAATAATATTTCTTTCCAGCTGCACACTTGGGGTGATACAGAGTGCTTATCTGATTTAGAGAGGTTGACCAGCCAGATAGCAGTAACTGATGCCAGTGGCATAGTAACAGCAGTAATGTAAGTGCTTGCTTAATCATGTTATAGTTTTGTTTCTGTAATTTTGCTGATAATGTCTGAATTTAATACTGCTGAAATAACAAAAATATGGGGAAACTCCTGTAACGGTGAAGGCAGATATACAACTGGAATACAGAATCATAGAGCATGGGTGCAGCGGGTGTCATTCCAGTCTTTGTCAATGCGACTGTCACAGCTTTTGCACAAATGTTAAAATAAGTCTGTACTTTAGAGATACACTCATAAGCTTTATTTTATCTATATCTGAGGTGGAGAGAAAAATGCCTGGTCACACTGCTAAGAGGGAAAACGGAGTTTTTTCCATCTGTTGTTCTTCACTGCATTTTGAGTCTGTTACCTCTTGTCTGTTTTCTCGGTTACGTTGCCAGAATCTGGATGTTATGCCTAGGTACCATAGGAAGGTTAAGCTTGTAGCTCCCTTTGCCATAAGCTATTTTCTCTAGAAGCCTTTCAATCAGAAGCTAGTCTGAAGGAAAAACAAAATAATTTTTAATTCATTATAACGTGTTCAAATTACTTTTGGTACTTATCTCTGGAATAAATGTTTTTAGAAAGGGAAAACTGAAGGATTTGGAATTATGTGCATAAATAAAAGATTAAAGGGAATTCTACGTGCACTGAATTTATCTGATGTTCTTTCTAATAGTGGTAGTCTTCAAATTAGTTTGTAGAATGCCTTCAGAAAAGAGATTGAGATATCAACACTGAGTTTTTAAAAGGTTTTTTTTTTTGGTTTTTTTTTTTTGTTTGTTTGTTTGTTTTTTTGTTGTTTTTTTTGATTCCTTGGACCTATGCTACTAACTGTGATAGCTGTAGAGCCTGGATGGTTTGTCATTGTCTTTTTTTATCAGAAGACATGATTTTATTTCATGTTTATTCCACAAGTTTATTCTACAGAACAGAAAGTAGAAACACGTAGTCATCGTACAAGAAATGAATGCAGGTTTTAAGGGAACAGAAACTGGCCTTTGGTTTTCTGTAGATACTTGCTCTACTTGGAATGTAATTTGTCTTTAGAAAAGGTGTGCTGCTGTTTTCTGTCAAGCTAACTGCATTCACCCTGAGCTCTGCAGCTGTTAGCATCCTCGCTGGTACAGGAGAGAAGGTGCTGTCTGGGAAAAGCCGTGTTTAACATCCCTCTCCCCCAAATATATCACAGACTATAATAAAAGTTAATTCTGCTCAAAACCGTGACAGCTTTGAAGATGAGATGAACAAAACAGTTAGTGGTGTGCCACATGTTCTGTCTAGCAAACTTTTAGTAAAATCTCTTAGGCTGCCATGCACTTTTATTTGTCATCTCATGAAATACGTATTCTGTGGGGAACAGTTTTAGAACAGCTAACTGTCCTTTGATCTTTCAGGTGATGCATGCCTAAATTTGGGTTCAGGGTGTTATTAATTAGGTGGGTTATGCAAATTCTGTGCTGATGCTTCTGAAAGTCATAGATGCTGAACCTTGATTTTTGCCTTTCAGGCTGAAGTTGTGAGAAAAGTAGTGAGGAGAGAGGAACCAAGCAAAGGAAGGTATGCCTTTCAAGTATTTAAGGTTTATTTTTATGTATCTATATTGTTCATGGAATGTATATCCAAGATTAAGCAGATTGCTGAGCCATCTCTCTAACTGAGCTTGATGAAAAGGCCCACTGTGAGATCCATCAATTGTTACCTGCTGTTACTTCTTTCAAGCTTTTGTGTGTTCTGTGTGTGCAGGACGTGTAGTGTATTGCTGTAGAGCTGCAATGTTTGTGATTTCTTTGAAATCTGGGGCTTTCAAAGAACATGGACAAATGGGGTGAAATCCTGTTTTCTGTGTAGTTTGTTGAGTTATTATTGTTCTACTAATTTGGCCAGGATTTTACCACAGGTCCTGGAAAGTATGTTTGGATATACGTGTTGGTAAGACAATTTTTTGTTGTATTTAACCAGGAAGTGATTGCTTTATTTTGTCCTACAGTGCTTTCCTCTGTCAGAGCACCTGGCTCTATTGTTTTTGTTTCCAAATGCTAAAAATAAACCAAAACTTCCTTGTTTAACTTATTAACATTATTCATGCTGTGATACAGGTCCCTGAATTGATTTAAAAAAAATGTTTGGATGCTATATTAACGTCAGAACCTAGAAATGGGAAATGGTGGTTTTGGTATGTTCCTCTTAAAATTGTTTTACGGACATTGCTTGTAGTAAAATTTCTCATTGTGGAGCAACTATTTGTTGGCTTTAGAGTGTTGATTATGTTTTTTTATAAATGGATAGATCATTATAAGAGTTCTTGTTAACAAATATGACTTAAAACACCTTCTGTGACTCAAATCCATATTTCTGGATAAGTTTTATCATTAAAAAAACCAAAACAAAACTGTGTAATAATGGTCCTAAACTTCAATTTCAAGTAATGCCATTATACTATCATGGACTGTTACTATATTTCCAAAACCTGTTTCTTCACAAGTAGAATTAGGCACTCCTAATTTCATGAAACTTCTACACAGACCCTAGTCAATTTTGGAAGTATTTAGTTTCTAAACTGTCTCCGACTCACATGTAAGCAGACATTCAGGTAACCTTTTTGATTCCAGACTGGTGGGCTTTAGCTAGTAGTGGTAATTAATGAAAACAAGTGACTCTTACATGAATCCCAGCTACTGCCCAGCATCCAGCTGTGGCTGTTGAACAGATAGGAAACCCGACATTTTTCCCTACAAATAACACTACACATATTCTCCTTGTCTGAGGCAACTGTCTTCTCCTTATAAGCCTTTGTGACTTGACAGATTATTTTTTTCAGTTACATTTCATAAGAAGCAGAAAATATCTTAAATATTATTATATATCTGAAGACCTTGTCACCTGTTTCTGGGGAGGGAAGCAGTAGCAAAATTTGGGGAGCAGAAGGGGCTGCCCTCTAGGTTGCCTGGGATGATGAGATGATCCTGAAAAAACTTTGGAATGCTTCTGGAAGCTCAGTTGTTGTCCAGCCCGAGTAGGTAGTTCATCTAATCTTGCGGCTGAGGTGACTGATGTAAATGCCTCTGCTCGTTTCAAGGATGCTGATGCATTTTGTTGGGATTTTTTTTCCTCAGCTAAAACAGCTGAAACTTTTCTTGGCGAGGTTAAGATTCAAGGACCATCCCACTGCTCCTTTTAATCCTGATCTGACGTGTAGGAAGCAGGTTGTGTCTCCGTTGTGACGCAGCCTCTGTGCTGGTATTTCTAGAACTCTCCAAGCCTTTCCCTTGCTAACTCGGGCAGTAATGACTGCGTATGGCAGCTAATGCAGGGATGTCCTATGCAGAAACTGAGCACCAGGTATTGTTGGTTTCACCCTTTACACTAACATCTGTGCAGGAAATCTGTCTTGCAGGTCTACGTGCTATTCCTTTCCCAATGCCTAACAGGTCTTTTAAGTGTTACCTCAAGCACCTTGGTGCTTCATCAGGCTCACTCATCTTTATCTCTGTGCATTACTGCCTCTGCAGCCCTTTCCTTCCACTGCTTCACAGTCTGGTTTGAATCTATCAGTGTATTTTGGAGACCACCAGGGCTTTGTGGAAGGCACAGGGTGGGTGTTGACATGAAAGGAGACATAAAGTCCTGAGGATTCAGAGACTAGTATCTCATTTGTATTGTGTAGAGGTTAATATGTGTGTGCTACTACTGTAAGCTTTGTAGTTAGTGTATGGTTCCAGTGTTCACTGACGTTTTTTCCATTCCCTGCAAAAAAGTGTATAAACAGAGGCTGTGGGGTACAGTTTAGCAAGGTGTCGGAGCTTGTATTTAATTAAGCTTTCTACGCATCAGTGACAAACCTGGGCTTTCAGAGCTGAATTTCTGCGCTTTGTGCTCTGACTTATCCAGGTACCGTTTTGCTACACAGCCACGTGAGACATAAATCTCAGCGGTCTGTAGGATGCTCAAATAGAAGAGAAAATTAACTGAAATGGGTTTTGCTTTTGGAACACAAACAATGTTTAACTGATGTCAAAATATCTTGTGTGTTGTGACTGAGTAAACCAATTCTGTGGCATAAAAAGCAGATCAGCCCTGACTGCTTAGCCACTCATGAGGCACACTTACCTCCAAACATTTGCAGGTAACAAGCTTAAATTGATTACAGGTCTAAGAAGCCTGTTGCAGATGAGCAGGATGTTGGAACGAGTGAGGTTGCTTTTTTTTCATAAGACTTCAGTTACTGTGAGCTGAGCCTCTTGGGCTCTGAAGGAGATTCCCAGCGTTTTGTGGGGCACCGCTGAGAGCACGCACACTCCATCACTGCCTGCCAAGCCGCAAAATGCTGCAGTCATGCCGCTTTGCTAGGGGAGGAGTGCCCTCACGCCGTTGCAAGCGTCCATCTGATGCACAGTCATGACATATTACATATGTGCCAATTTTAAATTGGTGTTGTGAAAGATTTTGAAGCACAATTCATATCCCCCCTTCTCTCTCCTCTCGCATTTTGTAGCAGCAGAGGACAGTGCCCTCAGGTCTGGAGGAAACCTTCGAGATTGGTGTTTTTGTTGTGCTTGTGTAGCACAGATGTTAACTGAGTTTGCCTGTTTTCATCTTTCTGTTGACTCCATGTATTGTGTCTTCGTCTCGTTAACCCTCGCATCTGGCCACTTCAAGATTTAACATTTTCGTCAGTGTTGAGTTCCATTTGATCTAGACTTCCATCTTCTTGCTGACATCGTGCTGGGAGTATTACCAAAATGGCAGGCTTCTCTGCTCTGCTCTTTTTTATTTTCATGAAGATTTATACAAATGTGCACCCTTTATTCGCATACATAGGTTCTGAGAAACCATAGCGCAGTCTGCTCCATTGTGCATAACCACTGATTAATTATGTGTGTTTGCTGCTTTTGTGTTTGTTTCAACACTTAGCAAGATTGTCAGCACTGGCATTTCGGCACCTTTCCATCTAGAGATGCATGAGGTGTTGGGATGCTCATTTTCTTGAGCTTTGTGGGAAGAGGGGCACAGACATCTCTAATTTCAATGTCTCCCAAGATCATCTACGGAGGATTCTTTGTTCAGAGAAGAATAATGCACTTACTGTAACTGAAGTTCTCTGAAAAGCGCTATCCTCTGCATTGTCATCTTGGGCTTTATTATCCTGGGAGCTGACAGTGGGATTATACAGTGAAAACAGAGCCTGGCCAAAAGGAGCCTCTGTGCATGTATTGTGTTCCCCACTATTGTGCGAGGTCAATGCAGTTTAAAACCAAAGCAACCCCTCCCTCCCACCAAACCTGAACCAAAAAAAAAACAAAACCCAACCAAACTTCAGGCTCCTAGCTACTGAAAGAGTTCTCTAGGTTGGTGACTGCAGAGTCTTCTGTCTTCAAACATAAGAAAACTCTGGTAATTCCTTTGTACAGGGAGACTGAAGCTTTATTTTCGCTGTATATGCACTTTCACAGTCTGCCTTGCATCAGGGGATCTAAATTTTAGGAGTTCATGTCAGTGGTGAGGTCACATCTATAGTGACTGCTACCTTCAGAGGCCTGACTACAAGTAATGCAATTCAAAGTGTAAGAGGCTGGCAGTACTGAGGTGGATTAAACAGAAGCATAAAACTAATCAGTTATTCGCCTTATTTTTTTAACCATTTTAACGCTGACAGGCTAGATGTCCAAATGCTAAGCACTAATGCATCAGGAAATCCCCCACCATTGGCGTCAAGAGGTTTCTGGTAACTGTAGAATTCTCAATATAGTTTGATTTCTTCTGTTTTTTTTAAATGCATTTAGCTCTGGCTTGAAAAAATATCCAGAGGGATCAGGAGTGGTGCAAACAGCAGCTGCTAATCCTCCAGTAGAGCCTAGTGTGGCAAAGAAGGGACCCATTTCCATCTCTAATGTCAAAGACGAGATGTCAGCAGTACAGATAGAGCCCTCTGAGTCCCATCTTGAAAGAGCAGTAAGGGAGTCTGCTGCAAGACTGGCAGAAACGTCTACAGAGAGAGTGGACCCTGGAGTTGCAGTTACTGTGGCATCTATCAAATCCGCTGATACCAAGTCATCTGAAGCGAAGTCAGAAGAGATGCTACTGCCACCTTCCAGTGTGGAGAAAGAAGAGGCAGTTAAAGATAATACTGAACCAAAGTCATCTGAATCTGCTGTTGTATCTGCATCAGAGAAGGAAATTAAAGAGAAAGATGAAGAATTGTCATCTTCTGCCATCGAACCAGCAGAAGAATTGTCTGATGTGGGCGAGGCTGAAGCTGTGTCATCAGATTGTGCTGTGAAGCTGGCAGCAGGGGATATGACAGGGGCTGTCCCTGAAGCAGTGGCCCCTGATTCTGTTGCAGCTTCAGTGGAGATGGTGTCATCTGTTGTCACACAAGCGAACAACAAGTTGGATGCTCCTGAAAAAAATCCTGTTTCTGATGCTGTGAAAACTGAGCATGAAATGCCTGTAACTCAGATAACAGGGAAGAAACCTGTACTTAAAACTGGGGCAGCCGTGGAGAAGAAACTGGATGTAGCTGGAGCAGACAAAGAGATGAAACCAGAAGAGTCTGTAGTCAAAGTTGGAAGAGCTCCAGAGGAGAACCCTGGAAAGCTTTTGGTGAAGACTGGGGCAGAGACAGAGAAGAAACTTGAAAAATTTGTGGCCAAGGTTGAGGCTGCTGTGGAGAATGCTGCAAATGCTGTCAACGAGAGCAATGAAGGAAGTTTAATCAAAGCCCATCAAAATAAAGGAACAGGACCAGCAAAAACTGATGAAACCTGCAAAGCAGTTACGTTAAACTCCTCTTTTTCTGCCAAGGAATCTTCCACTGTTGGTAAAATGATTTTAAAGGCAGTGGTGTCTCTTCCGGATATATCAAAGTCAAGGGTTCCAGTACAGAGAAATGAGCCTTCCCTGTATAAAGGAGGGGAGCAGAAAACTCCCTCAAAACCTGAGACCCGAAGCCAAGCAGCGGTGGAGAAGAAAATCGTGTCAAAAGAAGAGGGTCATCTGAGACCTGGTAGCAGCCCATCAAGCCTGGGAGATGGCAGCGGCAAATGTAAAGTGAGCAGAAGTTCTGTTGTTGATGGAGAGGCAGGCAATGGGAGGAATTCACCTCAGCAAGAGAAGGACTCACGAGTGGAATCTAGGGCTAGTTCAAAACAGTCTCAAGAGGGAGAGAGTAGATCATCCAACATGAAGAAAGACAACAGCAGCAATAAGGTGAGGAGGGCAGGAAGGCCGGTTCAGTGTGCCTGATCAGTAACTAACTCCATGCTTCTCCCAGATGTTGAGTATGGGACAATGAGATTATGTTCCCCTTCCCTTTTCCATAAATCACCCACCTGGTTTGGGCCAACAGCCAAGTTGGAATAGCGAGATGGCGGGCAACCAGTTGCTTTTAGACGCAGTGTGTGCAACGCAAGTATGTAACTGGTTTGAAAATGCTACTTGGAAAAAATTGCAGGCAGGTATTTTTGAAGTGAGTCTTTATCGAGTGTCTTAACTTTATGTTCTTGGATTAGTTCTGAATGGGATTTAATAAGCTTTCTGTCCTTTTGTGAGCTGATATTTGCTTTGTCAAGTCCTGCACAGACACTGGTTACTGAAAAGAGGCTACTGAGCAAGGTATTACATGCGACTTTTTGCTAGAGACTGTATGCCTGGACTCTACTGCTGATGGTTGGCTTAGTTCTGTATTTGCCAAGCATGTGATCAGAAGCAGCAATCTGGACAACTTAATAAAGTTCATTAAGGGAAAAAATAGCTGATTTTTTTAGATTATTTTTTCTCTTGTGGACAGGTTAGTTGGCTTAACTGATTTCATGTGAACTTTTGTCTTAATTTTGCAGGCTTCTGTTGGTGGCAATACTAAAACTTCAAAGAGTGGCACTACCAGCAGTGCAAAACAAAAGGAGGTAAGGATGGTAACTGTAAATGAACTTAAAGTCATATTGTCTTGGAAGCATGTGTGTGTGTGTGCGCGCTAAGAATCTTTAGCGTCCTTCCCTAGGGAATTTTTTGTATTACTAGTTGTTACAGACTAGAGGCATAAAGCTGCAAAGCCAAGTAATTTGGAAGAGGAACTTAATTCAGGAAGTGAGTGTTAAGAGGAGGTGTTTTTTGGTCTTGGATATCATTTGTTTGAGAGAGAAGTAATTGTCCAGTTGCCTGCATGAGATCTTTATTCATCATCATGCTTGTGAGAAGAGGAAGGAAGGCTGAAGTCTTCTAGCTCTTTATAAATGTTTTTTTTATGACAGGAGGTAGTCAGAACATCTCCGTCCATGGTACCTCTTCCATGCAAAGATATTTCCAGTGGGTTGGGAGGGCTTGGGAGCCTGTAGGCTCAACTGCTAAAGAGTCTGCATTTTTACAGAAAGGTGAAAAGAGATACACGCTATCTCTCATAGATAGCTTGGGCTTTGGGAAACAAAAGCAGAAGGAAGATAATAAAAACCCGTATTGATGAGTTTGTAGATGTAGCATTACAGGATCAAATCAAAGATCTACCAGGTAAGTAGTGGGTCCCTATGGAAAAGGGATTTCTGAGATAAAGTTGGCGACCTGAATTCTTTTATTAATCTTAAGCCACATAAACTTCTCGCATCACCAGCACAGTGTGTTTGTGAAGTTGGTGCTAGTGATGGTAATAGAGGATGCTTTCATACCTGATGTTCCAGATGTGTGTGTTAATCCCAAGAGGAAATTCTGCACCCTTTGAAAAAAGGCTTTGGAATGTCAATTACTTCTCACTGCTTTATTCTTCACTGTTCTATAGCTGATAAGAACAAAGATCTGTGTTTTCCTTTTCGTGAGAGAAAGAATACAGTAATGCTTGATTTTAGTTGAAATGTAACCAGATGCTTTTTTTTTTTCCCCCACTGTGTCCACCTTGCATTAAATATTCCTCAAGTTTTTGCATCAGAATGTGCTAGTATTTGTTAGCTTTTTAAAAAAGAAAGGGAAGAAAAGGCATGTAGCCTTTGAATTTCAGATTACTTTTTCTGCTGGAGGACTGTTTTTGGTATTTCTTAGCTGCGGTCTTACTCTCTAACAGCGGAAAGTTCACCTTGCCTTGGCCTTAAAGTTCTGCTTTGACAAGAGTTTTTTCACTCTTCTTGTGTTAGTTACTGACCAGTATTTGGTGGTAGGATGGGATACTTTGGGTAAAAAAAAAATATCAGAATCGTTCATTGAAGAAATGGAATGCATAATTTGGAGTGGAATGGATATTTGGCTGCATTTTACTGTCTAAATTTATTAATTGACTACGAGTACCTCCCCCTTATCCTGCCATCCTGATTATAAAAGCATAGCTATTTTACAGTGGACAAAGCATAATACTCTATTCCAAAAAACATGACTGCTGTCTGTTCAAATAACCTCGAAGTAATTTGGGTTAATTCAGTCTTTAATAAAAGTCATCATCTATCCATACATCCTCTTCCAGAGGCTCTCAGCTACATATGACATTAAGCTGCTGCTAATTCTTTCTAGTGGTCCTAGAATAAATTGCCTGAGCCCTGATGGAAGCTGGCATGCTCAAACTGCAGGGGGGGAGGAGTTTTAGATGCAAGATGTGCTCCAGTAAGAGCCATGCCACTGACTGAGGGGAGTTAGAAGGGGTCAGGCTCTGACATCTTAAACATAAGAACACGGTAAGGCATTCGCCAGAAAGCTGGAGCTTGCCCCCGGGCCCCTAACGAAAGATGCCCGGCACAGGGAGGAGCAGCAAGTCTTGTCAGAGCGTCTGTGGGGCTAGTCAGGCCTTAATAGAAAGGAGAAAATGATCTTGTATGTGTTGGTTATAGAGGAATGTGGGGAGGTTCCAGTAGTGGGAGCCCTTTCCTGTGCTGGAGCATCGGGCCGTCGGAGAGCCTTTCTGAAACAGAGATGTTTGTTAGGAGATTGAAACCAAAGAGGCAAGATAAAACAGAGAATAGTCATCAGGAGACAGAATGGCTTTGCTGGATCGAAACACTAATGTAGTCTCCTGTTTTGTAGCAGCAGCCAACAGCATATGCTTAGGGAAGAGAATGAGATATTGACACAAGATAATAGTATTTTTGAAGGATACTCTGGAGGTATTAATGTTTTCACTAGCCTTCCTGAAAGTGCGTGCAAAATATGCATGAGTATTCAGAGCCCAGTTCTTTTATTAGACGTAAATTTTGTCTATGCATCTGCTGTGTTTTTGAAAAATGCTTTGGGTTTCTGAATTAAATCTGCTTACTTAACACAAATGCTGATAATGAAAACTCTTCCACATGAGACTGAAGGCCTCAAAATTTTTTCCTACCCTCAAGTCAAGTTGCTTTTTTTTTTTTCCCCCCTCTTGAGCCAGCTTCAGTGTGTAGGTATTTTTCATTAGGCGCCTTGTGGATGGAGGTGTTTGTGTCACTGGATGAATGTTAAACTTTGTTGTATTCACATTTTTACACTTCCTAGGAAGAAGAACTGTTTCCATTTAACCTGGATGAATTTGTTACTGTGGATGAGGTCGTAGAGGAAATCGAGTCTCCCATTAAAACACGGCAAAATCCACCAAGGGGAAAGAGAAAAGATGGTGCTAAAGACAACAGCTCTTCTGAGCCTAGTTCCAAGAGAAGGAAAGGGAAGAGCTCTGTAGCGCACATTGCTGAAACCGAACTCTCTTTTGTCACTTTGGATGAAATCGGTGAGGAGGAGGATGGGACTGCACAGCTAATGGGAACTGCTAATTTAGAAGTGCTCAGTGACCCACAGGGCCTGGTTGTAGTGGATGAAGTGATCGAAGAGGAAGAACTTATGTCAGAAGCAGTAAAGGACCCACAGTCGCTTGTTACTTTGGATGAAATATCTGAACAGGAGGACCTTAGTTCTCAAAAAGACGTCCCTAGGTCAGTTTTTGAGGAGCAGGATTTGAAAGCTGAACCCTTGCTAACTGTAGATGAAATTGGTGAAGTAGAAGAGCTGCCTCTGAATGAGCCTACTGACTTGAATATTGAGGATGTGCTGAAACAGAAGGAGGATGATAAAGTGGCTGCAGAGGATACTGGAGATGGTGCTTCCTCCCAGGCGCCTGATGATCCCAGTGCTTTAGTGACAGTAGATGAAATACAAGAGGATAATGAAGATAACCCTCTTGTGACTTTGGATGAAGTTAATGAAGATGAAGACGATTTTCTGGCTGATTTCAACCGTCTAAAAGAGGAACTAAACTTTGTTACAGTAGATGAAGTTGGAGAGGAGGATGAGGAAGAAGAAAATACTTTCCCAGGGAAAAATCTGAACGAGGATGAAGATGATGAAGATATTGTTGCTGTTGCAGGACCAGAAGAAGAAGAAATTGCTGCCATTGCAGGACCAGAAGAGGAGGATATTGTTGCTGTTGCAGGACCAGAAGAAATGGAAATTCTAGGAAATATGAGTCCAGAAGAAGAAATTATGGCAATCTCAAAGTCAAAAGGTAAGGAGCCTCTCATAGTTTCTAGAGGGGAAATAGGAAATAAGATGCTTGTAATCAGTGCAATGCACGAAGAGATCCTTGTAGCAAATAGAGGAAACTGAAAAACCCTGAATCTTTGACAAAGTTAATGAAAGAGGTGCTGGGGAAAAAAACCCCAGAGACTGAGAGTGAACAATGGCCTGCAGGTGGGGTATTTTATTAATGCATTTTACAATGCATCTTTCTTTTGATGTAAAATTAAGGGGCATGTTGATTTAAAGTGTTCATTTGGTGTTTATGACGGCTAAAATTGGGGAAAATAGTTTCTTTTCTTGCCTTTAATGCAAGGCCTGGTAAACTACCTAACACTGCACAGAGTATTTATAGTCTTAAATTACAGGGCCAGACTTCATTAAAACAAGTGAGTCAAATGAAATAGACATACAGATACAAAGAAGTAACAGCTTCCAAGCTGGATCTAGAGAAGAAAATGTAGAATGACTGTACCATGGAATTAGCAAAGGGTTAAGAAAGTCTAATGCAGAGCCAAGTAGGGAGAGCTATATATAACCAACAAACAAGAAGAATTTTGGCCAAAGCGTGGGTGAAGGCTCTGTGTGATGCAGTCTGCTAGTATTGAGTTTTTTTTCTGTCTCTGCTGATGTAGCTGAGCACTGACACAGCACCTTTTGTTCTAGTGCTTTGGAAAAGCTTTTCTCGTATCACACTCATTGCGTAGCAGGGGCAAGCTGAGTAGTGCAGGTAGGGAGGAGCTGCAAAAGCAGCAGATATCTTGCTTAAAACAGAGTAATTTTAAACTTCAGTTTCTGTAAACATTAGGAAAGGGATGAGTTAACTGTATACACTCCCAAAAATATTTAAATGCTGTATATTGTATTAATCTGGTTAATGTTATAGAACATAAGCTTCCCTATGATTAACAAAAGCATTTACTGAAAATGCAAAATATCGTCTATGTTCTATTTGCAAGTTAGCTGTAAAAAGACCTCTTAAAATATCCAAGCCCTTGAGTTGATTTCTGGTCTAACTGATAGTGGCGAATTATAATAAATATAGTTGATGCACAGTAAATAAGTGATTTTAGTTCCTCTCTGTATAGTAAAAATCTCAGGCAAAAGAGTTGGACTTAGGAAAGGACTAGTTCCTCCAGAATTTGAGAAGTGGAACAGGAAAACTGTGGGGAGGAGGAGAGGTTAAAGCAGGTAAAATCCTGTTATTCAAGTCTTAAAATCTCAAACCAGCAGCAAAATAGGAAAGGATTTATTGATTGCCTCAGGCCAGCAGTTCAAAGAACGACAGTCAGACTGCAGCTGGTAAAGATGGCAAATCTGAAACTTTGCGTGTTGCATGATGCAGTGAGATACAATCTGCTGAAACATCAAGGGGTGCAAGAGACTGATGCTGTCTGTTGTGTTCCTTCGACAGCTTCCCGGGTTTTGTTGTTATGGCAAAGGATTTATTGCATTAAACTTGTCTAGGACATGCTGGTATCTAGATTATTTGAATATGAAATTATAAAGAAACCAGGTATTTTTGATGTGTGACTCTTCGCCTGGCAATTGGACTGCTTTGGTAGTCTAAAACACAAAGACCTTGTTTATCTCATAGTAGAAGAGACTGTCAAACTCCTTGTCTCCAGAAAAATCATACAATGTTGATTTTGAGCTTTCCCTAGAGCTGGTTAATCCAATAACATATTCTCTTGGGTTTGGCTGGTTCTGTAACAAAGCTGAAATATTGCTGTTGGACCTTGAGCTAGGTTAATTCAAGAAAGCCTGGTAGTTTGTATTCTAAAGAAGTTGAGATTTTTGTGACCATAATCACAAAGTTGGTTTGAAGCTGCTGGTAAGAGCTGTAGAGGAAGGCAGCTGAGAGTGGTGGTGGTACGTCTGTGAAGAGTGCTGTGTGGTCAAGAGCGCTTTTGGAGTCATTCATCGCAGCACTGGGGCTGTATTTGGGAATCTTGCTTGCAGGATTGATGTCAGGAGTTCCTGAAAATTGCTCTGTGGAGAGACCAAACCGACTGGTGTAGAGAACAGCAAGGCCCATACAGATGGTGTTTGTTTCAAGCAGTAACGAGCCATTACAGCTAGAGATAGAGTACTTTTAAACTAGCTGATATCTTTGTTTAACATGGATTTATGGCCTCCAGTAGATCAGCTGGGATCAGGAGATAAAGAACCAGAGCCTAAGCGGAAGAAAATTGCTTCTTCAGATGTATCAAAGACGCAGAGTACTCCAAAAGGTAAAACCAAAACCACCCGCCCCAAACACTCCATACTTTTCTTGCTGGAAGACAGCTTTCTTGCCTGTTTGAAAATGCCCTTTGCCTCATTACCACTTTTAACTTCAAAGTCATGGCTCATAACCTGTGTTTTTATCTTGGCTCCTACAAATGCATGTTTTACAAGTTTCTGCTGTTGGCTTAATAGCAGCAGCAAAATTCAAGGTTCTTTTTTTCCTAAAATTTACAAATACAGGCTAATTTATTGATAATTAGCACACTGCAATGTAGTATCTACTTACTGTTCTAATCCTGTTATGAGTTTTATTACCAA
The DNA here is from genome assembly GCF_964188355.1 of Buteo buteo. Lineage (NCBI taxonomy): Eukaryota > Metazoa > Chordata > Aves > Accipitriformes > Accipitridae > Buteo > Buteo buteo. The sequence continues at coordinate 796,234 of NC_134171.1, forward strand.
CTTTCAATGTATAAAAATGAGGGAACTGCTTACATAGTTTTAAAAATGTGTGTGTGTGTGTGTGTGTATATATATATATATTCCAAGATCCTCATCTAAAATACTTTTCTACAAAGCTACTGATAACACTTGAACTCTAAAAGAAGTTGCTAGGAAAATATGGATCCTTGCCTGATGGCTTGTGTAATATTCTCTGTGACAGAAAATGCTTGCGTAACACACTGCAGGACAGAGGTTAAACTTGGTTGTATATAAAACACTTTTAAGGCTAAAGGATGCTGAGGTAGTTGGCGTGAGCTTCAGATCCAGAAGGTCAGTTGCTCCATTGGCAGAAAAGTATGTGTCCTCCTGTTTATCAAAATAGGACAGGTGACCAACTCGGATTAGAATATTCAAAAAAGGTAACTAACTTCCTTCTAGTAATAACAAATTGTATAGTTCTGGCTAATGGAATCTGATATTTTTCTTTAAAGCTGTGTTTTGTTAATGGGTTGTTTTGAAGGTGTGTTTAGTTAATGTTAATGATGTGTGCTGTCTCTTCAGATTTGGATTACCTAGTTCCAAAGGCTGGCTTTTTCTGTCAGATCTGCTCGCTGTTCTATGCAGATGAAATATCTGTGAAAAATCACTGCAAGACACCTCTTCATCAGCAAAACATGGAGGTAATGCTGAAGCTCTTCCAAACACACAGGAGTGAAAAGAATATCGTTCTAAAAAAGTTTGCTTTAACGAGTGCTATAATTTCCTAGTGGCATAGAGAGCTCATATTAATGCTTCAAGGGGTTTGAGTTTTAAACTCAGACACAGATACTGTTAAATTACTCAAGCTCATCACCTACATAGAGCATTCCTTACCTAGGAAGGTGTGGGGGCTAGCTGTTGTCTTCCCTTCATTTTTAAGAAGTGATTTTTAAAAACTATGCAGTGTTGTGTCCGAAAGCATGGTTTTGTCAGATTTTGTGGCTTGCTGAAACTGCAGACTGCCTAAAATATCTTGCAGATGTAAAATGATCAAAAGGTCAGTTTGGCAGGCAGAAAACTTAAGTTTGGGGTTAAAACTCCCCTCACCCCTCAGTAGCACATCTTGGCGGTGCACCTGGCTGGTGGGGACCCAGCGTGTAGCGAGGTGCTGATGTGAGGGGTAGAAAACTGGGAAGATATTTATCGATGTGGACTTTTGTAAAGTGGATGCAATGAATACACAGCCTGTAGTAAATATTGTATAACTATTTTATATGTCATGACCAGGCACAGGTCCCTGTCATCGTGTGAACTCCTGATACCTAATATTTTGCCATATGCCCTGTAAAAATTGCACTCGGGAGCTTCACCACTTGGTGATTGTGCGTGTGTCAGTTTGTGAGCAAAACTCTTGAGTGTTTTTTGGTACAGATAACATGTTACCAGTATCAGGAGTAGGCTGATTTTTGGATGATATGTTTATGAAACCTACCCTGTGTTTAGAACATGATCTTGTCACAGACTGAGGAATAACATAGCGATATCTTCTCACTGGCTACCCTTATTTCTACAGAAATTCATGGCCAAGCAGAAGGATGAGGATAACGATGGGGAAGAGCGGAGTTCAAGGTGATTGGAGGAAAGAAGAATTCTTTCAGTGAATTAAACTTAGGGTCCAGTCAATTTTGTGTATTTTGTTATGATTTAATTTGTAATTTTGTTTCAGAAACAAGCATTCATGTTGTATAAATTTGAGCTCAGTATAGACAGACTAAAAGAAAAACATGTGGTGGCTTTGATTTGTATATCAAATCATCTGACTTGGAAGAGACTTCTTTTACAAGTGTCGACATGAAATAAATGTTCTTACTGTATAGTTAACACCAGGGGATGGTGTTTGGTGTGATTTATTGTCTTCTGTTAACTCTGGATCACAACAGAGACTAGGAGGGAATTCATTCCAGAGATCTCTCTCTGGTGCCGCTTTACAGAGCTCTCAGCAGGTGAAATTTCATGTGCTACATATGCTCTATGCTGCCCCAAAGCAGTGACCCTCATGGTAAAGGTTTCGGAGATGCTGTGGATAGTTACGCTCCCTTTAGCCGCCTTTTTCCTATGGCCTCTGCAGTCTCACGATCGTCCTAGGAAGAGAAAGCCGAGGCCAGCAAGGGGAGCAAAGCCTATTCCAGCACTGCGTTAGCGTGCCTGTCGTTACTGTGGTCAGCCAGGGACGCCACTGTCCTTTGCTGTTTCTCCTTGGTGACAGAGTTAGCTATTTATTTTGGGTTGTTTTTCCCTAGTTTCTTGAAGTCTGTAGATCAGAGCCTGTGGAGCACTCGGCAGCATGGCTGAACTTTGTAATCTGCTCTTGAATGTTGCTCATTGCTAATTCTGGGTCTCTGGCTGGCATGCTCTTAGCAGCAGATTGCAGTCTGGATCATGATTGACTTTGAGCTTTTATTTTTCACCTAGCCACTTGAAATTTATTTAAAAGACTGTTTTTTAAAATCCACCACTGTCTCTGCCACTCCTTCAAACTTTGGGTAGTTGACTTTGGCTGAATTATGTTCCTGGAGGAGGGGTAAAGAAGTGTTCCTACATGTCCAAGGAAAATGAGAGTCTCGGTGGTTCTACCTGTTGGGGATATTACATGTCATACCTGTGCCATAGCTGGTACAAAAATCCTTGTGTCTTCAGACTGCTGATCAGTAAAGCACCAAAACAAACTGAACTTTGGGTTCAGCAAAGGAAGCACCTGCATGTCGCTGATGTGGAACATTGTTCCTTGATGGGAGATGATCCTGTGAAGTCTCTCAGACTTATAGGTCCTTGCTTCTTCGAGAGCAAGCACGTGCAGAAAGAGGTATTTGTATTTCATGTGTTTGAAGTCATCGAATGATACTGAGCTGGTAAACGTCTCCAAATACTTGTTCACTGCCCGAAGTCCATGGCGTGTATTTGCAATGAGGACAGGCCCTGCTCTGAAGGCTCCAGAATGAAGGCTTTGCTTTGGGCTGTTCATGTAGTTGACAGAGCAGTTGTGCTGTCTGACAGGCAGGTTACAGAACGTCGTAAATGATTGCTGTTGGGGCTTTTTTTTCTTGTTTTGCTTGAGTCTGTCAGTAAAGACCACTGCTGTGGCTGAGCTTGCTGCTTGTGTGTGCTGGTGAGCCATTGCACTGGTCTGTCCTGGCATGTCCAACCCCCTCTGAACAGATAAGTGTCTCAAAAATGCACAAGGGATTTAGACCAGCAAATACTTGGCAAGCCAGGGAGCATGATTCAGGGTAAGAGTGTGCGTGTGTGAGTGAGCGCACATGCGCGTCCCTCTCCCTCCTCTCCACTGACTACTAGGAGGAGCAGTCCCCTACTCCAAAGTGGCGAGCAGTACAGATGAGATTGGTGGGATGTTATTTAACCACTTCATTACTCTCACTTAGTTACTCTTGGGTTACTACCAATTCATATAGAAGAGAATTTAAAAATCCTGTCTGAAATAGCAGGGTGGAAACTGGAATTTGGGGCAAAGAGCCTGCAGCTCGGTACAGAAAGCGTCTGCAGAGCTGCACAGCCGAGCTGCCCCGAGAGTCCCCAGCAGAGCTCAGCAGCTTTGCAGTGTTTTTTCCCAGCCTCGCCAGAGCGCGGGCCGTGGCTCTCTGTCCTCGTTAGTCCCCTCTCCTTTACAATGCAGCTTTATGTGCTTGTGCTTCTGAGTTTTCACAGTCCCTCTGTGGAGTCAGGAAGGCGATGCCTTGCCATGGTCTCTCTTTGTTACTTTATCTGTGTGGAGGACGAGAAAACAACGTTGTTCTTCATTCCTGCTTCTGCCGCGCAAGCTGCAGTCCAAATTTGCCTTTGCTGAGTGTGTGGCAGGGCAGAGGAAGAGACCGGCACCCCACGACCTGGGGACTGCCGGTCTGTTTGGGTCCTCTGCCTTGCCCGCCGGTGGGTCGGGCTGCTGTGCCCCCCGAGCCGCGCTCTGCTCCCGTGCGTGGGTCACCGGCAGCTGCTGAGCGGGACTGGACTTGTGGGGTGTCAGGGGTGCTGGAAGCAGCCTAAGCTCATCCTCCTGCTGCTCCTCTCTCCCTGCTTTGCCTCCCCCTCTTGCACCCTCCTCCCAAAAGCTTTGGGGTGATAACCACCCTTCCCCACCATGCCTGACGTGGTTTTACCTTGCTTTAAAAGAAACGGCTTTTCCCAGATTGATGCTGAGAAATCACCTGAGCTGTGAGCAGCTCAGCAGTTTTAAAGGCTGCTCCAAGGGCGAGGCATTGGCAAACAAAGAAAACAATTTGGCTTTTAATGGGATCGCTCACGGCCCTGCCCAGGTACACCCCATCAGCAGGCGTTTGGGGTGGCTGTGGGTGCCCACGGTGGGCGAGGACGGCAGCTCGGGGGGCTTCGCCTTGGCTAAAGCCCTGATGCCGCCTCAGTTGCCTGCCTGCTCCCAGCCCAGAGCTGGAGGCTTCCAGGGGCCAGGAAAATGGGATCCAGCATCACCTCCCGGCTGGCTGCGAGGCAGAGTGTGACCCTGGAGAGCTGTGGGTGGAGACTTTGGTCAGTAAATCCTTTTTCTGCTCCGCATCCACTTCTGCTTGCAACTTCCCAGACGCTGTTTGTGCCTGGCCCTTCCCTTTGAGATGCCAGAACATCTGGGATAAAACCAGGACAGTGCTGGAGCGGCCTTGGGGAAAAAATGCAGGAGCTGTGGGGGCTACTTAACTGGGAATTTTGAGGCAAAACACCCCGTCCTGTCAACCCAGGGTGATGCGGCAAAAAAAGAAATTAGGAAAAATGAAGTAAAACCCAGACCACTGGGACAGAACGGGCTGTTACTGGTTTTCTGAACGTTGCTTCCCCCAAGATGTACGGTGCTGCACTTCAGTTCACTTGTGACTAACAGTGTTGCAAATTGAGTTTATTTTAGAGCTGCCGGTAATTAAAATGGCCACATGCTGTGCCCCCCGTCCCCTTGGCACATCTACAGGGATGCTGCTGCCGGCTCCTGGCAGTGTCTGCCTGCAGATGTGCTGAGTTAAGTAAAATCCACGGAATTTTTTTGCAACAGCTTTTCCTCTGCCCTGGCAGGATTTTTTTTTTCACCCTCTGCATCACCGAGCTCGACCCAGGCAGCGCTTGTACCTCGTGTGGAGCCTGGCCTGGCGGCTGCAATGCCCGAAATTACTATTTAAGGGTCTCACAACAGAAATAGTCCTTGTAGGACTGAGATCGTGGGGTCCGTGGGCCTCTCGGTGCAAGGTGCTGGGGACAGGGATGCTCCCGGTGAGCTGAGAGATGGATGGACAAGGGACAAACAGGCTCTTTCAGGGGGACTCGGGCTAAATTTTGGAGGGATGCAGAGGGAGCGCAGGGGATGGAGCTGTGGGAGGGGGAATAGGGGGACTGGGGGAGCCCGTGGCCGGGCCGTGCCATCTCCTGCGCGTGCCCTCGGCTTTCTTCTCGCAGATAAGGATGTTTCACCCAAATGCGATTACGCTGCTGCTCCCGCAGATTTTCCGCATCGGCGGCCGACCCTTGCGCTGGTGCCGGCAGGCAGCGGTTTTCGCTGCGGCGTCGTGGGTTCGCAGCTAGCGGGAGGAGCGGGAAATGGGTTTAGATAAAGCCAAAGAGGGTAAAAGGGAGAGACGGGGTGAGCGTGGGAGCGGGCCAGCCCCGAGCAGCCGGGGGGGCTGCAGGGAAGAGGGGTCCTGGCGTGGTGGGGTGGGAGGGACCTCGCTGAGCCCCTTGCTGGGAAACCCAGGGGTAAAAATAACCCCCCCAAAATAGCCGGGTGCCGCGGCCGTCCCCACCTGTCACCGTGCGGCTGGTCACGGCTGTGCCAAAACGAGAGACGTCTTCCCATCCCCCAGCTGGGGAAACTGAGGCAGGGGAAGGAGCGTTGGGACTCTGTCCCCCCCCCCCCCGACTGGTGCTGCTCAGGGGATGGACTGGTCTCAGTGGGACCCTTGGGGTGGGGGTTTGCGTTCACCCACCTCTCGCAGGGGCCACGCCGAGGGGTGCCGCAGGGTCCATCCTGCGTGTAGCTCAGCCCCCACAAGACACCCCCCCCCCCCCATTTTCCCCCCTTGGAGGCCATGCTAGCCCCCCCAGGCCTGTCCCTGGCATCACGGGGAGGGGCTGCGGCTGCACCCAGGGGCTCCCCAGCACCTTCCCCCCCCATTTGGGGTCTTGGAGGGGGGGGCCCTCGCTCCTGCAGCAGCCGCGGCGGGGGGGGGGGCACACACTTGCCCTTGCAGCTTCGCCAGCCGCCTCCAAAGCCGGGGGGGGGTGTCTGTGTCTCCTCCCCCCCCCTCGCCTGCAGGGCCCCAGCCAGCCCCGCCGCGGCCGTTCCCCTTTAAGAGAGGCGGGTACCAGGCTGGGGGGGGGGAAGCCGGGGGGGGTCAGCAGGGCGGCAGGAGGCGGCCGGGCCGGGGCGATGCTCCGGGTCTTCATCCTCCACGCGGAAAATGTCCGCACGCCGGACGCGGACATCAGCGATGCTTACTGCTCCGCCGGCTTCGGAGGTGAGGGGGGGCGAGGGGGGGTCCTGTGAGGCTGGGGGGGGTCTTCTGGGGGTGGGGGGGTTGCAGAAGGCTCCGTCCCAGCGGCGGGAACGGCGCTGAAAGCGGCGTTATTGGCGGGGGGGGGGTCCTGCATCTCCAGCCCCCCGCCCATTCACCCCCTTACCCCCCCCGCCCCCCGCGGGGTCCCACCATGCCCCCCCCGTCCCCCCCCGCCCCAGCCGATGTTCATTGTCCACGCAGCCCCCCCCCGGGGAGCCCCCTGCCCCCCCTTACCGCCGGGGGGGGCATAGCTGAGCGGTGAGAGCACCAGCGGCAGCCGGGGCTATTTCTGGCCTTTGCTTTGCTCTGGGGGGACGGCGATCGCGGGGGGGCCCGGCACCAGGGGACACGGGGGGGGGGCGGGATGCCCCCTCCCTTCCCTGTGACCCCCGTGGCCGAGGGGGGGGCCGTTGCGCGTTGGGGACCTGCCTGACGTCCACTTCCCCGGCCCCCCCCCCCGCTGCCTGCACCCCAACAGCCCTGACCCCCCCCCAGCCATGTCCCCTTCTGCCAGGGATTTATTTCCAGCCCCCCCCCAGGGTCACAGCGGGCCCCATCCGGCTGCACCCCACGGTTGGGCCATTGCTGTGCCGGGCCTGGGGGCTTCACCCTGTGTCCCCATGAGAAGACGGTGTTTGGGGCTGGGCAGGGCGCGGGGGGGCCGTGCCGGGCCCCCCCAGACGTGTATGTCCCCGGTCCCCTGCGATGGTGACGGGGGAACCAGCCTGCAACCCCCCGGGACCCACCCGGTGCCAGCTTGGGTCCCAAATCCTCCCCCCAGAGGGGTGACAAGGAGCAAGGAGGCAGCGTCTGACGCGTCACAGCTCCGGGCATCCCTGGGATGAAAAAGCATCTTTTTGGGGTTTGTTGTAGGGGATGTGAGGAGCCGGAGAAGAGAGGCCGCGTGTGGGCACGCGTGTGCTTGCGCCCGCGTCTCCCAGGCAGTCGTGCCTGGCTCTGTGGCCGGGGGGGACCTTCCTCGTGGCACGGAGGTCCCTGTCCCACTGTCACGGTGTCTCCTTGTGTCGTGACAGCCGTGGGAAGCCCCTCGCCCGCTGGGCCTGAGCAGCAGCTTCTTCCTTCCCACACGCGTGGGGGCTGTGGCAAGGGGACGGCCCTCCCCTCTGCTCCGGGGGACAGGGAAAGGGGTGACAGGGGGAACGTGGACCCCCCCCACCCCAGCCACCGGTGTCAGCTGGACGCAGGGGTGCGGGGGGCTCAGGGTGGGTGCTGGCTGTGCCTCAGCCCAAAGGGGGTTTTGTGGTGAGAGCCCAGCCGGGGTGCTGGTGCTGTGGGGTGCTCAGAGCCCCCACCCAGCAGTGGGAGCCCCCCCCAAGCTGATGTGTCCCCAGTGGCGTGGCAGCCCCGGGCGTGGGAGCTCCCCGGCTTGCACTGTCGCAGGGGTGCTGGTGGTCTGCAGCCCTGTGGTGTGTCACCCCTGGGGGGTCCTGGTGCTCCAGTGTCACCAGGGTCTTGTGCGTGTGGCATCTCCCATGTCCTGCTCCTCCAGCATCCCCGGGGTGGTTCACCCCCGTGTCTGCTATTCGGGCATCCCTGCAGCTCATGGCACCCCCAGGTCCAGGTGCTCGGTCACCCCGAAATTGCAGCACCCCCAGATGCTCGAGCTTTTGCACTCTTGGGGCTTGCAGCATCCCTGAGTCCGAATGATTTACCATCCCCAGGGCTTGCAGCGTCCCTGGGGCCCTGCGCTCGGGCACCCCCAGGGCTTGCAGCCCCCAACGCTTGCAGCGTCCCTGGTGCTGGCGATTTACCGATTTACCATCCCCAGGGCATGCCGGGTCCTGGTGATTTGTTTGCCAACCCCAGGGCTTGCAGCATTTCCAGATCCTGGTTATTTATTTACCATCCCCAGGGCTTAGAGCATCTCTGGACCGTGCAGCATCCCCAGATCCTGGTGACTTATGTACCATCCCTGGAGCTCGCAGCATACCCGATCCCAGTGATTTATGTACCATCCCTGGAGCTCACAGCATCCCCAGATCCTGGTGCTGGGTGTCCTCAGGCTTCGCAGCATCCCTGGTTCCCAATGATTTAATTTATCATCCCTGGAGCTCGCAGCATCCCCAGATCGCAGTGATTTATTTACCATCCCTGGAGCTCACAGCTTCCCTGGATCCTGGTGATTTATTTACCAACCCCAGAACTCACAGCATCCCTGGATCCCGTGATCTATTTACCATCCCTGGAGCTCACAGCATCCCTGGATCCTGGTGATTTATTTACCATCCCTGGAGCTTGCAGCAACCCTGGATCCCGGTGCTCGGGCATCCTCAGAGCCTGCAGCATCCCCAGATCCCGGTGATTTATTTATCGTCCCCGGAGCTCGTAGCATCCCCGGATCCCGGTGATTTAATCTACCATCCCCGGAGCTCGCAGCATCCCCGGATCCCGGGTCTTTGGTACCCCGGTGGCTCCCGGCATCCCGGGTCTTGCAACCTCCGGAGCCGCCGCGCCGAGGCGCTTCGTGTCGCCTCCCGGGCACCTTCTCCACCCACCGGGGAGGGCCGGGACGGGGGAGGTGGCGATGGGGGGGGGGGGAACGACCGGATCCTGCCCCGGACTGAGCCCGGTTTGGCCTTACGGTGCCCTGCTCCATCTCCCAACCATGCTGCGTTGCTTGGTCCAACGAGCCAGCCACCTCCCCAACTTGGAGAAGGGGGACAAACAAAGCGACCCGGTGGCCAGCCTGACTTTCCGAGGTGAGGGGATCCCCAAATCTGGGTGGGGGTGGGCAGGATTATTGCTTTGCCAGACTCTTGTCTGCTTTTGCAGCCCCCTTCTAGCAAAGCCCGGCTTCTGCGGGGCGCCCGGCCAGGACGTACGTCCTGGCCGGGCGCCCCGCAGAAGCCGGGCTTTGCTAAAGCTCTATCCTTGTCCTAAATCCTTGCAAAATTCCCCCCCCCTGCACCCCACTACCGAATGCGCCGTAGCCATCCCCACCCTCTGATGCATCCCGGTGCCGTGCTCACACACACAACACCAGCGTGTCTGAGGATCCCTGGGGTTGGGCTGTGAATTTTATCGCTCTTCCTCTATGATTTTGGGGTGCGCAGGGCCGTGGGCGACAGCGAGAAATCCCGTTGCCTCAAGGATTTTTCCCGTTGGGGGGGGGATGATGGGATTTGGGGACGGTCATTTAGCGCCGCCACCCAGTGTCACAGCATCTAAAATTGATGGGGTGACAGGGGTGAGCCCCGGCAAAGAGGAGGATGCCGCTTTGCTGCAGGGTACTGCTGCCTTGGGTGTTCTCAGTCGCTCTTGTGCTTTGCTTTCGTTACGGTCTTTTAATTACTAATCTGAGACTGATAAAAAACCCCCCTGATCTAGGGGGTTATCCCATTGCTGTTGTACTGGAGGATGGAGGTCCCGGGAAGGGAGTGTTGCCTTTGCACCTCGAAAGCACTCACCGGAGGATGTTGCTTTTTTTTTTTTTCGGCAGCCGTTTCCTGGCGGTGGAAAATGTCCATTTTTAGAAAAAAAAAATAAGGAAATGAAAGGGATGAGTGGCTTCTGACCCAGCCTTTCCTGTGCTCTGTGGGGTGGGTGGGGGGAATGGTCCTGCCGCCGGCCCCTGCCCGGCTGGCTCCACTGGCCCTGGGACCCCTCGTGTGTTCATCCCACTGTGGGTGCTGGGTGCTGTCCCAGGGTGGGCTCCGTCCATCCTCCGCCAAGGCAGAAGGCAGCTCTCGTCAGCCAGATCATGGTCCCGAGAATGCAGGGGGAATTCCAGAGCTCTGCGTCCCATGAAGATGAGGCATAAGCAGGAGATGTGCCTTACATCGAGGGTGTTTGATGTCTCTTGGGCTCGGTGACGTTGTCCAGAGGTGCCGTGTCAGGGCGATGGCAGCTCTGCCTCCCTCCCGGCCCCAGCCTGGCTCCGGCGGCCGCTTCAGCTCGGGGCTGGGAGGTTCAGCAGAGATTCTTTAAAACCTGAAATAGGAAAAGGTTAATTTAGCAATGCTAAAATAAAGAACAAGGAGAATATTTTGAGCGAGCAGCTTGGGCTCCCCACCAGCCCCGTGGTGTGCCGTATCCACAGCCTGGGGTACCTATATATATATATGTATATACATCTATAGGGACCTGCAGGGCGCCTGGCCGGTGTCCCCCGGGGTTTGAGTCACCGCTATTGTTCGGCTCTTCCTTTTCCTCTTCCCCCGGTCCCTCCCGTGATGTGGCCCCTGGGGGCCCAGCGGGCATTTGGCCAGTTTTTGGTGTGACGTGAGGGTCGTGGTTTTGGGGTGCAGCTGGGGCTTTGGGGGGGGCTCCTCAGGCAGGGCTGGAGCCCCCCTGGCACCGGGGCTCCTCAGGACGTTGGCTTTGGGTTACTTTTAACTGCTGCTGCCCAATTCCAGTCCCCTGGATGGCTGTGATCCCGAGACTGGGTGACAGCATCCCATTGCATCGTTTGGGGGTGTCAGTGGGCCAACCCCCCCCCCCCCCCCTTCAATGTTCAAGCATCCGACCCTTGTCACAGGGAATCAGGGTCCCCTCTGGGACTGCACTGAGGTTTGGGAGGAGGGAGGATGATGTCTGGGTCCTCTGTGGCACCTTCCAGCCCAAAAACCCACCCAGCAGCCTTTGGGAGCCTCCTCTCTGCCCTGCTCATGGGGAAACTGAGGCACAACCCACTGACATGACTTGCCTGGGGTTTTCCAGCAAGGCTTATGGCAGGGCTGGGGCTCGAAGCGGGGTCCTGGAGCCCATCTGTGCAAGGATGTGTGCAAGGAGCAGGGCCTGATCCTGCTCCTGGGAGCTGCGGGTGTCGCTGGAGGCTCTCGACCCCACCTGTGCACGAGGGGGACTGGAATTTTGGGTTTTTTTCCCCGCAGTTTGATGGGGAAACTGGTCTGACCCATGTGTGTTTCTCCCTGCAGGTGTGAAGAAGAGGACTAAAGTCATCAAGAACAATGTGAACCCTGTATGGAACGAGGTGAGCGTGTCCCCATCCCCGCGGGGAACAGTCGGGGATGGAGGGTGCTGTGGGACCCGGGTGCAAGCCCAGCAAGGTGCCCCAAGCACAAGGGGCTTGTGGGGGTCCGGTGATGCCCGGGGGTTGTCACCCCACGGAGGGTTTGGCGTCAGTCCTCATCAGGGGCAGCTTTGTATTCGAAATTCTGGGCACTGGCAGTGGAGGAGCAGGACCGAGCCAGCTCCGCACGGCCCTTTGCTCCAGCCTCTTCCCCTTTCATCAAGATCTTATCAGGGCTAAGCACGCACATTAAAAGAAGCTGTTTAAAAATATTGCAGCTCGAGGGGAAAACAAGTGTGTTTTACTCATCAGCTTGGCCCAGGGGAGACTATTTTTTCCAGCACCTTCTTCCTCCTAACCCTGACCTGTACTTTTGTGGGTCAAAACTAAAAGAAAAAGGGTTTTGGTGAGCAAACTAACACCTTTTTGGTGCAGAAACGCTGTGTGCCAGCTCCCATCGTTTTCTCCTTCACTTTTAATCCATGATGAGGAGAAGGCCTTTGCCCGGTGCATATTTTTTCTGTGGCTGTGCCGGGAAATTTTGCTCAGGGCACGCGTGGTGCCGAGGTTTGTGCCGAGGGGCCGGGTTGGAGCTGTCAGCACCGTGATGGTGAAGCCGGTCTGGCGTTTTGGTTCTCCTCCTCGAGCCCACGGTGGTGCCGGAGCCGGTCAATGCCTGTGTGAGCATCGTGGTCCCAGCTGGGCGCTGACCCTGGCTCTCCTCTCCTCCCCTCCAGGGCTTCGAGTGGGACCTGAAGGGATCTCCCCTGGACCCGGGCGCTGAGCTCACCGTCGTCGTGAAAGACCATGAAACCGTGGGGAGAAACAGGTGGGAGAAGCGTCGGGTGCTGGATGCGAGCCCCCTGCCCCGCTCCCATCACCGGCGCAGCCCTTGCACACGCGCGTGCACGCCCAAAGCTTTGCACAAGGGGGCTGGGGTGGGCGGCGAGGGGCATTCGGGCTCTCCCCGGGCTCCACGCGTTGCTCCCCGGCGCCGACTGCCCTTTGCGGCTGGTGGGAGGCGAGAGCCGCATTTCTGGGCTGCTTTGCTCAACGGCCGGGGAGAAAAACCAGCGTTTGAGGGCAGGGAGCACACAAGGGACCCTTGTGCCCGCTGCCTCCCCCGGGGTTGCTGTACCAGCACGGCCGCCTGCCCCGGGAGCGATGCCGGCGCCGCGAGGCCCCGGTGATGGGCACTTGGCCCGGGAGGTGTGAGACGGCGGCCAAGCTCCTTTCCCGAGCTGGGAAGGGCGGCGTTTGCAAAACAAACAGCCCGGGGCGGCTTCCTTTCTCACAGCAGCTCCTGGTGTCCCTCGCTCCGGTGGCAGCGGAGTTTTCCCCACGGGGTCGGGGTCTCCCTCCTCGTAGCGGCTGTGGTAGGAAGGAGGGCGAGAGCGGACGGTGATCCCACCTTCAGCCCCGGGACACACAGCCCGGACACCCTCCGGCAACCCACGTCTGCACGCGGGGCTCCTTCAGCTGGGATCGCTGCTTGCACAGGGGAAAAAAATATAGGAAGTAGTTTATTTTTAGGCAGCGGAGGGTGGGAACCTGCTGCCCTGCTCCGGCTGGGATGGGGTGGATGGTCCCAGTGCAAAGGATCCCATTTCCAGGGCTGGAGATGATGCTGGATTTGCTCTTGGGCTGGAGGCCAAGGGAGGTGGAAACTGGGTCTGGTCCAGCTCGGTGGCGTTGTGCGTCTCTATAAATAGAGAGAGGAGGACGGGAGAAGGGTCCCAACTCCTGGCGCAGGGAGATTTTGTCTGTCTGCGTGGGGAGCAGCCGCTCTGCCACGGCCCACAGGGACCACGATGCTCTTGCGAATGGTCCCCTCTCTGTCACGAAGGCGATGGTGGATTTTTGCTCCCAGCTGCTCCATGATCTTGCCGGAGGCTGACTGGGCTGTAGTTCCTCGGGTCTTCCTTTTTTCCCTTTTTAAAAATGGAGGCTACGTTTCCCCTTTTCCAGTCAGTGGGAACTTCCCCGCACTGCCACAACTTCTCAAATATGATGGATAGTGGCTTAGCCACTTTATCTGCCAGTTCCCTTGGGACCCGCGGCTGCACCTCATCAGGTCCCATGGACTTGTGCACCTTCAGGTTCCTTAGATGGTCTCGAACGTGATCTTCTCCTACAGCGGGCAGTTCTTCATTCTCCCAGTCCCTGCCTTTGCCTTCTGCATCTTGGGTGGTGCGGCTGGAGCCCTTGCCGGGGAAGACTGAGGCAAAAAAGTCGTTGAATACCTCAGCCTTCTCCATGTCCCAGGTAACCAGGTCTCCCCTTTCCTTCTGGAGAGGGCCCACATTTTCCCTCGTCTTTCTTTTATGATGGATGTACCTGTAGAAGCTTTTCTTGTTGCCCTTGACGTCCCTGGCCAGATTGAATTCCATCAGGGCTTTAGCTTTCCTAACCTGATCCCTGGCTGCTCGGGCAATTTCTCTGTATTCCTCCCAGGCTACCTGTCCTTGCTTTCACCCTCTGTAGGCTTCCTTTTTGTGTTTGAGTTTGTCCAGGAGCTCCTTGTTCATCCACGCAGGCCTCCTGGTGGTTTTGCCTGCCTCTCGTCTTTGTTGGGGTGCATCACTCCTCAGCTTGGAGGAGGTGACCCTTGAATATCGGCCAGCTCTCTTGGGCCCCTCTTCCCCCCAGGGCTGTACCCCACGGTACTCTACCAAGCAGATCCCTGAAGAGCCCAAAGTCTGCTCTCCTCCAGTCCAGGGTAGCCAGCTTGCTGTGCGCCCTCCACGCTGCCCGAAGGATCTTGAACTCCACCATTTCACGGTCACTGCAGCCGAGGCTGCCCTTGAGCTTCCCATTCCCCACCAGCCCCTCCTTGGTGAGAACAAGGTCCAGCGTGGCACCTCTCCTCGGCTCCTCCACCGCTTGGAGAAGGAAGTTGTCATCAACGCGCTCAGGAACCTCCCGGATCGCTTGTGCCGTGCCGTGTTGTCCCTCCAACAGAGAGGTACTGGGGTGGTTGAAGCCCCTCGAGGACCAGGGCTTGTGAACGAGAGGCTGCTCCTCTCTGTCTGTAGAGGCTTCATCCGCTCGGTCTTCGGGGTCGGGTGGCCGGTAGCAGACCCCCCCCGATGTCACCCGTCCCTGCCCTCCCTTTCATCCTGACCCACGGGCTCTCGGTCGGCTCCTCACCCGTCCCCAGGAGGATCTGCTCCGTGATCTCATCGCGCTGTTAGGACAGCACAAAGTGGTCTGAGGGCTTTCCTGGCTCTGGGCGAGGAGGAGCCGGGCAGCAGCACTGGATCCACTCCCCGGCCAGCCCTGGTTCTTCCCCGGGTGAACCGGCACTGCTGGCTGGGGTGGGAGGTGGCATGGCGCAGGAAGAGTTAACCAGAAGCTGAACACCAGGGAGGAGCTGAAACGCAATAGGGGATATATCAGTTTTATGGTGGTTTAAAGTCCTCCTGGATGATGGTGGCACAGAGACACCAGCCTGGGCTGCCAGCAATGATCTCACCCATCTCCAGTGAAACCCCCAACCCCTTGTGTCTCTCTTTTCTCCGCTGGCAAAGAAAAATCCATCAGCGCTTCGGTTTATGGCTCCTGGTTCCTCAGCGTGGGCTTTTAGGTGCTTTTCCTTGATAAAAAGGGGACAAAGTCCCCAGAGATGCTTGCCCCTGGCTGGGTCAGAGTCACCCGATGCCCGTTCCCGTTCTCCCAGGGCAGCTGCCAGCCGGGGATGCTGGCAAGCGCGTCCCCCCCTCCTTGCCCTCCAGGTCGGTTGCTGGTGCCCGGTTTTGCCCCAGCTGTGGCTCCTCGGCCCCTTCCCCTGTTGACTCCCCGATTGCTCTTCACCCCCAGGTTTTTGGGAGAAGCCCGAGTGCCCCTGCGAGATGTCCTGTCCTCCCCCAGCCTGGCGGCCTCCTACAACCTCCCCTTGCTGGACACCAAGAAGCAGAGCACCGGGGTGAGTCCCTGCGCGGGGACCAGTGAGGCCGGTGTAAGCAATATCCCTGCCAGCTGCAGCTCCCAGCTGGGGACCAGTCTGGGCAACGTCCCTACCAGTTGCAGCTCCCAGTTGGAGACCAGTCTGAGCAATATCCCTACCAGTTGCAGCTCCCAGTTGGAGACCACTGTGAATGCTGTCGCTACCAGTTGCAGCTCCCAGCTGGGGTCCAGTCTGAGCAACGTCCCTACCGGTTGCAGCTCCCAGTTGGAGACCAGTCTCAGCAATGTCCTTACCAGTTGCAGCTCCCAGTTGGGGACCAGTCTGAGCAACGTCCCTACCAGTTGCAGCTCCCAGCTGGGGACTAGTCTGATCAATATCCCTACCAGTTGCAGCTCCCAGTTGGAGACCAGTTGTCCCATCCTGGGCTCGTTTTCAAGAAGCAGACCACCCGGTGGCTGGGGCAGGGGGGCAGCAGGAACGCGCTCGGTCCGTGCTCGCGCGGGGACTCCTGCGTCGTGCCGGGGGACTCACCTCCCCGCGTCCCGCGTGTCCCCCTCTCCTCCTCGCCCTGAAGCCTGGGAAGAGCTTTGCTGGGGACACCCCGGTGCTTTGCTGGGGACAGCCCAGCAGCAGATGGGTCAAACCTCTTTGCAGGATGGCTGTTGGCGGGGGCTGCAGCCTGTGCACCCCTGAGACAGGGGTGTCCTCGCCAGGCGGCCGGTGGGCTCTGCGGGGAGCACTGGGAGCACCCCCCGCAGCCCGTTAAATCTCGCGTCTCCCTTTTTGCAGCTCCCTTCTCCTTGAGCCTTTCCCCGGCTCTGCCTCGGCATCTCCCTCCCTCCATCTCCCTTCCCGGCGGATGCAGCGTCCGGCCCCGGCTCAGCCCAGCCTGGGGCTGCCATCTAGCGGGGTGGGGACCGGGTGGTCACCCCGCTGGGACCCCGCATGTCCCTGGTGCTCCCATGGGCCCTGGGACGCTTCTCCCTGCTCTGTCCCTTTTTCCTGGTGTTTGCAGAGTTGCTGCCGCTGTTTCGGCTGCATCCCCCACGCCTAGGCAGAACATCATGGGTGGCATGCAGCACCGAGGCTCAGACCCCGGGAGAGCGTTTCTGGACACCCGTATAACGATTATTTCCTTTTTTCCAGGCTTTCCTCATCCTGCAAGTGTCCTACATCCCCCCACCAGGAGCTGCCCCCTTGTTTCCCCCTCCGGCCCCCCCTGAGCCAGCACCAGCTGCTGCTGAGCCCGACACGGTCACTGGTAACCAGAAACCTTCGCGTGTAGCACCAGGGGTGGATGTGTCCCCCCGTAGCATCACGTTTTTCGCAGCCAGACCCCTCACCCTGCAGTCCCACGATGCCTGGCCCCACCTTGCTCACGTTTTCCATCTTCTTTCTCGCCCCACACAGAGACGGCTGGAGAGGAGGAGACGGAGGATCAGGTGGCAACGGGGGATGAGACGGAGCCCTCCTCCTCCTCGGGGCCGCCGGGATCCGAGCCCCCCTCGCTGCCCCGCAAGCCCCCCACGCACCATGTCCAGGGGTTGAAGAGGAGGAGGAGCTCTCCCAAAAAGCCTCTCTCCAACAAGCCGCAGGACTTCCAGGTGAGACGAGGCTGGTGGGGATGAGCTGCTCTCCTTGAACCCACCTCCTCAGGGCCCCCCAGCCTGTCCCTATGGGGGGGTTTGTTACCTGAGACACCCCCTGAGGTGCCCATCCCAAGGGTAGGACTCACCCCAGTGACTCCCTGCCCTGTCCTCCCTCCCATCCCAGATCAGGGTGAGGGTCATCGAGGGCCGGCAGCTCCCCGGGGTCAACATCAGACCCGTGGTGAAGGTGACGGCCGCCGGGCAGACCAAGAGGACGAGGATACGCAAAGGCAACAGCCCCTTCTTTGACGAGGTGAGGGGGGGGAATGTTTCTGCTCCGGGTGTGCCTGGGGGTGTCAGGAAAGGCTCAGGAGCGTGATGGGTTGGAGTCCCGAGTGATGGAAACCCCGGTGCAGCCCAGAGGCTGGGATGTGTCAATGGGGACTTCAACGGGAGAGAAGCTCAGACAGCAGCAGGGAGCCCTTTGGCAGGTCCAGCATCCCCTGCCTTCGTGCAGGGCTCATCTTGGTCACCTTCCCAAGGTGACTCGTGTGTCCCAGAGCCACCACTAGCATCCTGGTGGCATGTCCTGGGCAGGGCTGCGCACAGGCAGGGGTGGGCAATGCAGCTGGGCTTGCAGGATGGGTACGCTCAGGCTTGTCCCCAAAGCAGATGCTTCAAGCCTGCCTTTTGGGATGTCCCCAAAGCCTGCTTCAACCTGCCCCTGTGCTTTATTTGGAGACCCCCAGGAGAGCTGGTCTGGATGTGCTTTTGTCAACCAGCCCAGCAAAAGCAAACTGGAGGATATTGCTCATCGGGGTGCACCAAAGTCACCCAGCACAGCCCCTTTGGGGGGGCTGTTGCTATTAACGGGGTGGGGGGTCACCTAAGAGGAGGGGAAGAGGCTCCAGCCTGCAGAGTTGGGGGCATGGGAGAGGCTGGGAGGTGCGAACATGCCCTGGGGGGAGGCTGGGGCAGACCTCCACCTTGCACCCTCACCCCTCTTTCCTACAGACCTTCTTCTTCAACATCTTCGAGTCACCGGCCGAGCTGTTCGACGCGCCCATCTTTATCACGGTGAGCTTCAGGAAATGTTGGTCCTGCCCATCGGGAGGGCTGGGGAGATGCTCGGGGCCATCGCCCTGTCCCCTCCCCACAGGATTTGGGCTGTATTTACTGTTTTTTCCCTATTTTCATCCCACAGGTTGTGGACTCTCGGTCTTTCCGGACAGACTCTGTAATCGGAGAGTTTCGAGTAAGGCCACCCTCTCTCCTCTTCCCCCCTGTTTTCTGCCACGCTGACCCATGGGGCGAACGCTGGCATTTCTTTTTTGTTTCATTGCACAGATGGACGTCGAGACCATTTACTCCGAGCCAAGTGAGCCCAGTGGGTGGTCGGGGTCCGGGCCAGGGTTACCTCTCGCGGCTGGGTTGGGATCGCTCTGGGAAACCCTTTTTTTTGGGCCAAACATAGGGGATACACACACACCCCACAGCTTTCCCATATATGAATCCAGACGTGTCCCTATATCCATCATCACCACCCATTTCTCTTCCCTTTCCCAAGATGTACGTCCTCGAGGCTTTCAAATCATTGTACCACCAACTCGCTGGCAGAAACCCCCACCAGCGCAGCTCGACTCAAAGTTTTTTATCTTGAGCCCTGCTCATTATTTCATCTTTTATTTTCTCTCGAAGACAGTTTTATCATGAAGATAAATTTCCTACCCTAATCACTACAGAGAAAAGCTCGGTAATTTTAGCCATAAAAAATTAAGACCTACAAGGCAAATCTCTTCATAACATGCTTTAACTTTTGGTCAGTCCTGAAGTGATCAGGCAGTTGGACTAGGTGATTGTTGTAGTTCCCTGCCAACTGAATCAGAGAATCATAAATCATTTAGATTGGAAAAGATCATCGAGTCCAACTGTAAACCTATTCTATTCTATTCTATATAAAAGGAAAGTAGTATTTATTATAAAAAACCCACCCAACAGCATCCTTGAAGCCATCTCCCTGCATGTCTGAGGACCAGTGCAGGAGTCTCAATCTCTTTTCTCCCCTAGAACACGCGTTCCTCAGAAAATGGCTGTTGCTCTCTGACCCAGAGGACTTCTCCGCGGGGGCCAAGGGCTATCTGAAAGTCAGCCTGTTCGTGCTGGGGCCTGGAGATGAAGCTCCTGTGAGTATTGCCCTGGCTGCGATGGGGGGACCTTCCAACCCTGGTACTCCACTGCCCTGGGCCACCAAACCCCATAGCTCTTCCCAGGGAAGCTGTGGCTTTGATCTTCCTCCATTTTTGGGGCAAAGTGCTGGATTTTGGGATTTTGCTGCTCATTTCAGGACTTTTGGGAAGCGTGGTCATGTTTTTCTCTCGTCCTGTTGTCCCGCAGCTGGAGAAGAAGGAGGTCTCGGAAGACAAGGAAGACATCGAGGGCAACCTCCTGCGCCCCACTGGGGTCACCTTGAGAGGGGCTCACTTCTGCCTGAAAATCTTCAAAGCCGAAGACTTGCCCCAGAGTAAGTGTTTCCTTTGCTGGGCTGGAGCGCGCCGGATCCGGCCCTTGGCATTGTGGCGGGTTGCAACCTGCCAGGGAGGAGTAAGGGCACAGATAAAGAAACTTTATCCATAGCCTTGGTCCAAAGACCTTGCAGATACTGGTCAGTCGCAATGTACTGGGAGATAAGTCTCTTACTGGTGCAAACTGGTATTTAGCCTCCTGACCATCCCCACCTGGCTCAATGGAGATGCGCAACCCGCATGGTGGGACAGCCTGCACGGAAAGCCGGGGCCATCTGGACACCATGTGCTTTCATGAGCTTTCAGCATCTCTTTCCCCTCCCAGTGGATGATGCCGTCATGGACAACGTCAGGCAGATTTTTGGCTTCGAGAGCAACAAGAAGAACCTTGTTGATCCCTTCGTGGAAGTCAGCTTTGCGGGCAAGACGGTGAGCGGGGAGCCCCTCCGGGTCCCTGGGGCTGGGATGACAGCTGTGCACGGGGAAAGTTTGGTCCCAGCATGGGGAAAATTTGCTCCTTCGCTTTTCTGGAGCTTTTGCAAAGGTCCCATCAGTCCTTGTCGCACCCCATCTTCTTTCTCTCTGCATTGCAATGTCCTGCAGCCCAGCTGATGTCCCCAGCCCTGTCCCCATGCACGCTTGGAGCCGAGCGGTGCTGCCGGACACGGCGTGCTGGGCTGCACCGGAGTAATTTCTTTGTTGGGCTCTTCGTGGTGCTGTTGCATTAAAAATGGGAATGGAGAGGCTGAGCTCCTGGGGGAAGGGGGATAGTGCAGCAGCGGAAGGTTGTGCTGTTCTTGGCACTGCCTGAAGCGAAAGGCTGGCTGTCCCTACGCCACCAAATGTCCCCCCCCCACCATGACCAGCCAGGATGTGGAGGTGGCTTTGGTGGCTTTGCAGAGCCCTGTCCCACTCCCTTTGCCGCCGGGTGCCCTCCAGTGCCTTCACCAAGTGATATGCCCACAAACTGCCACTCGTCTTTTGATCCGCAGCAGCGCTAAAGGGCTGAAAGTCTCCTCTGCCCATAAATGTTCCCCTGGGGACAGTGCCCGGGGTGGGGGGAACAGAGGCTCAGGACATGATTCTGAGCAACCACAGGGGGAAGGGAGTGAGTTTCTGGTGGTCCTGGGGGGGTGAGATCCCCGAGCAGCCCGTAGCATCCTCTGCCTCCTGCCCAGATGGGGTTTGCCTACGTGATGCAGAGCCCCGCCGGGCCACCCACCGAATGGAACCTGTATTTTGGGGGACCTGAATCTTTCCAGCTCCGTGGACGTGGCGTGCGGCAGCCCTGCTTTGCTGAAGCGCAGCCGTGACTGAGCTGCAAGCACTGCGGCAGCGCTGACTTTTCATTCCCCGTCTTGCACCTCCAGCTCTACTCGAGGATCCTGGAGAAGAACGCCAACCCGCAGTGGAACCAGCGCCTGACGCTGCCGGCGATGGTGAGCACGGGTGCCTGCTGCGGCCCCCCCCCGCCCGCCCGATCCCACCGCCGCTCACCACAACTCTCCCTCCCTCTTTTCCCAGTTCCCTTCCATGTGTGAGAAGATGAGGATCCGGGTGACCGACTGGTGAGCGGGGAGGGGGCTCGCTGGGGGGGCTGCCTGTGGGGAAGGCTGAGCTGGAGGAGCGGGGTGGGCAGGGGGAGACCCCATGGGCAAACCCCCCAGGTCCATGGTGCGACGGCATCACGGGTTGTGTTGCAGGGACCGTCTGACGCACAATGATATCGTCGGCACCACCTACCTCTGCATGTCGAAGATCTCGGCCCCCGGCGGGGAGCTGGAGGGTAAGAGGTGGGGGGAGCAGCAGGACAGGATTTGGGGTGCATGGCCATGGAGGAGCACTGCATGCTCGTGGCTGGAGGTTGGCGTTGGCTTGGAGGATGTCACAGCCGGGATGGTCCCTGTCAAGTCGCTGGTGCTGGGGGAGACGTGGGACGGGGTGCTGGGGGTTGCTCTGACCTGCGGTCTGTTTTTGGGTTGGACCTGGCCCCCCCTGGTTTGTGGTTTTGAAGATCTCCAGGTCCTCCTGCGGGCGTTGGGATGGAAAGCTGCAGGACCGTGGTGTGCCGGAGGTTTTGCTTCCTCTTTTCCTTGCTGAGCAGAGGTGGCTGTGTTCCCCCGTGCGGTTGGTGACGGGCAGTGGTGTCACCGGTGCTGGAAGATGCCACATCCCACCCGTGCGTGCCCCCACTGGTGGCTCCTCCTTAGGTGGCATTTTGGGGGCTGTCACAGGGTGGGATGGGCGTTCAGGTCCAGCTTGTGCTGAGGGTGCTCTTTCAAGTCCCAGGGGCTTTCTGAACCAAAGGACCACCACGGAGGGGCTGGCAGGGCTCAGCTGGGTGACACCGACTGTGTCACCGGTGCTGAGCAGGAGGGCAGGGAGCTGGGACACGGTCGTGAGGCTGCCGAGAGTGACGGCAAGGCCAGGAGCAGAGGTTGCCCTAACCTGCGTGAGCATCTCCTGCTGCTAATGAGCTTTGGTGGCATCTGCAGCCCCATCGGGGCTCCCCTCGCTCTGCTCCCTTTGCTTCGTGCATCTCTGAGGCTCTCGGGTTCCCTGCAAACCCCCGCCTCATCGCGAGCATCCCCACGCCGTAGGGACGGGACTGGTAGCAGCCACCGGGGCTTGAGCCTGATGCAAAGCTGCAGCCACGTGTCCTGCAGCCTGTGTCCCCCCCCAGCGCTGCTTGGCCGTGCATGCAGGCGTGGAGTTGGGGTGCAGCACTGGTGTCCCCTGTGGTGCTTGTGTGTCCAGCCCCCACTTCTTCCCCAGTTAAAGTTTAGCTCCTGGGCTGGGCTGGAAAGAGAGAGAGAGAGGCCGGGGAGGGAGGAGGAGGAGGCTACGAGGGGTCTGCCTGGGACCAGGACACCCCACCCCACCCCTGAGACGTACTTGATCGGGAGGAGGTGCTGGGGAACCGTGGGTGCCCCCCTGCCCCGTGGCTTCATCCAGCTTTTGCAACACAAGCAGCATCCTTCAGGGATGCTGAAATCCTCTTTCATACCAATCCCACAGGCTCCGGGAAGGCGATAGGGCTATAGAATCACAGAATTATTTAGGTTGGAAAAGACCTTTAAGATCACCGAGTCCAGCCATAAACCTAACACTGCCAAGTCTACCGCTAAGCCATGTCCCGAAGCACCACATCTACACGTCTTTTAAATACCCCCAGGGATGGTGACTCCACCGCTTCCCCGGGCAGCCTGTTCCAGTGCTGGGCAACCCTTTCAGTGACAGAATTTTTCCTAATATCCAATCTCTGTAACAACCTCCCCCTTTCTCTCTCTGTCTCTTTAGTTGGCACCAAAAGCCCATGAGAGCATCCACCCTCGTTTCCCATAACCCTCCATCCTTCTTCCACGCTCCTCTGCCAGCCTTTCCTAACCTCTCTCCATTTCTTTGTGCCTCAGATGAGTTTCCTGCTCTCGCGAAGCCTCTGAAAGCCTCAGACCGTACGTCCCCTTAGCCTCTCGGTTTGCAATCGCCGCTTGGTAATGGTTTTGCCGGTTCAGCTCCCGTTAGGGCTGCATCGTGCTCGAGCCTGGGCACCTGGGTGGGAGGAAGGGACGGCTCCAGCTCAGCCTCCCCACTGCCCTTCCCCACAGCGGATTTGGGGTGCCCGTGTTGGGCAGCGGCGTCTTCATGGTCTAGCGCGTGTTGTGTGCTGAACTGGCTGTGTGCGGGGAGCAGCCGGCTCAGGAGCTCAGAGCAGGACCCTGCAAACAATTTCTGCCCCTCCGCTGCTCTTTCTGCTCGAGGTTTCATAAAAATGAGCGATTCTCTTCCAAGCACTCTCTTACTGTGTTAAGGGGAGTATGGGGCCAGCTCCTTAGCTGGTGTAAATCCCCTACGCTGGTCCACACCAGCAAAGCGATGCTCTCCTTCTCTGGGGACCCTTCCTGGGATGGGGAAGCTCTGTGCCCCCCGCACAACCCCACATCCACCTTGTCTTTCTCCTGCAAAAAGGTAAGCGGTCGTAGGACTCAAAGGGGGTGAAAAACTGCAGCGTTTTGGTGGCCTCCAGCCGCGTGCGTGTGGTCCCCATGGTCCTGCAACGAAGCCCCGCGGGACGTGTCCCCGAGGTGCCTTCGGGACTCTCTAACGGCTCTTTTCCCCTGCGGTCCGCAGTGGACGATGGGCTCGGGTTCCTGCCGACCTTCGGTCCCTGCTATATCAACCTCTACGGCAGCCCCCGGGAGTTCACCGGCTTCCCCGACCCTTACGAGGCGCTCAATTTAGGAAAGGTGACGTCGGCTTCTTTCCAGCACAACCTAAACTAAACTACCACCCCTCCTTGCAAAAAGAAAGCTGCTATTAACCCCAACTGGCTTTGTTATTAGGAGCCTGCACCACGTTTTCTGCCCTGCACTGGCTATTCCTGCTGCCTAAACGCCTCCTGATATTGCCCTGCTGCCCAAACTCTCTCTACCTTCAAAGCGCTTGCAGAAATACTTTGCCTGATCTCGCTCCTCTGCAATGAAGCCCACTGAAAGCAAAGGCAGAGCTCGCCCGCGGGGAGGGGGGACCGGGGTCCTGACGCCTGTCCCTGGTCTACCCCAAGGGCGAGGGAGTCGCGTATCGCGGCAGGATACTGGTGGAGCTGGAGACCAAACTGGTGGAGCACGTGGAACAGAAGGTGGAGGACATTTCCGTGGATGACATCCTGCGGGTGGAGGTAACGGGGTCTCTGCGGGGTATCCGACCCCGTGGGCTCCGGGGTCGGCCCTCCGGCAGCACGGCGTGCGGGGCACTAGGGAAGGGACGTGAGTGTTGGTCCCGGGTGGGTGATGTCCTGTGAGTGGGGGAGTGCTGGGTGAGCTCCGGGAGGGTGTCTCCTGCTGCGATTCCATCCCAAGGTGTCCAGCTTGCTCTCTCTGGTCTCTTGCATGGAAGAGAGCAGGCCAGGGTGAACGTGGAGGAGCGGGAGATTTGCCTCAACGCAGGCGCTGTTGCAGATGTGCTCCTTCTGTTCGTTTCTCCAGGGTTAAACTGCGTTTTTTTTTTGTGGGAAGTTCTAGCCGCCTCCTTTGTCGTTTTTTTTCCTAAATATCTCACTCAAAATTCCCTTGCTGCCTGCATCATATGCTTTTCTTCCCTGCAATAAACTTTCCATCTGGGAGGCTTTGCTGGGTCGGCGTGTGCCAGGCAAAGAGTCTGTGCGCAGGAGAGCGATGTCTCCTCCGCTGACGCAGCCTTCTGCCTGTTGCAGAAGTACCTGCGCCGTCGCAAGTACTCCCTCTTCGCTGCCTTCTACTCGGCCACCATGCTCCAAGACGTGGACGACGCCATCCAGTTTGAGGTCAGCATTGGCAACTACGGCAACAAGTTCGACAACACCTGCCTGCCCTTGGCCTCCACCACGCAGTACAGCCGCGCCGTGTTTGATGGTGAGCAGCGCGGGGGTGACCAAGCGCTGGGATGGGTTGTCCAGGGAGGGTGTGGAGTCTCCATCCTTGGCGATATTCAAAACCAAACTGGATGTGGTCCTGGACAACCTGCTCCAGGTGACCCTGCTTGAGCAGGGGTTGGACCAGGTGGACTCCAGAGGTCCTTGTCCACCTCAGCCATGCTGTGAAGGGGTGGAGGGGGGAAGCCAGGACTACTTCTCTCAGCTCTGTGCTGGCTTGAAGTGGTTTTTGGGCCCTAACAGTGCCCATTTCTCTTCAAGGAAGAGCCGGTGCTTTGGGGTGGCCTTTCCCTGGCTCCTCTGGGGCTCTCGCTCTGGCGTGAGATGTCCTCACCCCACTGGGGTTGTTCTGCTGGTTTCTGGCCTCACTGCTCTGCAGGAGCTGCTGCAGCCGTGGAGGTGGATGCACATCCCTTTGGACCTTGGTGTCCATTGCTCTGTTGCACATGGCTTTGGGGAACATAACACCCGCCCTCTTGCTCCAGAAGAACCCCAGAGATGGGCTTCTGCCCAAGGCCAAATGCTGCACTGGCCCCCTTCATCTCTGCTCCGGTCCAGGGTCCTCCGTCGCCCCAGTATCACAAGCTCACCAGTGTGCTCTGCCCTCCAGGCTGTCAGTATTACTACCTGCCCTGGGGCAACGTGAAACCCGTGGTGGTGTTGTCATCCTACTGGGAAGATATCAGCTATCGGACTGATGCCCAAAACCTCCTCCACCACGCAGCAGACAGGCTGGTGAGTGCCGCGGTGGCAGGGAGCATTGTCCACCTCCTTTCTGCATCCTGCCTGGGGGAGCAAGGAGGGGACGGAGACCATCTCCAGGCTGGGTCAGGTGTGGGGTTTGATGACTCTTGTGCTGCGAAGGGGAAATCTGTTGGCGTCCCGTGGAGTGAGGGAGGGAAAGGGACCACCCTCATCCCACCTGGGGTGGGAGTGGAGTGTGAATGCAGTGCTTTGCCGTGCCGCCCACCCGCCTGCTGATGCAGGCACAGGAGGCAAGGACCTTCCTTCAGCTCCTGAGCTATTTATGGGATTTCTCGCCGTATTTTACTGTCGTTTCCCCTGGAGTTCCAACAGGAGCAAAAATGGAGGTGCAGAGCCATGGTGGGAGCCAGGCTGGAGTTTTTGATCATGGGCAGTAGCCCCCGGCACTCGCTGGGAGGGTCCTGGACATGGGGTTCAGTGGGGTGTTGGGGGTTCCCCACTGTGCAGCTCCTCTTCCCTCCTATCGTGCAGGAAGCAAACCTGGAGAAAGTCCACCTTGCTCTCAAGGCCAACCGGTCGCCGAGTGAGCTGGACGCCCTGGGTGCCCAGCTGATGGATGACATCATCGCCGACTGCAGGTATTTTCTGCCAGTTTTGAATGTGAGCCTTTTCATGCCGTTTATTGCAAGAGCACTTATTTATCTTGGAAGGGACGACTTCTTTTTTTTTTTTTTTTCCTTTTTTTTTTTCCCCCATCTGAAAAACAGCGGTCATTTGGTAATGTTTGCTTCAAAGGTTGCTGAGCCAAGGCACGGAGTTGAAAAGGTGACATTTAAGGCAAGTCATAAATTTCCAGCCTTCATGCAAGGGCTGCAGCGTGGCTTACCTGAATGAGCAGCATTGTGTTGGGGCAGGAGCCAGAGCCAGGCCAGCCCAGCCGGAGGAACGGTGGGGTTCGTGGAGTGAGGAGCCACCGGTGGGGGTTCCCGCTTAAGTCTTGCGTGCACCACGTAGGAGGCACCCATACAGAGCACCCAAAGGGGTTGTTTGGCTGCGCATGGGTGTTGTGTATCCATCAGCTGGACCACAGAACAGGGATGTTGCAGGGCTGGATGGCACAGCCATCCCTCCGTCCCCATGGGCAGCACCAGCGGTATCTGCTGCTGCTTTGCTTTTCTAAGCACTTGAACATTCGTTCAAGGGAGGCTGGCAGGGTGCCACGGGCTTTCCCTCCACATAGCCTGTTTTTTGGGGCTGGATTGCGCTTTGTGAGGATGAGGAACCTCTCCGGGGAGCATCGCTGCGGTATGACCATGGCGTTTTATCCCAAGGACAGCTCAGCCCTCAGGAAGGTGTTTCAGGGACTGGCCTCACCAGGGTCTTTGGACCATGGTTCCCCTTCAGGTATGCCCGTGAAGATGATCTCCAAGTCCCGTCCCATGCCCATGCCTGGCCACGCAACTTTCCTGCAGCAGCTCCATGCCATCAGTCTGGGGAAGGGCCATAGTAGGATGGTTGGTGTGTTTTTAGCCCTGGCAAGCCCTTGCCAAGGGGAATTAAGAGAGCTGCCATGCCTCTCGGAGCTTTCTTGCCTCGGGAGGCAGGCGGAGAGCAGCCGAGGTGTGGAGACAGCCCTGTACCGGGCTGGGACACCCCATTGGTGACAACCGGTGGCTGTGGCGGGTGGACCTCCTTGGCCACTGAGCTCGTGTGGTGGCTCTTGTTGCTTAGCCTCAGCAGAGAGCAAGAATTTGGCCTTCTTGCTTGTCCCTGAGGCCACCAAACCTGCTGGGACCAGTTGTCCCCCACCTCTTCCACAAGAGCCACCAGCCTGCAGGACCACGTGCACTGTCCACCTGGGCTTCTGCCAGTCACCAAGGGTTGGGGAGATGGTGCTGAGCTTGTTGCCAAGCCCTAGGTCCCCCTTTCTGTCCCCCCTGCTCTTTGAAAGGCCCCAGGAGAGGTCATGGAGGTGCTGGGGTGCAGCGGGCATGGGGGTGCAGCATCTCTGGACCCTTCCGTGACACCCCTGTGGGAACAGACACCTCCTTCTTTTGGGCAAGGAGACCTTGAACGAGCTGACCCTGCTCCGCAGACCTCCTGGAGGACACGCTTAAGAAAACACACGCACATACTTACAACCTCCCTATTTATTTGCTTTTGAGCCTCTTAAAGGAGATGTGTTTCACCCCCCCACACGCTGGCTCTGCTGGAAAGGTCAGAGCCATCCCTGCTCCTGGGCACGCGGGACGGGACCTGAGGGATGAGCCACAGCTTTGGGTTTTCCAGAGATGCTGCGCCCTCCAAAACAAATTCAATTAACCGGGAGGGGAAAAATGTGGCCACGGGATGTGCCAAGCCCGTGGTTCCCGCTGGCTCCTGGCCCTGCTCCGTGCTCAGCTCCTGCGGGATGCGGCTCCTCCGTCTCTGTGAGGGCTTGGCGTGGGGACCGGGGCTGGCTGGCGAGGGTGGTACCCACGGCGGGGGCAGCTGGAACAGCCCCAATGGCTTTTTGGGGGGGTTTTGCACTCTCTCCATGCTCTCTGCCCGGGGAGGGGATGAGCTGAGCCGTGCAGCTGGACCTGTCTGCAGGTCCCCCCATGATGCTGCCAAAGCCTGGTCTGCATGCTCAGCCAGGACAGAGGTCCTTCCATCGGGATTTTGGAGGGATGGGACAACCCCCTGCCGCTCTCCAGTGCTTCCCCATCCTCCTCCGGGTCCAGACCTCCCCATCTCCTGTTCCCAGTAGGAAAACAGTGACGTGCTGCCGGCATCGCCTTGCCCACGTCTTTTCCAGACCTTCGTGTGAAGAGAGGGGAGACGGCCCCACTCTGGAAAAGAAAAGAATTGGAAGTAGCATACAAACGGACAAAGTCAGGGAAAGATGAGTCGTAGCAAACCCAAGTCCCCAAAATGTTGAACTGCGGCCAGACCCAGGCGGCTCCTCCAGCTCCTTTGTGCTGGTGAGCAGCAGTGCTGACCTGACGGGTGGGATTTGTCCTTCTGCTCCTGGCCCTGTCTCCCGTGGCACGAGCATTGCTCTGTGCTGGAGCTCAGAAGAGAGCTGCCTGTCAATTGACCCCTCCGCCGTTCCCTGCCAGAGCTGGGAGCACGGCAAAGTAGGCAGGGGATGGCCAGAGAGCCCCTGCTGCAGAAGAGGGTCCATGTTTTGGATCGTCCTTTTGGTCTTCCCCGTACTTTGTCCAATTCTGTTGCATCTTTGCCCAGCTGGAAGCACAATGTTCACATGAGGAGGCACCGGGCATTGATGTGCTGGCCCAGTGATGTTCTCAGTTCAGCCCTTTAGCTTTTTCCTAATAATCCGTGCCTGGAGTGGTAACAGCCAGCGCAGCACCCATCACTGCGGACAAACTCAATGCTCCCATCTTTTGCCACCTGCCTTATAACCAGCTCTTTGCCCAGGAGATGACCATCCTCTTGGCCCAGGGTGGCAGAGCATCCCTCTGCAGGGGAGCTCTCGGGTCCAGGCTGTCTACCTCCCTGCTCTTCGCGTCTTAGTTGTGGTTTCTGCTAATTTGTCGGATGCAACTCAGACTTGCTGATGTCGGGTTCCCTGAGATCCTCCCGGGTCTCTTTGAGGTTGCCATCATGTTCCTTCTTCCAGTCCTCTATTCATACTAATAAAGCACATTAATCATATTAAGCAATATTAATAATATTAAGCAATATTAAGCAAAAAGCTACAGATCCCACCCAACCGTCCAGCTGTTCCCTACCTGAATTGCAAACGATTTGCTGCTTGACTGATTTCCTCCCAGTCCTCTCCTCCCAGCTGCCAAGGTGGGATGGACCCTGCCCTGATGTCCTCCTGGCTCCCAGCTTTTTTTGCTATGAAAAATGCTGCTTCCAGCTCTGGCTCCCCAGCACCTGTTGCTCGTGTCATTTATCCACCTGAACAGGGACAGTTTTTTGGGTTTTATGCTTTTAGTGGGGGCTCTTCCATCTTTTTACCTTTTTTTTTTTAACTACTTCACGGTATTTTTACATTTCATTTGGTGGAGTCTGTGGTCTTTTCCATTTTCCCATTTGAGCAAAATTTAACTTCATTTAACCGTTGTAGGTGTTACAGGTCTTCGACATGCGGCACATACCTCCAGGAACAAGATATCTTCAAACCATTTCCATGCTGCCTATAGGATTTAACCCTTTCCGCTGCTCCTTTCCACAGCTCTTTAACACATTTCTTCCTTTTTTGCGTAGTTTTATATTTTATCTTTCTGAAATGAAATTCAACTGCAGTGGGTATATTCAGGTTTTTTTTCCCCCCTCTTTTTTTTCCCTGTTCCTGCAAAGATATTGAAGTACATCCTAGTTTCTGCCACAAAGTGGTGTTTGCTTGGTGGGTGAGCTCTGTCCTTCCCATGCACCAGGGGCAATGCAAGCCATGGCAAACAAGTGGGAGGTCAGCTCATTAGCAGCTCCCTTGTAATAAATACACAAACAAAGCGTGGACACACAAAACTGAGTTCATGGAGTGCAGTCAGTCTAACCATGGAGGGCTTGGGGCTGCAACCCCAACACAATCCTTTAATTTAGCTCCTTGCACGGGATGCTACTGAATGGTTGGGCTAATTAGCAACACCCACAGCGCTTCGGCTCCCTTTGGAGATAAGAGTAAACCCAATTCTCTTTAAGAGAAATGAAAGAACTAAATTTCACCACCCCCATTTCTACCATCCGTCCCTCCTTAAGCCTCCTGTGACTTTGACTTTATGCAGAAAGTAGATATTTAATTTGCGGATTTGGCCAGACCAGGTTATTAACCTGGGACAACCTGTGCTGACCGCATCCTGGGCAGGTACCATGGTGCGTGTCTGTCCCTGGCATGTCTCGATGAGCATAGCTGGGCAAGAGATGTTGTCCTTCTTATTTATTGTGCAATGAAAATGGGGCTGATGGAGCCCAGTCCCACCGCGAGGGGGGAACGCTGCGGCTGGCGAGGGGCCGCAGGTTGGAAGCTGGGAGCGAGAAGAGCATTTATAACAGCAGCACCGTAAATCACTGCATTTTACAGGAAAACCTCTAAATGGCTCAGTGCAGTGAAGATCCTCCCGGACTCCTGAAACATTTATCCAGCAGCTTGAATCAATTTATATTAAAATGTGTGTGTGTGCTCGTGTGCGGTGTGCTCGGCTCAGCCAGGGCCCCATCCTGGCTGCTGTGGGTGATGCGTGGGGGCTGCATGTGCGGTTTGAAGCTCCTTTGCTCTTGGCATTGCTGTGTTCCCCAAACGTATCTTTGGTGGCTTGTTAATCCTTCGGAAACTTGCTGAAAAGGAGAAAAAAAGATTTAAAAAAAGACAGCAAAACCCCCAAGAGAGGCTGAGCGAGCTGCTAATGCTGCATCTCTGCCCGTCCCTGCAGCCTGACCCTGCCCGATGTCCTGGGGAAGCCAGCCAGCACCCACCTGGACCAGAACATGTACCGGTTTCGCAGCACCAACCTGGAGCAGATAGTCAAGGCAGCCCTGAAGCTCAAGCACGAGGATTCGAGCCTGTCGGCGGCCCTGGAGCAGGCGGAGGACTGGCTCTCCAGGCTGAAGGCCATGGCAGAGGAGGTAATGCTGCCGCGGTGGTGGCAGGAGCTGCTTTTCACCTTGAGGGGGGGGAAAAATCTCATTTTTCCCAAGCTCGCCATCACGGTGCTGTTTTGGTGCAACGGCTGTGAGCGCTCGCCCGGTGGTGGGGTGGGAAGCAGAGACTTCAGGCAGAGTCCCGGTCCCCCTGCACAAGGGTTGGACCCGCGTTCCCCCCGCCGTGACGGGAACCGAGTTAGGAAGGTGCCGGGTTTAGCACCCGGCCGTTGAGGTTTAGCCTCATTCATGGCAGAACTTTACAGCACGGCCAGTAAACCCTCAGCTAAAGCTGTTCTGCCCTGGCCAGACCAAGGTGGGGTCCGGAGCTGCCGAGATGGGATTTGGGTCGACTGGTCTCGCTCCATGGGCTTGGGCTGGCAGCGGGACTCGGGGCATGGCTGCTCTCCAGCCTCCCGCATCCCTCTGCGGCTGATGCGCTGGTTCGGCGCACCCCTTCCCGGTCCGACGCTACGGCTTTTGTGTTTTCCAGCCCCAGAACAGCCTGCCCGATATAGTGATCTGGATGCTGCAGGGGGACAAGCGCGTCGCGTACGCCCGCGTGCCAGCCCACGAGGTCCTCTTCTCCGGGAGCATCTCCAGCTGCTGCGGCAAGAACTGCGGGAAGCTGCAGACCATCTTCCTGAAGGTACCTTGGCTTTGGATGTATCCACATGCGTGATGTTTATTTTTAAAATGTTTTCCCCTTAAAAAAAAAAAGAGAGAGAAAATCAAGCAGGGAAACCTGAAATCCCAACACAAGGTTAACCCATGAGCACCTGGGGCTCCAGGGACCTCCAGCCCCAGTTTTGACCCTGTTGAAGCTGGTTCCTGCATGGTGAGAACCTGGTTGTTCTTCTAGTGGAGTTCAGCCCTTCTTACATGGATCTGCAGCAGATCCCCATGAATATCTTCATATTTTCTGCAAGTTCCAGGGAAGTGAAGATGCGTGCACTTTGGCCCAGATGGTGCCTTTTTAAAAAATATATTTTATTTTTTACCTTTTTTAAATGTTATTTTATGTTTTTCAAAATTCCTGACCCTCTGCCACCCCAGGAAATTTAAGCTGTGGCCTCCTTTGCCAGGCACTTACCGAGCTTCTTACATCTCAAATGATATTTCTTTGGCCTTTCGCTGCGTGCCAGCTTGGGAGCAGACAATCAGTGCTGAACAAGCTCTAAAAAAATAAAATGAAATAAAATAAACTGAATAAACCCCAAAACCCCAAGCCCAGCTGGCAGCAAAAGATGAACCAAAATATATTGGTTTTTTCTGTACTTTAGCTCTGGATGGAAAACTAGCATCACTTGAAGGGGAAAAAAAGTGACTGAGAGAGAGAAAAAAGGGCAGTGAGACATCTCCCTGTTTATTCTTTCTATTTTTGCTGACGTATGTTGGCTGGGTTTGGTGTCCTAGCCCTGAAGGGTGTCTCACCGAGACGCAGAAGCCCTGACCACCGGGGCTTTGAAGCTCCTCAAGGTCATCACCAAAGTGCTCTGCACGCCGTCGATGTCCCCCCCCTTCCCGGGGATGCTCCGTGTCCCACCTCCCCCCCTGCCTCCCCGGCCAGGGCTACGGGGGCTTCGGACCCACCACCCCCAGCCTCCCATCCTGAGCATCCCCCATTAATATCTCCGGGGGGGGTATTAATGGGGCTCTGCCTTTGGCAGTACCCCCAGGAGGAGGCGATGGGTCCCAGGATCCCAGCCCAGATCCGGGTCCAGCTCTGGTTCGGGCTGTCGGTCGATGAGAAGGAGTTCAACCAGTACGCCGAGGGGAAGCTCTCCGTCTTTGCCGAAACCGTGAGCATCTCGCCGCCGCCACCCTAAAGGGTTTTTTTTATTTTCCTCTCTGGTGTGGGCAGCAGCTCCACCATGGAGGGGTGGGGGT
The DNA here is from genome assembly GCF_964188355.1 of Buteo buteo. Lineage (NCBI taxonomy): Eukaryota > Metazoa > Chordata > Aves > Accipitriformes > Accipitridae > Buteo > Buteo buteo. The sequence goes on from NC_134171.1 coordinate 829,366, forward strand.
GGGCTGGACCAGGGGTGGGGGGAGTGTGGGGGGGTCACATCAGCCCCTCCCAACTGTGAGGAGAAAGAGCTGTTTCCACCAGCATCCAGCCTGAAAGGCTGGGGAGAAGGTTGGTAACGAGCCATAAAGCCGCATTTTCACTTCACATCTCCTTCCACTTACTTCGGGGTTGGGGGCAAAAATCTGGGGGTGCCCATAGGGGTGGGGGGCTGGTGGGGGGGTTAGGCTCTTCCCAGGAGGTCTGTCCTCAGGATGGAGCTCTCCAGGAAGGAAGGGATTATTCATGGGATTTCAAAAGGATTATTCATGGATTTTGAGCCTCCGATGCAAAACCCTCTCTGCTTTTGCTCCCCCAGTATGAGAACCAGACCAAGCTGGCGCTGGTGGGGAACTGGGGCACAACTGGCCTGACCTACCCCAAATACTCAGATGTCACTGGCAAGATCAAGCTGCCCAAGGACAGCTTCCGCCCCTCCACGGGCTGGACCTGGGCTGGGGACTGGTTCATCTGCCCGGAGAAGACGTGAGTGAGGGATTTCTGCAAAGAGCAGAGCCTAGGTGGGCTGTCCTGGGCACCCCAAAAACCTTAGCAGATGCTAAGCTGGTGGCAAGGTCACCCAGAAAGCCTCATGGAGGTCTGGGCTGCTGTGGGGCTTCCCCGTCTGCTTGCCCCGTCCTTGGTAGGCAACAGCATTAATGCAAAAATGCATCATCTCGGCGCTGGGTGATGTCCGCGGGGTGGTGGGTGCTGCACAGGCGCTCACAGACATGATGGCCCCAGCACCCAGGTCACCGGGGTGCCTGTGCAAGCCCCACGCTGAGGAGCTTCGGAGGTGGGATCCCAGCGGGACACTGAGGGGATGGGAGGGGACCGGGGGATGCTCAGCACGGCTCTGCCGTCTTCTTGCCTTGGATTTCCAGCCTGGGTTTTGGGCTTCGCCCGAGCTGAGCTGCTGAGGACTCGTGGGAGCTCTGCTTGGTGCCTCTGGGGTGGAAAGCGGGTGTTGGGGTGGCATGGCTGGCCCTCAGAGGAGGGAGGAATGGGGCTGTGCTGCTGCCCGTGCAGGGCTGGGAGGGCAGGAGGGGAAGCCCCTGATGCCGTCCATCTCCCCGGGGCGCAGGTTGCTGCACGATGTGGACGCCGGGCATTTGAGCTTCGTGGAAGAGGTGTTCGAGAACCAGGTCCGGCTGCCGGGAGGCCAGTGGATCCACATGACCGATGCCTACACTGACGTGGTAAGGGCAGAGCGGGCAGGCGGGGGCTCAGCACCAACCCAGGCTGCGGTGGCAGGAAGCCCCCCGGTGACTGAGGGGAGATGTAGGCATCTGCTGGGCATCGTTTGATTGAAAACACCCCTGTGTCCCACAGAACGGGGAGAAGGTCCTGCATAAGGATGAGATTGAGTGTCCTCCGGGCTGGAAATGGGAAGACGTGGAGTGGGACACGGACCTCAACAGAGCTGTGGATGAGAAAGGTATCAGACAGCAGTTTTGGGCATCTGTCCTGTTTTCATCCCCTTTACTCTGCCCATCGTGGTGTTTCCTTCCACGGTCCCTTCCAGCACCGGGGGTGATAACATCCCCTTCGTGGCTGTGTGAGCTGCCCCGCTGGCTTCAGGAGAAGGGGGTCAGGCGGTGGGGGTACCCTCTCCCCCTCGCGCTGGCTGAGGCTGGGACTGCGGGGTGTGCAGCCACAAAGGCAGCGTGTTCCTTGCTGCTGGGGATAGTCCAGGCTGTTCTTCTGGAAGACCTTACCTGGCTTCTGGAGAAAGAGAAACGGAAGGCATCAGGCCAGAGCGCATCCGAGATGGTCACAAGGGTTGGGGTTGCCTGAGGAAGGAAGGACAGAGAGGAGAGTCCCCAGGCTGTGACGCTGAGCCAAGGGCTGGTGGGACGCCATGAGTCCATCACCAGGGCATCCCCAGAGGGACACCCCCAGAGGGACACCCCCCTCGGGTAGCAGCACGAGTAGGTCCTTATCTGCACGGACCAGCAAACCGGGAAAGCGCGTTGTGTCTGGACAAACCTTTGCTATCAAAGCTGTTCCAATCTGGATATGTGTGAAGAGAGGTCCCGGACAGGAGGCAAGGTGGGGGGGGGGTCTTCTCCTGCCATCACCCCGGTGTTGCCTTCTCTCCAAGGCTGGGAGTATGGCATCACCATCCCGCCGGACCGCAAGCCTAAGGCCTGGGTGCCGGCCGAGAAGATGTATCACACCAACCGGCGACGGCGCTGGGTACGGCTTCGCCGGAGGGACCTCGCGCAGATGGAAGCCGTGAGGAAGGTAGGATGGGGGCCGGGGAGGAGAGGGTGAGAGCGGGTCGGGGCCGTGTCCCTGTCTCTCCGTGCGAAGGTGGAGATGCTTAGCCTTCTGCGGGGACCTGCTGTGCTTTGGAGCCTGGTCGCCCTGGTCTCCGTGCCGCAGCAGGCAGCAACCTCTGTGGTTTCCACCATGGTGGGGGGGGGTCAACATCTCCCAGAGGGTAAAGACCACTCCAGGGGTGCTTGGTTGGGCTGCAGGGTGGGACGGGGACCTCCGCCAGTGGGGAGAGCGGGACTGGCAGAGGTCCCCAGCCTGTCCCCTGTCCTGGTCCCGCTTCCCTCTAGGTGGTGCAATTGGACTGCAAATCCCACCGCAGCCCTGCCACTCTTCCCTCCCCCCTGCCAGTTCCCCCAGACACTTGCCTCCCTTTCCAGCACTTTTTTTCTAGATAATTGTGGCTGGAAAGCGTGGGGAGCCCCCGCCACCCCGTTTGCCAAAGGGATGCAATTGTCACAGGGAGCTCTGGGGAGAAAAAGCCTTCGTGGGCTTGTGACCGATGCCCCAGGGAGAAGTTCCCAGTGGTGGCAGAGCCACGGTGGCCCCGGGAGGGATCAGAGGTGGGGGCAAAGTGGGGGTCAGGCCGCAAAGATGGAGGCACTGGTGCTACACAGGGCTGGGCAGGATGCGGCCCCCTCCGTGCTCAGCACGGGCAGCCCAGCGACCCTTCTCCAAGTGGGGTTCACCCCAGGGGCTGGATGAAGGGCTGAATCCTCAGCGGTGGACGTGGCGGTGTTGGGTTAGCGGTTGGACCCGATGGTCTTAAGGGTCTTTTCCAACCTAAATGATTCTGTGATCCCAAGCTGGAGAGATACAGGGAGGGCACGGGGTGGGACAACTGTAGCGGGCGACAGCTTGAAGAGGCTGGACCCGGGTTTGGGTGGGCAAAACCTTGGTCCTGGAGAGCCCCATGCACAAGTGGCTTTACCCCTTGGCTGTGCCAAGGTCCCGCCGTGGTCACCTGCAGAGGGGCTGTGGGGTGGTGGGACCGGACCCCCCCCGAGCCCCGGCATGTCCCTGCCCGGCAGCACAAGCAGGAGGAGCTGGACGGGGAGGGTTGGGAGTACGCCTCGCTTTTCGGCTGGCGCTTCCACCTGAAGTATCGCCGGACCGACACCTTCCGCCGCCGCCGCTGGAGGCGCAGGATGGAGCCCCTGGAGCGCACCGGGGCCGCCGCCGTCTTCGCCTTGGAGGGGGCCCTGGTAGGTACCCACCTTTCCTCCCTCCAAAATTGTCGCTTGGGAGGGGGAGCCCCGTTGGGTCTGTCCCATCCCAGGGAGCGGACCTGGAGCAAAGCTCGTTATCTGCCACTCGTTATCTGCCGCCTGCACCCACCGCTTTTTGTTGAGCTAATATTCTGGCTTTCTTAGTACACTGGATTTCATAATCCTTTGGCTTTTCCAATAACTAAATGAGAACCAACCACAGCAGCACAAAGCCCCTATTATAGGGCTTTTTATTTTTTTTCCCCCATTTGGCTTTTTTTCCCTTCCTTCTCCACTCTGTCCTTTTCCCTCTGTCCAGCGTTTGAACCCAGCGGCCCCTTTGGGACGCAGGCGGCTCCATGGTGTTTGCATGCATCAGCCCTGAGCTCACACCAGCCCCATCTCGGGGGGGGGTGTCCCGGCTGCCGCCCACCCCCAGGGCTGCTGGTGGGACCCTGGCTTCTCCCCCTTCACCCTGGGGCCTGTCGATGTGATTTCTCTGCCAGACTCTTCATCCCTCTGCATCTCAGCAGAGGCAAGCGAGGAGGATTTAGCTGGAAAACCCTGTAACATGGGGTGTGTGTCCATGCACACGGGTGCAGGAACCCCCCCGTGCCCTTCCCTGGCTCTGGGGGCGAGGGGAGGTGGGAGGGTGCTGTCTGATGGGGCTGCCTTCGGTCTCTGCTCGGTCGTGCGGTTTTCCGAGGGACTCAGCCGTGCCCTCGTTTCGCCTTCATTAGCCTGCAAATGAACTGGGTTTGTGAGCTTGGCTGCTGACGGAGCCGTCTGCTGGGGGTACCAGGGGATGTGGGGGAGACCCGGGGGAGGAAAATCCCCTCCCCATGCCTGTGGGGCAGAGGCTGAAGCAAAGGGGAAGAGGCAAAAAATGGCAATGTGGCAACTTGCCTGGGAGCCGCTGCTTGCTTCACTCCTGGTGATGCTGAGAGGGTGGTATGGGGTCCCCGGTTGATTTAAGTGTTCCCCGGTGTCACTGGCATGCTGCTGAACCCCCCCTGCCCCAGGCTGCCGGGGGCTGCCCCTTCCAGCCCTCCACCCCCAAAGCCTGTTAGACCTGATGGTACCTACTATGCATATTTATTTTCCAAGCGTTTCTTAGCTGTGTCAGTTAGCGTTGGAGTCCCCAGTTCTTAGCAGCCTCCCAAATCTCTCCTTTTCCTTTATGCCAAAGTTACATCTATAACTTGTATTATATTATCATGTAACAAATCCAGTTTATTATTTTGCTTATTTTCTAACTGAAAAACAATTCTAGCAAAAAAAAGCAGTCGTTCTGCCTTGCCTCGCTTTGCCTTGCCATGCCATGCCATGCCTTGCACTGCCTTGCAATGACTTGCCTTGCAATGCCTTGCCTTGCCATGCCTTGCCTTGCCATTCCATGCTTTGCAATGCCGTGCCTTGCCATGCCTCTTCTTGCCATGCCTTGCCTTGCTTTTCTCTCTCCCCCTTCCCCAGCAAACTCTGCCCTACATGTCCCTGCTGCTCCTATATGACCCCAGTGCAGACATCCAATTCCGTCACACCAAGCAAATGCCTGAACCATGAATTTTCCCTGCTTGAATGTCAGCAAAATGCAAGAAAACCCTCAGCGGTGTCCTGGGTGACACCAGGGTCCCGGGGGAGCACCACGTCCCATTGCTGTAGGACCGTGCTGCTCCTGGGAGTTAAACCATCGCCCGGGCAGGGTGATGCTGTCCGACAAGGAGTAGTATTTACTTCAGGTGTGGAGATTTCGGGGGATGATCCCCCCACAGGGTGACAGCTCAGGAGGGAACAGCCTGGGAGAGTGGCAGGTGAATCCTTCCCCAGCTCTGGCTCTGGCTCCCGGCAGCCCAGCGGGTGCAGGACCAGGCTGCCCGCCCTTTGGGCTCCGCTCACCGAATTCCCCTCTGCAGTAGGTCATTCTGGCTCGCCTTGGTGCCCTCATATTTTGGGGTTACTGGACGCATTTTCTGTGGTCGCTTGGTTTTCTGTGGATTGCTTTATAAATGATCTGGCCATACTTTCTGGTTTTGCAGCTTCATGCCTTTCCAGCTCTCCTCTCTCACTTGAATAACTTACGTATTTTTCCAGGATGCTCTATCCCAAAATAATACCTAAATTTACATAGCGTCTCCTATCCAGCAACCCCAGACCCTCCAGACCTGCACAGGGTCAACCCTTCCATCTGCTGGAGCCGCAGGCGGGAGGAGGGAGTCAGAATGACGCAGCAGAGCTGGGATCGGGGTGGTGGGGTGACATGCCGAGGACAGGAAAATACGAGTGGGTGCTGAGGGCTGGGGAGGGTGGGCACCGATTTTTCGCTGTATCTATTTCTAATGCTTTTTGAACACAGGCAGAGGGAGGCAGCTTTCGCAGGCTGAGGTGTCAGGGATGCCGAGCTGAGCAGGGCACCTGGATGGGGCAGCAGCTGGAGTTTGAGCTGCTGCCGCCGGCTCCGGTCATGCTGAAGCAGAATAAAGATGCTGTCAGGAGAGGGAGCCTGGAGCATCCCCCAGCTCAGATTTTACCCAGGCCTGGGGCCAGGGCTGCCACCGGCATGCCATGGGCTGCCGGAGCCTCCCGAAGCCCCTCCTGTCTGCTCCGTCCCGTTCCTGTTATCTGCCGCCTTCTCCGCGAAAGGCATTTGTGCAATTTTGTGGTCGTGGCATGGGTTGCCGTCCAGCAAAGGAGCCATATGGCGGTGCAGGGAAACCAAAGCGGAGGGAGGATTAAAGTGCAAAGTCAGACAGAACAAGCCAACACCCCAAGTGCTAATTCCCCGAGCTATTCGAAAGGGTTGGTTTCCAACAGGAAGATAATACCAAACATGACCAGCAGGAATGTGTCTTGGATGCAGGAATGTGCGGACGGTGCTCCTTTCTGGGCCTCCCTCTTCCCAGGGATGCTCAGCGTGCATCGCTCTGGCCTTACCAAACGGAGCAATCCTACCGAGCAATCCAATCCTTCTCATTAAGACATGCTGAACCCCAACACCTCGGGGTCAGGGTGACCCAGAGCCGAGAGCAGCTGGAAAGGAGAGCCCGGGCGGGTTGCCCACTGCCGAGGGGGGGTTTGTAGGAGCTGGGTGCTCCTTGGTGGAGGCTTTCCTGAAAATCCCACTCCATTGGTGTTGTCCCCCCAAAGCTGAGCAGCTGCAGCCCCAGGGCTGTACGTTGGGCTCAGCATCTTTGCAGGGTGAGCTCAGAGTCTGTTCGGATGGACCCCGCGGGGTGCAAGAGTCCGTTCCCAGCCGGCTTGGCTCTCTGCAGTGGGAAGAGCCAGGGGGACCTGCTGTATGACCGGGGCACCCCAGCTCCTGCCCCTCTGCGTCATGAACACCCCCAGACCCACACACGCTTGCAGGCGCACGTGTGCATGATTTCTTTTGCACGCTCGCTCTCCCTAAGCATGTGCTCGCTCGGGAATTTGCTCGGAGACTTTTATTTCACATGCTCACGCATGCTCCATCCTTCCCCTGACCCCAAACAACGGGGAGGGGAGGACGTCCCCCAGTCCCCCATCCCACCGGGAGCAGCATCGGGGCTGGGCAGCGTGGGTCGTGCTGCCTGAAGGAGGGCCACATGCTGCTGTGAGGGCTCGTGGTGCTGCCACGTGGCGCTGGGTTTCGGCTGCCTTGGCTACAATTAGCTTGATGGATTTGGGGTGCCTGTTGGGGTGGGTTGAGCTGCCTCAGCTGTTGCTTCCCACTGGTTCACTTGCTTTCTCCTGCTGCCCCCAGCCATGGGCTCTCCAATGCAGAAGGATCGTGGCTCTTTCCTTCTGGTATGCCGATTTCTCGGCAGTCCTTGGAGCCTTCATGCAGCCACCCATGACTTGGGACAGGCCCCGGGTGTCTCAGGGCAGGACTCTGCTTAGGAAAGTAGACCCATGGTGAGCCCACAAGTGTCGTAGGCAAAGCATCCCGTCCACCGGGCCACCCCCTTTGCCCTTGCCATGACCACCCTGCCCTCTCCGTTGCCTGTGATGGCATCCCCCTCTAACCCCGGGGACACCCACAAAGTGCTTATTGCTTCTCGCGATGGGTCCCAGCTGACTAACAGGGAACCTGAGACCAAGAATTTGGCGTTGGAGAAGGCTTTTAGCACTCCCACCCATACCTCTCTTTTTGCCTGTATTTCACCTGTGCATCCCCCCGTATAAGCTGGGCAGCCTTCTTTTCCCTTGCACGTCCCGGCTGTTTTGGGATCTGCCATTTGGCAGCTTGCTCCTCGCCGATGGTCATTGAAGGAGAAACACCGCAGGACACGGTGTAGCCCCCAGGCACCTCTCTGCCCTCGGTCTGATTTCTGGGAAGCCCAGAGCTGAGCTCTGCGGCTTGAGGCCGTCTCCAGTTTCTGATGGAAAGCCCAGTGGCTCTGCCCTGGAGCTGTGAGCAGCCCTCCCATCCTGCAAGCCCCATTTCCTCCCGTCCTCCTCCAAAAATCAGCCGAGGGAAACCTTTGGCTGACGGAGAGCTTTGGGTTTTCCATGCCAGGCTGGAAAATCTTGCCTGTTTTCTGCTGGTGCTTACACCCCAGCTCTGGCTCTGCACCAAGCGTGATTGAACCACCGGCTCCCCAGGCAGAAGAGCAGGGACGTGAGTTAAACCAGGGCGATGACAACCAGGGTGGGCACGTGGTGCCATCGGGGTTTGGCCAGGGTGGAAGGCACCGGTGCTGCAACTTTGTGCCCAAACTACCAACCGGGGGGGTCCAAGTGGGACCCCAGTGGTCCCCACTGCACCAAGTTGGGGGGTCCTGGTGGGAAAGCCCGGTTGCAGAGGAGTCCTGCTTGGGGCAGAGCGGTGGGATGCCACTGGGATGAGGATGCCTCTGTCCCCCAGTGCTCCTACACCCGAGGCGAGTGGCTGCTACCATGTACGGGCTTCTGCTGCAGGACCCGGACCTTGGGAATCTTGCGGGGACAGGGCAAAGGGTGGAGGTGGTGGGGGTACTCCATCCTGCGTGGAGACCCCAAAGGGTAAATCGTAGTCCTGAGAAAGAGCGTTTGCCAGCTTGCCCTCTCCAAGGCGTGCCTTCCGTGGTGTTTTGGGGTGTGAGGAGCCCCCCTTCCCCGTGATGGAAGGACTGGGGGGGTCTCCAAGCCCTTGCCGAGGGCTTCAGAGAGCAATCTCTGCTCCTGGTCTCCTTCACTTGCCCTTCCCCAGGCTGGCAGTGGGCGCAGGTCGGGGTGGGGGGATTGGGGGGACCGGCAGTCTGCCGGGCAGAAAGGTCATAAAAATAACTGAGGAGCTATTCAGCTCCTGCGGGGAGGGGGGGCGAGGAAGGGAAGGCAGTGCTGGAGGTTGCCTTGCAAACCCTCGGCGCGACCTCACCGCCGTAAATGCAGGGCAAACCCCAGGGCTTCCTCTGCAGACAATGTCACGGTAATTGCGATTCCTGCCTGGAAAGGCAAGGAGGGGTCTGCAGACCACCTAAGCTCCTGACGTGTTTTTTAGGACCAGGCGGCTCCGGGATCTGGAAACTCCATCCTGGACCCGCTTTTTTTTTTTTCTTTTCTTTTTTCCTTCTTTTCCTTTTTTCTTTGAACACCCCTCCTGTCTCTCCCTTGCATTCGATAATTGAAAAATATTTAAAGATCAGCTTTACACTCTCCAGGAACTTACCTTTACGCTCCTTTTCCTGCTACTAAATATTTCAAGCCGAATGCAGCAATTAGGAGGTGATAAAAGGCCGGCTCTCGCAGGCGAACACAAGAAGAGGGAAGAGCGATGGCCAAGGTCGGCCGAGGCTCCCCCCGGGCAGTGAATGGGGCATTTGGCTGCATTTGACACCGTCTGTATCACTGTTCACAAAGCTTATACTCCATTAATTTTGCTCGCAAGGGGACTTAGTGAAATTGCTTTAACTACTAACTACTGCTCCAAGAACGATGAACTTTATGGAGAGGCTTTTCCATGCTGGTGAGATGCTGGGTGGTGGGAGGGGGTGTGAGTCGGTGGCCCTGGGGCTGCTTTTGCTGTCCTGTCCTGTTTCCTCTGGGGTCTTCTCTGCCCTCCTGGGACAGAAGAGCCTGAGGGTCCCTCCGTGGGCTGCCAGGAGGCACTGGAAACCCCAGATCCTCTTGGACACCTGTATGGATGATACCCTGGAGGAACCTGTCCCGCGGGGAGCCCCGGCTGTGGAGGGGGTACCGGCATGACGGACCTTGCTCTGCTTTCTCTTGCAGGGGGGAGTGACAGACGACAAGAGCGATGATGGCAAATCCATCTCCACCCTCAGTTTTGGCGTCAACAGACCCACCATTTCGTGCATATTTGACTGTAAGGCCTGAGGGTCGGAAGGGAGGGTGAAATTCCCCTGCAGTGAGTCCCGGCACAGGGTCTCTGCTGTGGGGATCCCACAGCTGAGCATTTCCCATCCTCTTCCTCTCGCCCACCTTGAGTGCAGGTGGATGGAAAGGGGGGGTGGGCAAGGATGGGGCATGGCTTGTGCCCCTGGGAACATCGACATGCTCAGGGCTCCGTGCTCTCTTGGGAAGCCACGGGAAGGATTAAGCCAAGCTGCCCTCAGACAGGAGCCTGGGGCTGGTTAAAAACCCAGCTATTCACCCGGTGCCCTGCACCCATCCCTGGCCTCAGCTCTTAGCTGTATCTCATTCCTCCGTGCAGATGGGAACAGATACCACCTCCGCTGCTACATGTACCAAGCACGGGATCTGATTGCAATGGACAAGGACAGCTTTTCAGGTAAGCCCAAATGCTCATGTCCGCTTGTTTGTGCTTGTAATTACTGCTGTAATGAATGCTGGGGAGTAGTGGGTCTGTAAAGCAAATTTTGGGGTATTTATTGATGTGAAATGAGGGGTGTTTGGCAGCCAAACAAGAAAAGGCAGCGGCATGAGGCTTTCCCTAGGCAACCAGCCTGGTAGCTTGATTTCCCATCAGCAAAAAAATCAGAGTTTCAAGAACTCTTATGTGAGAAACCAACCAGAAACCACAAGTTACCCAGGTCAGCTGTGAGTCAGAGCTGTTTGCTTTGCTAATAGCTCCTTCTCCCCGACCCGAGGTGATGCTGAAAGCCGGTGGCAAGGCCGGGTAGCAGACAGCTCAGGGACATGACAAATATAAACAGAGCGGAGGGCAGGGATGTTTACCGTGGCACATTGCCTTGAGCTGCCCCCCTGCACAGTGTGCGAGCTGGGGGATTGCAGGGAGGACAGAGGATGGAGCACAGGGCAGAAAGCTCCATGAGATGTGCTCAGGAAAATTAAAAAAGGGTGCAAGGATGTAATTAGGACCTCGGAGCAGACAGACACCTTCTTCTCTGGCATCCTCATGAAGTTTCTGGTCAGATTTATGTGCCCTCAGCATCCAGCATCCAGCTTGCTCCCAGCTGGTTGAATCCTGGCCAGCCCCTTGCCCACCCTTGCGAGGTGGTGGCAAGTCTCCTGGGTTTGGGATTTGTGGGAGGGATTTGTCCTACAGTTTGGGAAGGGATTAAGGCTGAAGAAGGGAGACCCCGTTTATTAGGAATGAAAGAATTGATTGAAAATATGGTTGGAAAGGAAAATACCTAACAGTGGCAAATCTGTAAAAGGGTTTGTATTTGTTTTCATGAATGAACGTTAAATTGAGCTGCTGCTCCTCTGCTCTCCATCCTGGAAACTTTGCAAGGGGGCTGGGAGGCAACGTCTGGAGGGTTTCCTTGATGAAGCCAATGCCTGAACTGGGCATCCTTCAGATCAGACTGTAAAAAATGCCCCTTCATGGAAAAAAATGTGGTCCCAGGTGGAGAAAAGGGTGTCCTGGGCTTTGAGCAGGGAGCTTTCCATGTCCTGCTGCTCGCTGCATCCCCAGCACAGCTTCAGGCACTTCTGAAACTGCCAGATTTGAGCTGATGTGGTCGGGACATCCCGTGCTGAGATCACGTTTTCTGGGTTAGAAAATCAAGTCAGAATAAGACATGTCACTTTATCTGTTGGGCAGCTCTGTTATCCTTCAGTGCTGAAGGGTGCTTGGGTGTAGGTGGTTTGGTTTTAGGATCATTTCGTTTGCAGCAGAGGCTGAAGCGTGGCTGCAGAGGTGGGAGAACGTGCCAGGAATGGTCCTTCGCATTTGACCCCAGCAGGGACCAGCCCCCCCGGCAGCTGGAGGGTCCCACATTCTCTTCCCCATGGGCTGGGCCATCCCAGCCAGGCGGCCCCGCGGCTCTTTGGTGCTTGTGACCAAAGCTGCCTTTGCCCACACCCGTTAATGCTTCGGGGTGTCATTTTGAGGTGGGAAAGCAGGACAGCGGTGACGTTGCTGACTACCTCCGAGTCAGAGCCGGAGCTGGGGCAATGCAAGAAGTCCCCCGTCGGTTCATTGCTGTGGGCTGGGGACCACATCTGAGATGTGAGCAGGTCCTGGGACAGCGGAGCACCCGCACCCCTCCGCAGCGATGCCCGCGGGCAGGAGCCATCCAGCATCCCTCCAAGGCTGTCACCGACTGTCTGCCGCGGGGATTTGCAGATGGGCTGGGCATGGGATTGCCCACCAGTGTTGGCACAGGGGTGACGGATCTCGAATGGGATATAGGGACAGACCCCAAAAGTGGTGTGGTGTGGGGACCTGCAGCGGGCAGCAGCCTGCGGGGGCAGCCAGGCATCACCATGCCAGGCAGCAGGACCGTGATCCCAAGGGGCTCCTGCTTGCCCCCGTATTTTGAAGCAGAGGGGCTTGGAGGGGGGTGGGCAGAAATGCCCCGGAGAGGTGCAGAGCACCCAAACAATCACCCAGTGTCTGCACCCACCGAGGTCCTGTCTCCCCTCCGCCTCCACAAAGGGTTTGTTGTTCGAAGCGGTGGGGACCGAGGTGATCTCATGGCCCCGATCGGCGGAGCGGGGAGGGGAGTCCCTTCCTTCGGAAAAACCCGGCCAAGGACAACATGAGTAACAACATGCCACAATGTGGAATTGTGATCTCCGCTGCCTTAACAAAGCATAAAGGAGTTCATTAAGGGGGCTTTACACAGTTATAAAAATAAACCTTCTGTGCACATGAGGGTCTAAACAAAGGGGCTTTATGGAGGCCTCCTTTAAAAAGAAGAGGAGGGGAAAAAAAAAAAAAGAGCAAAAAAGCAAATCCAAATCCATGGTTTTTTTGTTTATTGTAACGCATTCTGCTTTCCTCTTACTGGAAAAAAGCGCGTAAGTGGAAAAGGTTCTTCCCAGTGTGAATAGTGCTCTCTCCAGCCGGCCACCTCGCAAACAGCCCCGGCTCATTAAACACGTCTGCTGCGGTCCGGACGCCAAGAAAGAAAATACACCCCCCCTTCCCCCCCCATCCCTGGAAGAGGGGAGGGTGGGGGATGCCGCCCTGCTCAGCCAGCCCTGCCTTCAGGTGTCTGGGGGATGCTCCTCCATCTCCAGGGTAGGCAGGACACCTTTTGCTCCCAGCACAAGCTGACGGTCTCCCGACAGTGCTGATGTTGGGGTTTGCATGCTGTTTCGCGGGGTGGGGGGACCCCTCCTGGGACCAGGGGGGCTTGCGCAGCGCCGAGCACTAAGGGTTGCGTTTGTAGGGTCTGCCACGCTCCTGGTTGCCGGTAGGTCTCTTGGGACTGGCTTCGGGGTGAGCCGGGTGGTACCCCACTGCATGCTGGTGGACCCCCATACGCTGTCCGGTGCATCTGTGTCTTGTGGTGGCATGTCACGCTGGGTGCCAGGTGGAGAAGGTGGCCTGCGTCCTTCCAAAAAGGCCCGGGACACCTCATGCCACCGTGGAGGTCGGGCTTTGTAGGCAACCAGAGCTGAGGGGTCCACCTGGGACCAGTCAGGTGGGATGCAGCAGTCACGGAGGTCTAATCCCTGACAAGGACCAGTAGGTGCTATCAGGTTATGCAAGGTGTTCAGTCTCCGTGGGGGTCTTACAATGCGACCCCATGGCATGTTTCAAACCTCTCACCCAGACCTTGATCCTGGTTCTGCCACCGTCTGTCCTGTCCCTGTGCCCAGTGCCACCGCTGGTGCGGGCTGGATGTCCACAGCAGGTTTGGGCCACATGCTCTTTGAAGCTGTCTGGAAGGGAAGGTGTTAGAGAGGGCTCAGGTTTCATGTTTCCGTTGTTAATTGATCTCAGGCTTCCTGTGTTAATTGCTTTGGTTGTTAAGGGAGGCTACTCCTCGCTGTTTGTTGCTGCCTCGCCGTGAGAAACCGCTGGCTTTGTCCCAAGTTGGGGGTGAGACACCTTGGTCCCAGCTCAGTGCCTAAGTACAGGGGTCTGGTGAGACCCTGGAGTACCTGAGGCATCTGCCTGGGGCTGGCAGGATGAGATGCAGCAGCCCTAAGGGAGACTCAGAGCTGTCTGGTGGCCAGGTGGGATAACCCCGAGTGCTGGGAACCCCAAACCCTCCCCAAGGCATGGAGGTTACCAAAGCTCACGCAAAGGGGCTGAGAGGATGACTCTGGCTGGTTGCTGGCGGCATCCTCAGCTCCTGTCCCTTCTGGAGATGTTAAAGACCCCAGGAAGGAGTCGGTAATGTCCCAGCCACCTTCGTCATGGTCTGGTCTTCACAGCAAGGGGTGGCCTGAAGTTACTGCTCACCCACACATGCAGTGCTGGTACCTCCTGCATCTCCCCAGGAAAGACTGCCCCGTGGAAACGGTTTGTGCTCTCCGCTCTGCTGGAGGACGGCTGTGTTACCACCGCGGAAACACTTATCCTTGTAGAGTCATCTTTTGGGAGAAGCCCCCTCACCTTAGGGCAATAGGTGAACCATTTGTGCTACCTCACTGCTGGTGGACAGGGTGAGGAGTCATGAGGGTAACAGGGAGCAGGACAGATCAAGTCAGGCAGCGAGGAAACTTCTAATGCTACAGCAGCGGAGAGCTGGGAGACGTGGCCAGGGAAGGTCACAGTGTCTCCACCAGCTGGAGCTATCACAAGCCAGAGGATAAGGTTGCTCTGGTTAACATGGTCTCATTGGATGACTAAAAGGTTTTTGGCAAAAAAAATCCTTCATCAAAGGTTTTTAAGGAAAGGAGGCTGCTGTGGGATAAGAAGGAAGGTCTTTGCATAGATAGACAGCTGAGTTTTGTGGACTGTTGTGGTTGTCTTGTCCCAAAAAGAGCTGGAATGAGCAGGGGTCTGGATTGGCCCTTTATGAGGAATAACTCCATAGGCTGAGACTCTTCAGCCTGAAAAAGAGATGTTTTAGTGTTGGCATGATAGAAACCTGCAGAACCCTAAGTGTCAGTGCAGGTGGGGCACGGGTGGACTGCCTCTTCTCTCCTAATGCAAGAACTGGGGAGCCTCAGATGGAGATACTGAAAAAAAACCATGAGAAGATGGTTCTTCGTGCAGTTTTGAGTCCTCACTGGAGGATACGGTGGGTTCAAGAGAGACAGGGCAAACCTGTGGAAGACAACCCGCTTGCAGGGTTGCTAAACAGTCATCACACCTAGCTTGGGATGTACCTGAGCTGCAAATAACTGGTGTATAGGGATAAGTGTTGGAGAACTTGGCTTTATTCTCTTCTCAGTTGGAATTGCCTGGGACACGATGGGAATGTCATTGCTGTGTCTAAAAGACCTGCAGCTCTTTCAGCCTGTTCACAGTCTTCCCCGCACCGCCCATTGGCCCTTGAATGACTATGAATTGCTTTCTCCTTCCTAGACCGGAAGCTCTAATTCATCCTTTGCCTCTTGTCTAACATCCCTTGCAGATCCTTATGCCATTGTCTCCTTCCTCCATCAAAGTCAGAAGACGGTGGTGATCAAGAACACCTTGAACCCCACCTGGGACCAGACACTCATCTTCTACGAGATAGAGATCTTTGGGGATCCCCAGAATGTATCTGACTCCCCTCCCAACATCGTGGTGGAAATATATGACCACGACACCTACGTAAGTGTGTCGGCATGAGCTGGACCTTCACGGTGGGAGTGTGCTGGGGTAGATGGGACAAACGCATCTCTCCTGCCCTCTGGAGTCCAATGCTGTCACATCTCTGGGTGGCTCTGACATTGAGCTGGACACTCAGAAGACAAAAAATTCAGTGAACAGCTCTGCTAGTGATGTCCTTGGTGGTCCTGCTCTAGTCACCAAAGCTGTATCTACATCGCGTTTTGCAGGATGGCCCAATTAACCATATTTCCTTGTGGGAAAAGCTTGGGACAGGTTTTAAAGCAGTCATGCAAGTAGGGGACGATACACTGTTGTTTGCTCAGCTGCTCAATGGTATCCAAAGTGCCTTGCAGTGATGGCATTTGGGGGGCTGGTGAGATAACCTTTAGTCCTTCCTAGAAAAACTGAGCTGTAGCCTGTCACAAGAACAGAAGGGATTTCAGACCACATGTAAGAGCAGTGCATAAGTAATAAGCATGTAGAATATGTCTCCGGAATGTCTCGGAATCTCTCAGGAACCCTTCTGCTCTCCCTCCTCCGAAAGAAGCCATCAGGAAGCAGCAAAGGCAACTGAAGATCCTGTTGCAGATCAGTGAATGGGATTTTTGAGAGCTGCTGATACTTAATACTATACTCAGAGCTCCTGCTCTGGATATCGTGTGATACTGTAGGAATTTCACCTCCTGTTTAAGCCAAAATGCAGAAGAAAGAGTGCATTTCTAGCTGTAGCAGTTACAGGGAGGAGTTCGAAAGCTTGAGCCTACATGGGCATCAAAACCATCTTTTTTTCTGAACTGGTCCCATACTGGTTCAGACATTGAGCCTGATTGCTGAGTGTCAGGGTTTCAGATGAGATGCGGGTGCATAGTGATGGACTCCTCTGGGAAGTGGGGTGGGAAGAAAGCTCCCTGTGCCTGTGATTGCCTTTCAGGGTGCAGATGAGTTCATGGGGCGCTGCATTTGCAAGCCCAGCCTGGTGCGCTCGCCGCGGCTCTCCTGGCACCCGGTCATCAAGGCGAACAGAAACGTCGGGGAGCTGCTGGCTGCCTTCGAGCTGATTCAGAGGGAGAAGGTGAGCTCCCCACCTGGACCTGATCCTGTCTCTAATTGCAATGCTGGCTTCTTCCCTCGGAGCCTCTCAGCACCCAGCAGGATCCAACCTTTGCCCAACGCTGAGTGATGCCCGCCTGGGCTCAGCAGCTCTACGCCTGCCTGTCCTCAGTTTCACCAGGACGGCTGCTCTGAGCAGACCCGGCTGCGATGCTCAGCGCTGGCTGCACCACAGCCATGCGATGGGAGGCATTTAGCGAGGCCAACGAGAAGAGGCTCGGTGCCGGACCAAAACCTGGGCTGCTGGATACCGGTTTGGGAGGCACGGCTGCCTGGCCGGCTGCGGTGCTGAGCTCAGAGCCTCGGCACCTTCACACCGCAGGAAGAGCTTGATGCATTTGGCCCCAGCTTGCTGCCCTTTGCTCAGAGTTAATTTCCGGAGGGGGTTTAATAAGAGCTGAAGCGGGCGGTTACTCCTGCAGCAAGCTTCTGCACTCAGTGCTGGCCGTTCATGTAATGAGCCACGGGGGAAGGAGGCTGCTCTTCGGAGCCAGCCCGGGCAGGAGAGGCTCCTCATCATGGCTCAGCGTGCTCTCGTGTGCTTTCCCAACCCTCCCTGTCCCCCTGCACGCACCACCCCCTCGCTTCTCTCATCTCTGGCTTTTCCACTGGCCGCGGCGCCTGGCTGCAGCCCAGATGTGCCTCTGTGCCAGGGAAAGGGGATGGACTGGAAGGCTAAATCTCCCTGGCCCGTTCTTCCCTCCCAGCCCCGAGGTGCTAACCGGGAACGAGGGTCCCGCAGCTCCCTCTTCCCTCCCTCCGCTGTAGGTCCCAGCTCTGTTCCCGGAGGGATGCTGCGCTCTGCCCACGATGCTGCTGCAGCCGCCGGGGTGGGATGCGCTGGGTACCAGCCTTGCCGCACCAGTGAGGGGCTGCTGGGTGGGGGTCAGGGGACGTCTCTGCTGCCGGGATGGGGCACCAAATCACCTGCACGCAGCCTCTCCTTCTTCCTTACCCCCCTCAGAAGTTGCTGGACTGGGTGGGGAAGACCTTGGAGAGGAATCCCCTCTCCAAGGACCTTGTTTGATCCTAGCATAAAGCAGCTGGGGGGATTCGAGGCTCTGCTCGTACCTTGTTGTCGGACGGAGAGCTCTGCCCTCTCGCTCAGGCTTTTTGGAGCCCAGTACTGGGCATGGAGGGGGCAGCGTGTGGCTATGGGAGGACTGATGTTTCTCTGCCAGATAAAGCTGAGTTAGCACCAGGAGTGCAAATGGAAAATGTGTGTTTTTTTTCTCCACAGCCGGCTGTCCATCACATCCCTGGCTTCGAGGTAATGCCTTTCTCCTGTTTGCAGCTCCTAGGCTCTATGCTCCTCAATCTGTCCCCTTCCCTGCCCCAACAGAGCTGCTGGGTCCCAGCACCATCAGCTGCTCCTGCAGAGGTTTGCAGTGGACTCTGTGTTTGCAGCCCTGCTTCTGCAGGCAATTTGTCCATCCTGTCTTAGGGACTTGTTTCAGGATGAAGGAATCCCCATGTAGAGAGGCCAGTTTCTTTCCGCTGATGGTAAATAGAGCTGGAGTGAGTGGGGCAGCTCACTTTTGACCCGTAAGACAGGGCGAATGTATTCCATTCCAGACATAATTCCTCAGGTGTCAAACACACCATTACCTTCCTGCCTTGCAATAATTTCAGCATTCCCATCGTGAAGGGCTGTGCTTCCCAACAGCTCCGGCGTGTTTCCTACCCTGCAGCCCAGGCATTAACTGATGCTGGATTTTAAATGGTTTTAAGTCACCTGCACTGATTTCTTCTCAAACCTCAGGGCGTGCAGTGTGCAGGAACTTGGAAAGCATCATTTTTCCTGTTCAGTTATCAGCTACAATTATAAGGCCTAGGATGGGCTTATGGATGAGAATTGCTCTAACTCTGTGCTCTCCTTCTCTTCTCCAGAGTGAGCTGTCCTCCAGCCTGGATGAGGTGAGTCTCTAAGATTTAGTTGCCTCTTCATCTTGGAGATTGTTAAAATTGTGCCTACACGGGACAGCCACTTCTTCTCAGATGAGTCAAGCCAATGGCATCAGGATTTTTGTAACACAAGTGATCACCAGCAGGACAGGGTAGATGGGCTCTGTGCTTAACCCAGGAATTGTTCCCGATGGCAGAGCATGTCGGGTAATATTTAACCTTTGTGGGATGTGTGTGTGCATGAGGTCTACTGATGCTCAACCCCTCCAAACAAAGCATGCAACAGCCGAAATGCTGGGCTGACCTTTGGCTGGACCTCAACTGAAATCCCAGTTGAAAAGTTTGCAACTTTTCATGGGGAGTTCACCATGAACTGGATCATGTGCTGGACTGTTCCAGTTGCTCTGAAGGAAATACTCTCATCAGGATCCTGAGCTGCTGCTTGGGCAACCTGTCAAAGTTGCTACCCAGACCTTGTGCATCCTACAGAGCAGATCACAGGCTGAGCCAAGCAGTGTCAGGGTAGGCTGGTATCTTGGAAAACACAAGGCAGGGAGCTGAACAAGGGGCACATCTATGTGAGTGTTGTGGTGGCCCTAGGAGCCAGTTAACCCCAAAGTCTGGGAGATGAGCTAGGAGGGACCTGGGGCATGCAAAGAGCCCGGACACATTTCCATGAAGGGTTGGATGGGATAAACATGGTTTTGCAAGATGGGTTTCTTCCACCCAAGCAGCCTTTCCTGATGGTGTGGGGCTCATCTTTGTGCCCCGTGTGGGCTGAGATGGATGAGCTCGTGTAAACATAACCATCTCTCTGCTCTTTCTCCTCCATTTCTTGCTACTGCCATTTCTGGACGGGGCACTCCACAGCTCTGCACCCCTGCCTTGTTCTACGAGGGGCTCCTCCAATGGGTACCTTTTATGCTCAAACACTCGACTCTCCTCTGTTTCTCTGCCTGTGCCCAGAAACCAAGCAAAGTCCCAACAGAGACTCTCAGAGAGACCAGCTCCTTCAGACATGGCCTGGCCTGACCCACCTGCCCTGCAGAAACCCCATCCAGACCAACCCACTGAGGCTGCAGCCAAAAGAGTGATGCCAGCCTGAGGTCTCCAGTGTCCATAGCAGTAAATAACAAACCTTATGGAGAATCTGGCTCATACGTGCCTCATTCAGGCTCATGATGTATCTGAACGACCAGGCTGGCACCAGGCTTCCTTCTATTGCATTTCTGTTTGGTGTAAATGGGAGCAGCCTTTTGGGGCTAGATCCCCTCCAAGCACCGGGATTTACACCCCTCTTGAAACAACCTGGCCCAGCTGCACACTCAAACTGGGAGACGTTTCCAGCCACTGTTTTGACTGGGCTGATCTGTGCTCACTTTTGCTCATCTCGCTTCCAACCCTGTATCAAAGTCAGGGTTGGACTAGATGATCTCCAGAGCTCTGTTCCACCCTGCTTCCCTCTGACTTGTCCTTGTTCAAACCATCCCAGCTGCCAGCAGACCCCACAGATCTTTTCATGGCTGTCTCCTCCATCCAGCCTGCTGTGTCTGGCTTGAGAGCTGTGTCTGGGAATTGCTTGTTCCCCACTACCACCCTGAACCCTCCCTGCTCCTGCCTCATCCTCAGGACTCACTGCTCATTTCTATCCCATCTGGTGAAACATTTAATGCTTGTGCATTCAGGTGAGACCCAGGGGAACGACTGCCAAACAACCAGGAGAGCAGCAGGGATTGAGAAGGACTTAGAAATGGCTAGTGTTAACTGAAGATATTGCAGTGTTAGAAGCCAAGTGTGCACTGTTGGCTTTCAAAGCCACTGTCGAACCTGGAGAGGACGGGGGACAGGCAGGAGCTCTTTCCCCAAGGCTTTCCCCTTTTCCCATACAGATTTGCCAAAGGATAAGAAGGATTGAAATGATCTTTAGTCCAATGATGATAAGGAAATGCAATACATGATATTTGCATCAGTGAAGATTTAGGTGTCCTGATAGGGAAAAAACTCCTTCCTTTTTGGGAACAGACTGTGTAGCTGTCTCACAGGGGCTGTGTGGAGTTTGAGCCTGCCTTGGGGCTTGGAGATGGGCTAGGTGATTTCTGCATCTCTATTATGGAACTTAAATGCAACTTGAGCACATTTAAAGCTAGAATTGAACATAGGTCACTATACAAGGACAGACTGAGGCTCTTCTTGGTTCAGTCTGTGCTTAGGCACCTGATGTGCTCTAAGTGCTACACGTCACAAACAAAAGCTGGGGATAGCTCTTCAAGGGTCATTCGGTCTATTCCTCTACCCCAAGGAAGGATCAGCTCATGCTGATGGTGCAATGTCTGAGCAGCCTGAAATTAAGGCTCTGGGTAAGTAGGTGGGTTACCAGAAGTGCCGAGCACCCAAGCGATGCTGGGGATGCTCTGCACCTCTCCCCTCTCTTTAGGCACTCACCTCCCAGATAACCTTCCCTTCCCCTGCTAGCACTAACCATTTCTGCAAGCATGTGGACCACTGGAGGGAGGACTGCCTGCCCCAGATTTACCGTCTGCCCCATGTGGGAACTCAGACATCTGCCCCGAAATGGAGTTACCGAAAGTCTTCAGCTAACAAGCAGCTTGATTCAGCAGCCACCAGCAACTGCCAATGAAAATTAAAGCTTAGCGTCTAGTATATCTAACATGCCACCATGAAAAATCCCTTTGTAGAGCATTTATATACATACATATATAAACCTGAACCAATCCTATAATTGAAATACATATACACACTTAATTTAATGCAATAATACTCCAGCCTGAAAAGAATGCTGGTCTCCTAAATTGGTTCCAACTGCCCTTGGTTGAGGGTTGCATTTTTAGAGGTTTTGCTTTCATTCCTGGCTTTTCAGTGACTCTGAACTCAAAGATGCAGGTCAAGGAGAACCCAAAATCTGGGAGGGCTCAGAGCCCGTCCTCTGTGAATGGCCGGCGAAGTCTGGCTCCCTGCTTTCCTCCTCTGTGAAGGCAAATTTTGAATCCCTCACCTGCTGTCCAGATTTGGTCTTATCCTGAAGGAAATCTCCTTCTGTGTACACCGTGCATAGACAGCTTTATCTGAGCCTTGTCCTGTGGCCGGCAGCTTGGCGGCTGCCAGTTCTGGTTTATAGCTGAGCTGTTGTATGACCGACAGCCCTTTCCTGCATCGGGAGGCAATGCCAACCCTCTGTCCCACCGTGCTGCCCGCTCTGAATTGCTGCTTTTCAGGAGTTGGTCACAGCATCTCACTCTGTCCAACTCAAGGAGCTGTATTTCACTAATTAACCCCCTGCTGCTGCTTCGTCCCCTCTCCTCATCCCTCTGCATAACTGTCTCGCTGTGGTCCTGGCGTGGGATAGATGTGGTTTCATCCCCTCCTCCCCTAAAGGAGGCTGAACCTTGATGGAGGGCAGATCCCTCTTAGTTCCCTTGGAAAGTCTCAGGGAGCGCTCTCAGCAGTAGATGTTTGATCTTTTCCAGGGTCAGATTAATGGGAGAGAAACAGTTTGCAAGTACATTCATCCCCCCAGCCCTCACGTCCCCCTGTCTAGCTGTCCTGGACTTCTGGGGGGAGATGAGTTTTGCAGAGAAGGAGACTCTGGGGGACGCAGTGTGGGGAGGGGGAGATGATGGGGTTGGTGTCCCATTGTGGCACGATCTGATGTGCCCTTTGCATCTCTGCTCCCTTGCAGTCTGCGGACGCTGACCTGCCATACCCCCCGCCCCAGCGGGAGCCCAACATTTACATGGTCCCTCAAGGAATCAAACCGGTCCTGCAGCGCACGGCCATCGAGGTGAGTGATGGGGAGCGCGTGACGCAGCTATCCCCCTCACAGAGTAACACCCCAAACGTGTGTCCTTAACGGGGGGGATGAGACCCAGAAATGGGATCCAAGCCAGACTCTGTGGATACAGAGTCCCACCAGTGCTGGGAGCTGGTTCTGCTCATGGGTTATCTGTCAAAAAATGTTGTCTTGCTGGGAAAATGAGTCTCACCAAACAGTCAAGTTCTAGGGCAGAGCAGGGCCCTGGACCACACTTGCTTTTTAGAAGGACGGTCTGCATCACACCAGGGTGATATTTGCCCAGAACAGAGACATTCCATTAATAGATAAGCAGTTGTGGATCTGGTGTGCACAGAGAAATGCTTACTGTATGACCTGGCTTCTCCCAGCACCGGCTGTCCTACATGGTTGATTCATCTCTCCTTCATGGTGGGCCAACTTTCAGGTTTACCTCCATTGCTGAGAAGCTCAGTGAGAGACCCGGAGGCAGACCTTTGGCTCAGTCTTTGCTGTTTGTTCCCTTCACCCTTCAGATCCTGGCCTGGGGGCTGAGGAACCTCAAGAGCTACCAATTGGCCAGTGTCACCTCGCCCAGCCTGCTGGTGGAGTGCGGAGGCCAGCTCGTGCAGTCCTGCGTCATCAAGAACGTCAAGAAGAACCCCAACTTTGATGTCTGTGTGCTCTTCATGGAAGTGGTGAGGACCTGGTCCCCATCCTGCAGTGATGGGGTCATAGAAAAGCTGGTTGGGAAGGACCTCCAGAGGTCCCAGAAAAAATGCATCCTATGGTGAAGCTAATTCTGTCCTGCTCCTCCTCAGTTCACTTTGGGGAGGTGCAGAGCTGCTGCCCTCCCCACTCTGCATAGTTACATGTTCCTTCCCCTCTCCCTACAGCGTTTACCCAAGGAGAGCCTGTACAGCCCCCCCATCATCGTCAAAATCATTGACAACAGGCCATTTGGCCGAAGGCCCGTGGTGGGCCAGTGCACCATCCGCTCGCTGGAGGACTTCTACTGTGACCCCTACCGAGAGGAGATGGATGGTCCCCAGGAGCACTCAGGTACGTGCTGCCACGAGGACCGCGCCGGCTGCACACCTGAGCCCTTCTCCAGGAGGAGCTATGGGTCACTCTATGCGTTGCTTTTAGCTCACCCCAGCTGTAAGGTCTGATACAAAAAGCCCAGGAGGTGCCAAGCAGGAATTTAGCTCTGGGGTTGGTTGGTGAGATGGGATGTCCCTTGGCCAAGCTGTTCAACCTGCATGAGCATGAGCTTTGGCTGCTGTGAAGGCTCTGGGGAAGGTTGAGATCGCTCCTGGAAGTTGATCCCAAGGTGGCTCGGCTTTGGGGTTTCTAACTGCTGGATGTCCTGGTCATGCTTGTGCTTGCTCTGACTGCAGATGATGTGAGCCTCACGCCCAGGGATGACGTCCTAATTGACATCGATGACAAAGAGCCTCTTATTCCTGTCCAGGTATGGAAAAAATTGCAGCGGTGGGAAGACACTGGTTTCTTACTTTGCATGATATGGGGGAACTTGTGTGGGTAGAGGGCTGGGGTAGAGGGTGATGCAGATGTGAGGTCATGTCTGGTTGTAACCTTCCTTCTGCAGCTTCCACCTCTGTTTTCAGCCCCTCTCCTCCACCGTGCCATGACAAACTCATCCTTCTCCCTTGCGTTTAAGATGAGGCATCAGATTTGCTTTTCTGGAGGAGAGACAATAGATTCTCTCCATGCCAGGCTCTTCCCTTCAGCGTCTCTTCCTCAAATGTATGGTTTGGTTTGAGGCTGAAGAAGGTTTGCAGTCACCCCCTTAGGGCTCTGCTGTGTGGGATACTCTCTTGGAAAGGGCCATCACTGCCCCAAAGAGCTGACAGCCTTGAGGGGACTTACCCCAGCACTGGAGAGGGTAAACTGATGCTGGCAGATGGGACAGTTTCCCCAAGGCCACACTGGAAGCAAAGGTTCCCTGAGGCTCAGCCGTCCTTACCACAACCACACGGGCAGGTCTCCTTTCCCCAGTTTTGCTCTTTGTTTGCAGGATGCACTGCTGCTTCCAAACCCACTCGCTGCTTTTAGCAGCTCCAGTTACTCTGCAGAGGGTCACGGTGGGGACTGTGATTGCAGACTACCCCATGGTGGTGGGAACTGGACGTGCTGTAGCAGGGAAGGAGGGACGTGTCGCTGCTGTTGCAGAAAGCAGGCTTCTCTGTGCCATGAGTTTGACGGGTCTCAGCTGCCCCTTGTAGATGGGTCAGCCTGGGCAACCCACTGGGGTTGCTGTTCCTCCCTCCTGAAGCACAGCTGGAAGGTGTCTGGCCACACTGGTGACACTGGCCCTGCTGGTGCTTCACATTTCTATAGCCCTGGGGTTTCTTCACCAGCAGATGTGTCCTCTTTGAGGCAGAGACCTGCCAGTGCTGACGTGTGCGTGTGTGATGCACAAATCTGTAGGTGCGCCTGATGGCTCAGGAGGAGCTGAAAGTGTTGCCAGAGGCGTTTGGTGGAGGTTTTCATGGTCTCCTAGTCCCTTTGGTGTATTTAACATGTGCTGGCATTTCCTTCCTCCCTGTTTTAAAGGTTGTGGGTGCTGCATGGTACCTCAGGCTAGAAAAGCCTGAGCTTTCTGTAAGAGATCTGCCTCTCAGGTACGCCTCTTGCCTCGCCTTTCACTGCCCATAAAAGCAAGATGTATAATTTGTGCGTTGATGCTTCTGCTCTTTATTCATCTCCTTGGTGGCACCTCAGTGTTTCTGTTCAAGAGGACGTTATCATCCACTGATCCGTGCCATCAGATATCTGCAGTTGGGTCCCAAGGTGGGCTCAGACTGGGGTCCCAGCATCAGGCTGTCCCTGGAGATTCAGAGCTGGAGCTGGAGCTGCACGTCTCTCCTTGCTGCATCCCTCGTGCTAGGTTGTCTGCTTTAGGTTTGTGTCTTTCAAGTCCTCCCTGCGGCTGAGCAGGCATTGCTTAAGCAGGAGCGCGCGTTGCTTGCTGCAGCCTCTGCCCAGTTCAAGGCTTTCAGGCTTTGGGCTAAGGAAAAATCAAGATTTTGGCCAGTGCTCGGCAAAAGCTGTGGGTGTGGGACTCCAGCCTGTTGCGGTCTTGACTGCAGCTGGCCCTGCTCGTGCCTACCTATCCCAAGCGCTGATGAGATCCAGGTTGGTGCTCTCAGGCGAGGTCACCCCACAGTCCTTGCAGCGAGGAACATCAAACGAGTTGGCTTTTTGGGTTCCCCACCACGTTCATATGCTCAGCTCCCTGGCATGCTGGCATCTTGTCCTCAGATGCTTCAGCATCAATTAGGAACTGGACAGTGGAGTTTGAAAACATTGGCCCAAGTGAACAAGTGTCATTGAAAGGAAAAAGCAACTCCAGACAGAAAATACTACTGGCAACCTAATTGGCTTTCCATTCCCCTGCCATTTGCAGATTTGTCTTAATAATTTACAATTGTGCTTCATCTTGTATCAGTAAAGTAACTGGAGCATGTCTGTAAAAAAACACGCCAAAAAGAGTCCTGGAACAGGAACCTTCACTTCTGCAAGTAAAAAACCCCTTTTTCTAGCCTAGCGCAGAAAGCACTTGGGAGAAAATTGAGGGGGTCAGGGAATAACATGTGTAGGAGGATTGGGGTGCATGTCATGCCTTTACCTCTGCTTAGCTGTATGATGCTGGGCAAGCGATGTCCCTTTGCTGCGCCAAGGAAGCCGGTGGCACTCGGTGCCTCCCCCAGTGCTGCAAGACCCTCTGCAGAGAGAGCTGTGGGTGGGGTGGATCCCCAGAAAAGGGTCAAAGCACCCCAGGATGGGTTTGCTGCTCCCACGGTGGTGGGCACAAACAGAGATTGTGTGCAGGATGGAATGGTGCTGCTTGGTGACAGAGGCCAGGTGGAGTTTGCTTTAGCCACGGGCTAAGACCCCCAACAGAGGGTTTTTCTGTTCCCCTCCTGACCCACAGCCACAGATGGGGCAGTGATGGGTGGACTGGTTTTGATTCTGCAACTCCGGCAAGCTGTGAAGGCAAATTTCTTATTTTTTAATAGAAAAATCTACACAACTTTCAGTTTGGTTTGACTAAATTTTTTTCCCCCCAAATTCTGAAATCTACAGTTTAAACTCTCCCCCTTTCTTTCTTTTTTGGTCAGTTTTCAGTAAAAGTGGTGATGTGTAGCAAAATAACAACCTGCAGCACTTCCGACATGCAATACTGCTCTTTGAGAGCATCAGAATGACCCTCTCCACACCGGTCCTCCGCTGCCTTATTCTGATGGCAAAACCATTTGTTAAATGCAACTGATTTTATGAAACGTTTCCTTTCCTCTGACCTTCATCTGCCAGCACCGTTTCCCACCCCTAATTTTTCTGTGCCTTTGCCTTCAGTGGGGTCCAGACCCGCAGTCGCTCCCGCTCCGTCTCCCGTGACTTTGGTGGAGATAACAAAAGGGAAATGCAATTCCCTCTGGGAGCCCAGGGTTTTGACCCAAATTTGCTTTCTCGCTGGGAGCCAGGACGGCTGGGGCTTGCGCTTAACACCGGCCCTGGCTGCTGCGACGCAGGACGAGGCGGGCACTTTCAGCCCGGTCGCTAATTACCCTTTTACTCTACTTAATGGAAATTCCCTTGCTTTGTTTTGCCAGCGATTTATTAACCCGGTGGCTGCTTTTTTGAGGGAGGGGAGGGGAGGAAAGTTTCCTCCCATAAATATCCTTTACGAGAGCCGCAGGCGAAGGCTCTGCTGAGTGCAGAGAGGGGACTGCAGCCACCGCGGGACCCTGGCCACCGCGGGACCCCAGCTTGGGGCTGGCGTGGAGCTGGGGTCCTCTGTGAGCCGGTGCTGAAGGTGCCTGGCCAAGGTTGCGCCGGACGTTCGTGCTCTACGGGGTTGGTGGGACTCCCAGTTTGCTCCATCACCTCTGCCTTTGCTATATGGGCAAGATGGGAGCCGCACCCTGGGGTACCCCAGACCCATGGCACAGGCTGGGGGGGACTCCCTGCCTGCAGGAGATGCTCTGCCATGCCCACCGTCACTTGAAATGCTCTGATCAGGTTGCCACGGCTTTTTAATGAAAAGAGAATTTTATAGATTTTTTTTCTTTTCTTTAGGTAGTTTTTTCTCTTTATTTTCTAGCAAGGAAAAATCAAGAATGTTTTTCATGTTAATTTTGCAGCAGTTCATTCACTGTCAGTGTTTCCCCCGAGACCCATTCACTGTTTCGCTGTTTTTCCCCGGTTTTTTTGCACCTGGAGGTGAGGGCAAGGCAAGAAAGAGAAACCCAGGGCTCACACTCTTCTTACATTTGCGCTCCAAAAATGGCAGAATTTCAAATTTCTTTTGGCTTCCACCTTTTTTATTGCAGTTAGTTTGGAAAAGAAAATGAAAAATTGTCCTTCAAAGCTCTTTTTTTTTTTTTTTTCCATCTTTTGATGAGCTTTAACCATGAACATGCTTGTTGGTGGCATGGGGTGTGCAAGCCAGAGATCATAGGTGCTGTGTGGACATGTGTGCATCTGCATTTAAGGAACCAAATATGCAAACCCCCATCACCGCTGAGGTGGTGCTTTGGCCCCGTCCATCGCTGGGGGACCTCTTGGAGATGCTGACCTGGAGGCGAAGGCAGCCGGGCAGGGTATTTTGGGGTAGTTTGGGAGGCAGAGCAGGATTGTGGGGTGCAGGGACCTCTTGCAAGCGCAGCTCAGCACCGTGCTGGGTGTTGATCGTGTCCGCAGAGCCATCAAAGGTGGCAGAAGGTGACAGGAGAGGTGGGAGGAGAAGGGTAGCCAGCTTCTCCTCCGAGCCTGTCCCGAAACCTGCTCCTCATTAGCCTAATTTGGAGTGAGGCTGGAGGCTCTGTTATTGTGTGTACGCAGTGCCCTGGCACGGCGGAGCTGTTTAAATTGCAAACAAGAATTAATCCCCTCCTCAGATGTGGTGGTGCATCGCAGGGAAACCATTGCTTCGTGAGCCGCACCCCGTCACCGCAGGCGCCGCAGGATCTGGCCCTGCTCCCCAAATCTCCTCCCACCCTGGCACAAACAGCTCCAGGCAGGAGAGGGGCGAGGGAGGGCTGCGCTGGGGACCAAGGGCGCCCGTTTCAGACTCAGGGCTGGGCTGGTGGGTCGCCCACGAGCAGGTTGTGATGGGAGGAAGGAAAGTAGCAGTCCCGGACCCTCCTCCAGCTCCCATCCTTTCCAAAGCTTTGCTCTGGATGCTCTTGTCCAAACAGACGTTCTGCCCCTTACCAGTTTTTAAAGTCGGTGCAATCGCTGAGTGCTCCTGCAGAAGCTGTAGGCGCTTCTGATGGCATGCCAGATCCAGAACTGTCTATCCGTCTTTTGAATTACACCCTACCACTCATCCTTCTTTGGAAATTTCTGTGCTTTCTATCCACATTCATGGAAAAACGTTGTTTCCCTGGCTCTGAAGTTCTTCCCTGAGACTTTGGGGTGCTCCTTGACCTGATGGAGACCCACACACCATGGAGGGGTACGTAGATCAATGCCTCATCCTTGGTACAGCTGGCTCTCCATCCACTACTTGCTTTGAAAATTAGAACCGCTGTTGTGTCCACAGCAGGTTTGGATCCATCACGGGGACCTTGTGTGCCCCCAGCAGCAGGGACACAACTCTGCTAAGAGCTAGAGCTCTGCGACCCGGAGGTGGCCATCGGTGGCCCTTGGTGGCCAGGCTCACATTTGGCAGGAGGAAATGAGGTTTCCTACCAACCTGGAGGCAAAAGAGGCATTTTTGGAAGGGGACAACCAGAAAATGGGGCCCCTGTCAGGGAACAGAGGGTTGTTGGCAGCCGGATCCTCAGTGTTTCTCTACCACTGTTTGCTTCTTGGTGGAGGTGAGGACCTGTCACCACCCTGGAGATGCTGCAGAGCGAGGAGAGCAGTTACTGGGTTTGGGGCTGCAGATGGGGGAAAGATGCATCTTCCTGCAGCATCGGTCCCTCTCTTTGTGCTGCTGGAGATACGGGCACGGAGCATCCCGGTTGGAGTCCCAGTGGGGAGGAAGCCGTGGTCCTGGTTGGTGTTGGGGTGGAAAAGTTGGTGACGGCTGATCTCCTGCCAGCTCCCCGAGGCTGGCCCCGTGGGCTGTCTGTTCAAAAGCCCTTCCTGAGCGTTGCCTGCCGGTGATCCCGAGTACCTTTTCCTTCTTGTTACTTGCTCCCCCAGGCAGCTTTTGGCTGGGATGTGCAGAAGTAAATCTGTCTGTAAGGAAACCCAGCCTGTCTCCCCATTCCTGTGTGCAGACCTCGTCATTAGGGGACTCGGGCTCGGTCCAACAATTAGCAAAACATCCAGGAAGGCATTTATGGGCAGGGGGTGCAGAGGACAGAGGTGAGCGACCTTCTGGCCTCTGAGGATGCCTGTGAGGAAGAGGAGGCCTGTGGCAATAAGCGAGGGAGGGGTGGGTAAAGGGGGGCACCTCTGGCCTCTCTGAAATGAGGTGCCTCAGCCTTAGGCTGCAAAGTGAGGTGAGCTCTTGCTCATGTTTGACTTTCCTTTAACCAAAATAAATGACACCACGTATTGCATGATGTAATTTTTATTTTTTAAATGTCCAGCAAAGGTCAGAATAATATTTCCCTAGCAATGTCCCCAGACCTGAAGGCAGGGCCTTCTTCCCCAAAAATAGTTGCGGGCAACAGGACTAATGAGCTGGGTTTCCTGCGGTGCTCCTGAGGCCGGTACCTATGGAGCAGCTCAGCTCTTCCTTCATCATGATGTTACCAAACCTGCTCAGATCAGCCTTTTGGGGACAAAAGTTATGGATGGGGACACACAGAGACTTTTATACAAGTGTACACAGTGTTTGCTGCTCAGGGGGCTGCTGCCCAGCCGTGGTGGATTGGCACAGAGGTCCCAGAGGAAGGAGTGAGACAGAGGTTTGCAGCTGGAGGGACTCGGCTCTGCAATAAATACTTTGTTCCCTGGGGCAGTTTAAAGCCTATTGAATGCATCTACAAACTCGGATCAAACTTGGGGAACCGTTTAAACGGGAGGTGAAGGGGGAAGAAGAGGGAGAGGGATGTGGCAAAAGCAAAACACTCTGCTGCAGCGGTTTCAAAGTGGAAGGTTTTGACATTTCTTTACTGAAAGAAACATTTCACAAACAAAACACCCTGCAATGAATTGAATTATTCAGCTTGACCCCAGATTAATTCTTCTCTGTTTGTTTGTTTGTCTTTCACTTTCACCCTTTGTTTGGGGAGCGGAGGAGGAGAGGGCTTGTTCATGGAAAGCCAAGCCAGAATTCCCACCATCTCCCTCCCTAACCTCTAAATTTTGGCCCTGAATGCTGTTCCTCCCATGGCCACCCTCTCCTGGTGGCAGGCGTGGGTCGGGGGGACTTGTGCTTGGGTGGTCTGACACCCCGCAGCCATCGGGGTCCCTCCACCCCGCTCACCTCCCGCTGGGGCCAGGTTTGGAGGGTGAAGGAGGAGTCCCAGTCTGCAGAGGCCATCTTACTCCTTCTCCCTGGGAAGGGGGATGGATCCCGGGCCAGGAGCCCTTGCCCAGGGCTGCAGCCTCTGTACCGTGTGCTCTTCCAGTGGTGACCTTGGAAGCAGGAGCCAGGATTGTTCCTGCCCGTGCGTGTGTGCATGGGTGTGTTTCATTGTGTGGCTCCAAAGCCCTTCTCCCTCCTTGCCAAGCCTGGCTGGGGTCCCTCCTCTGATGGATGACTGGAACAAAGGATCACTTTGTTGTCCTCATCTGAAATAGAGAAAACAAACAGACACAAAAGCCCTCTGCTCTGAGGTTGTTGAGTGTGTTGTCCGTCTCATCCAAGTGGGGTGAGAAGTTCAGCCTGAGGTCTGTTTAGAACAAGTCTATGTGCACATGAACTGGAAACATCATGGTTACTGAATGTGAAGAAAAGAAGCTTCTAAAATGCATAGGAAGGCAATTTTTCTGTAGCAAGGTCTCCTAGGCTAAGACCTTCTAGTTTGCTTCTCTGGGAGACGCACAGAGAGTAGGGCTTTGCAAGGACCCACAGCCTCCTCTTGTTCTCCATGCTCTTTCCTGAGTCCTCATCCTCATGGGAAGCAGCTCAGGAAGAACAACCACGAGGTCCACCTGC
Organism: Buteo buteo; assembly: GCF_964188355.1. Lineage (NCBI taxonomy): Eukaryota > Metazoa > Chordata > Aves > Accipitriformes > Accipitridae > Buteo > Buteo buteo. The sequence goes on from NC_134171.1 coordinate 860,632, forward strand.
AGCCCCAGGGGATGAGCAGATACTTCTTCCTTCTACTTGTTGATAAAACAGTCACAGAGGAGCTGTCTCCCACTCTTCTCCAAGAGTTGCACGGGTGTCCTAGTGGGAACTGAAACCGCGGGAATCTTTTCCCCATGAAGCAGCTGTAAATTCAGTGTTTTCACCTTGACCCAAGGTCTGATGCAGGTCTGGTTCGATGGGGTCAAAAGCAGTGCATTCGGGGACCAGCCCAGGCTGGCAAGCAGCGGGAGTGCCGTCAGGCTTGGCCTGATGCTCAAACCCAGCTATTTTCTTGTGAGAACATCTAATTTTCCCCCTTCTCCATCTTGAAGGAAACACACCTTGCAGGACAGAAGCAGAGCTGCTGCTTGCTGCCCAGGGCAGGGGGAGGTGATGGCAGCTTTTGGTTTGCCAGGGACAAGCTGTGCTTGTCCTCAGTGTTTTGTTTGTACCAGATCTTGGTCCTGAGCTCTCCTAATCCCTTTCTGTTAAAAACAGCCTGGGTCAGATCCTTCCCTGGCTCCTGCGATGAACTTGGCTCACTGTGTTTGCAAGCCCTCAGTGTCCGCAGGAGGAGATGCTGTCCTGCCCTGAGAAATATTAACAGCTTTTCTGTAATGTGGGTTTTTGCGGCAGTTTCCCTTTAGCACCCCATTTATTCTCTGCAACCATTCAAACACAGTCCATTTGATGAACGTCAGTGAAAACCCAAGCCCTGCTCTCGTGCCAAGGATGCCTTGTCCGGGGAGACCTCAACCTTGTAACCCAGGGGAGGGGGAAGGTGGCACTGTACGGGTTCATTCATTTTATTTCTCCTAAATTGTGCTTTTGCTGATATATGTTAAACATTGTTTCTCTAACCCCATTGATAACCAATCATTTTAATTTGTAGCTTGCAGAGGGTCTGACCAGCTCAGCATTAATTAACATACCAGCTTCTTGGGTCCAGCCTCATGTATGTATTGCTTAATTTCTAACTTACTTGCTTGATTAATGTTTTTTGTGGATGATATGTGTGCATATATATATATATATATATTTAAAAACTGCAAAAATTTAGGCATTTCCTTTTGTGAAAGATCCCCTTGCTGTCCCAGAAAAATGGCAATTTCACCTTGCTACAGGTGTGTGTGCATTTCAGCAATTGTTTTCCTTCATGCCAAAAAAAATGAGATCGGTTTTGGGAGGAGGGATGAGGAACCTTCCTCTCTCTCGTCCTTGCGGAGCCGGCAGAATTACGTACGTGCTCAAGGTCAGATGTCTTCCCAACAGCCTCTGGCTTCTCTGTGCGTGCCAGCAAAGCCTGGTAGCTCAGTGGAGATGGTGTGTCCTGGGTGGCTGCAGTGGCGTGGTTGAGGACTTGGTGGGACTTCTGTGCTCCTCCATGTTCTAGCTCAGGGACCGTGACAAGTCCTAGGCATCATGTTGGCATAAGTTGAACTAAGAAGGTGTTGGCCTTCCATGAGGAGAAGGGTTTCACCCCAAGGAAGGTTTCATCTCATCAGCAGGACTTTGCACAGTCCTGGTTCTTGCAGCTATACAGCCTGGTGCCCTCAAAGCGTGGGGATGAGGGAGATGCTAGGCAGCACCCGAGCAGTGACAGATCCCTCCTTGCAAAGTGTCTCCTGCTCCCTTTTCATAAGAAATTCAGATGTTTGGGATGTTCCTGGGTTTTGTAAGAAGGGCAGTGAAGTTGCTTTGCTTTCTCAGGGCTGACACTGCAGAGGAGCAGTTCTTCTCCATGCCCCAAATTCATCCCTAGCAGGGTCGTGACCCTGGGGCTCTTCACCCCTCTTAGGTCCCTCTTGATACCAGCCCATGAGTTACAGGACACAGGCTGTTCCTGCCAAAAACCGTGCACATTTCTCCCGCGTGTTTCAGGCCAGACTCTGTTGCGTTGCTTTCCCCTTCCTCGCTGCAATAGACAGTGACTCCTTCCCACGGCCGAAGCCGGAGCGCTGCCCGTGCGCTTCAGCCCTGGGGTGTAAAACACGGATGAGTCAGCCCAGACCTTTGGAAGAAGGTCAGCTCAAAGGTGTTATTTATACTGTGTCTTCGAGAGGAATAGCGTCCCTTTGAGGTCTGACCATGCAGGATGGAAGGAAAGATAAATTGGGCTTTCACTTGCTGAAAATAGAGTAAAAATCGAGCAAGCAGAGCACATGAGTAAGAGATGGGTTGCAGCTTCATGGCAGCAGAAGCCCTGATGGGAACCTTTGTAGGTCTTGGCATAGGGTTGGAGGCATGTTTAAAGTCCAGCCTGTCTCTCTGTAATATATAGATATGTGCTTTGTTGGCCCTACGTGCATCTCTCCAGTACCCTGTTTATCCTCTGTACCCACATAATATTGTTCACTGATGCGGCTCCCTTTGTTGCACAGAGCAGACAGATGGGTAGCTGTGCTGGGATGCGGAGTATGGAAACAAAAGCTCCATAAATAGCCTCCCCTCTCTCTCTGTTCATCAGCATCTTTAATTTACGTGAATATGTTTTTGTTTTAGTTCAAATAAAATTTTGCAAAAAAAAAAAAGAAGAAAAAGAAAAAAGCTGCAAACCATTAATTTAAAATAAAAGCAACAGAATATTAGGCAGTAATAAACCCATTCTCCTGGCCTTCACCAGGACCCTACAAGAATGTGATTAAATATAATAAACCTCACGTCATGGAGAGCTGCTGACGCCTCCTGGGGGAAACCATCCTGTTTTGGAAAGCAGGTCACCGAGACGGCCCATGCACGTCTTCCTTCCCGTCTCCTTCTCCTTTATAGCTGGGGAGCTTCGCACGAAAGCAGGAGCTGTGGAATGAGGCATAGGGGCTGCAGCTGGTTAAATATTAGGAAAAAAGCTTTTACGGCCAAAAAAATCCAGCCCAGTGTTGGAGTGTGTGAGGGAGCTCCTGAACTTCGCTGGGTTCTGCCTCCGACCACGGCGTTAATGACCTGGAGGAGGGGGAGCGTGATGGGAGATTGTGGCCTTGCCCCTCATGCAGAGCTGAGCCTGTAGATCAGTCTGCCCATCTCATCAGTGCAGTCCACAAGAAGTGGTTTGGTTTTTTTTTTTCCCTTCATCTCGAGCGTGTGGGTTTTCTGCCTCCCCAGCAGCGTGGCCTCAGTGTGCTGAGAAAACCTTGAAAAAACCTCAGACCCAAAAACGGCTCTGGAAAAATGGGGTAGGCATTGCCGGGGGGGACCCAGCGAGCCACCCAGGAGGGCGATGGGCATCACCTCTGCTCCCCGTGGCAGCAATCCCCAACGCCTTCCCGGGGGTGAAGGCTGGGGAGAAGTGATAGTGTGGCGGGGACGCCAGGTCAGGGCTGCCAGAGCTGATGCTTCAGGCTCTGCCTGGAGCCTGCACGGATCCAAGCACTTAGTCTGCAATTGTTTATAACCTAGTTCGTAAACCCTTTCTAATCTGGCCTCTCTTCACACTCCTCTGGTGCTGCTGTTGCCAAAGTCCTCCTAGACAAAGTCAGGAGCTGGCCCTTCGTCCCTCTCTTGTCCCTCCTGACAATCTTTGGCATAAGCAAAACGAGATGATTTTGCAACACCTATGTCTCGCAGACGCACCTCTCTGCTTGAGATCTGTCCCCTTCCCACCACGCTGAAGTCCTGGCTCATTCTTCTGGAGTTCAAGTGATTCAATCACGTTCAAAGGGTGAAAGAGAGACTCATGACTTCTTAAAATGCAAAATAAGCTCTTTCATGAGCCATTTCCCCCTCCCTGCTTGGGAGGAGCACTCTGCAATTATCCACAAGATCCCCTCCTTGTTGTCCTGTAAATCCCCTTTTCAAACTGTCAAACCATACCCAGAGCCTCACCTGGGCTTGGCCAGTGTCCCCTCGAAGCTCTCCGAGGGTGGAGGTGCCATCGCCCTCCGTGTCTCTGCCACGATGCCCGCCAGAGCCGACCTGAGAGTGTTCAGAATGAGATCCTGGTGACCCTCGGGGTGTCAGTTTGGGAAAGCGCAGGGGACTGCAGGACAGAGGAGAGCCCGTAGACATCATCAGCAGAAGGTGCAATACGCCTCTTGCTAAGATCAAAGCCTGTATTCAGTCAGCTGAATCATGGCTAAAGCTCAAGCAGATGTAGTATAGATGCCACCACCAGAGCTGGTCACACCAGGATCCCTTTACAAACAAGGGACTGTAAAACTCTATGCTTTTGGCCTGTTTTTGATATCTGTCTTAAAAGCAATCTTTAAATGGAAACTGTTTGGGGCAGTTTCTCATCCTTCTGTTTTTCTGCAGAGCACAGCACAATGGGAGCCGAATCCTGAGCGGGGTCCCTGTGTGCCAGGGCAGTATTAGTGATAAATAAGAGTGTTATTGATTCATTGTTAAGGGCCAGAGGAAAATACAGAAATGCTTCTAAAGAGTCACTTTAAAATGGCAACAGATACAGCTGGGAATTACCAGAAAGCTGCTTGTGCAAGCAAAGAATAAGGATGGTATATTTGGGGAGGATACGTTGCATTTTGCAAAGCACCTGTTTGCCACCAAGGGGCTTTGAGGGCCCTAATCCTCTTTGGCAGGGTGTCCTTGTCCGTGTCTCCTCCACGCTGCTCAGGACTCAGGATGGAGGGGGCAGGCAGGCTCCTTCTCCTGAGAAGTACAAATGAGCTTTTGGGTCCTGATGAGTGAAAATGTGAGGTTAGTGTGAAAGCACCGACGTGGGTGGCAGGTGGTGGGAGTGGAGGGACCCAGGTTTGCAGGAGAGCTGTCCCTTTGCAGAGGACCCCCCCATGGTTAATACCCCAGCAGCTCCTGCATTCCCAGCTGTGAAAGGGTCTGGCAAGATCTCCTCTCCACCAGCCTTATCTTGCTGGAGCAGTAGCAGGAGTCAGGTGGTTCGTGAGCATCTCCCAGGGAAGAGGAGCTCACAAGGAGCCCTCGGACACCTCTGAGCTATGAAACTGCAACGAGGAGCCTCCGTTCTCCCCTCAGAAGCACTCTAAGGTGCTTTCGACGCAGTTATTCTTACCATTATTTTGGCTTGCCATGCTTTGGTTGTAAGAAATACAAATAACCCATCAAATGACAAGTTAGCAAAGCTAACCCAAGCCAAAAACAAAAAGTCAAAATCTGTAAACTATTTGGAATAATTGGTTATTTGCTGTGTTTGCTAGTTCCAAATCAGAGCACATATTTTACGGCTTATCCTGTTACTGTTAGTTGGAAGAGCTCTTGGTGTTGGATATCTCTTGCTGAAAACGGTCGCCAACCCACTCTGCAGCCCAGTGTTGCCCCCCCGGCGCGTTCCTGCCGACTTTTTTTCTCCCGGTGTTTCACTCACTCTCAGGGGACAGCCCATGGCACTGCCACGGGCGATGGGTGAAAGCCCTTCCAGACCTATCTGGATGCACGTCAAGCTGGCTTTCCACCAGCCAGGGTTGCAGGGGAAAGCATCCCCAAATATAAGCCGCAGGACAGAGGAAAAATGGTGGCAAGAAGGTGCGTGGGTGGCTGCCTTCGGGTGAACATGGCTAATTGTAGGCTGATTGAACAGGATGAAAAAAAACCCCCACTGCAAACAAACAGTTTTGTCCACTCCTGAGCAAAATTAACATTTTTGTGAAAAAAAACCCCAAACCAAAACCAATCCTGGTGAAACAGTCCTAAATGGATAATTTCTCTTTATGAACATCTGACAGTTCACACCTTGAAGGGTTAATGGAAGGATAAGCCGTGTCCTCTTGCAGCCTCTCTGCGTGGATGCATGTGGTTTTCTCCTCCTCCCTCCAGCCTTGCTTTCTGCACGGTGCTGCTCAGAGCTGCGGCAGGTCCCTGAGATAGGTTGAAGGAACCAGGTGAAAGGACCAGGTTAACCCAAGGATAACCTAAAGACAAGTCCCTCTTGGGGAAGAGGTTGGAGTTCAAGGACCTGGGGGGTTTGTTAACACGAAAAAGGTTTCCTCTGGCTCCCAAAGTCTGGTGGGTGCAAGGTCCCAAGCCCAGCTGGTGACACCTCCACCCCAGCATCTTGGGCAGGGCATGGCCTCCTAGCAGGAAAAATCTGGTTTTTTCCTGCCTCCCAGGCACTTCTGCAACTGCTCCTGGTCTGCATTTGTAGGTGACGGAGTTCCCCGTGGGCAGCAGAGGCTGACGTGCCTCCCCGGCGTGGGGGTAGGTGGCACCTTGCTTGGGTGGTGGGTGGCTGGTGGGCTTTGTCGCTGCCGTCTCCTTGCAGAACCACCCCGAGGATGCCTCCTGCAGCAGCGAGCCGCTTGGTTTCCTGCCTGGGCATGCCGACCTCTGGAGCGATGCTAGACAGAGCAGCAGAGGGATTTAGGATGTGGTCAGAAAACCCCGAGGAGTGCAGCTGCGGTGTTTAAAGACATTTTTGTGTTCCCCAGCTGTTTGCCATGGTTCTCTCCGCTGGAGTTTTCTGTGCCCGCGGGAGGACAGGGCTGGGCTGGGTTAGTTTAGTCGGGTAATGAGCTGAGCTGACCAGGCTGCCTTTGCACTGGAGCAGATGAGGATGCTAACACCGCCCGCTCCAAGGCTGAGATGCAGGGTAAGCGTGGTAACAAACAGCTGGGGAGCTGCCTCTATAAATGTCCAAGCTGTTTCTAGAGGGATCTTCTCATCCCAGCTGCAGAGCTTTCTCATAGCAGGAAATCTGCCTCCCAGATGTGAGGTGCGAGTACATTTGAGACTGAGGCAGTGGCTTAGCTTCTTTAGAGGCAGTATTTATTATTGCTATAATTATCTATATTCCCATAGGGAAAAGCGTGTAATCGCTAGGAGAGCAAGCATGAGTATTAAGACTTTGGTTGTCTCATGCCTGCTCTGCTCTCCTGGCTTTGCTGTCTGGACGATAACCTCTCTGTGCCTCAGTTTCCCCAACCTGTAAGGTGCCGATGATAAGGACTAAATTTCACCAGAAGCCAGTATGTCCGTTGCATGGCAACTTCTCAGGTTTCCCTACCTCCTTTTGCTCCAGACCAAAATGGCCATTTCAACATATTTTGTGGAAACCGGGTTGTGCTGGACAAGCCCAGACTCCTGCTGTCCCCATCTGGGAACGCACCCGATGGGACAATCTCGCAGTTGCAGGAAACCCTGGGCGGTGGGGAGAAAATCGCTCTGGCTCAGCCTCCCTGGCAAAACTGAGGTTAAAACTGGTGCATTCCCCCCTGGGTGAAACAAAATGAGGTTGAAAGCACCCCGAGAGCTGCCGGGATGACACAGGTCTGCATTTCGAGGTCCAGGGGAGGGGAGGATTTCAGTACCCTCAACGGCAATGTGCACAGCCCTGGGTGAAGGTCCTACGTGGAGATCAGGCACAGCTTAAACCTCCTTCCCTATTATCTGAAGGTGGTAAGTAAACGGCAGCTGCTGGCTCTGCTGAACCGAAGGCCTGATCCAGAATGCCCTTAAGGCTGCGTCTGAAGAGCCTCATTGACTTCAGAGGGATTTGCACACTCGATTGAAGTTAAGCATGTGTCTGAGTGCTTTTGCTGTGTCCAAGCCATAATCCCAGAAATGTTTCAAGTGGGAAGTTGCAGCCTGATGGTGAAATTCTGGTTTTAAAGGCATTTTTTAAAAAAATCTGAATTTCTTTATTTTTGGACACGCCATACTTTTGGCCATAAGGCATTCCTCTCTTCTGGGATGTGCCCCTGGAAGGGGTTCTCCTGCTGCCCCTTTCCTGGATGCTCATGGAGCTGCTGGAAAACTGATGAAGTGCTCCCATTCAGGCTCTTGCCTGGTGAAATGGTCCTGGACCCTCCTCCACCGCTCCTGTGTTAAATGTTGACCTTCCCATTTTAGCAGAAAATGCCAAAGCTGGGCACCCTGTGGCTTGAAAGGTCTTGACTTTATGTCGGTGCGGAATGGGAAAGTGTTTGCAATCCTGACTCCAGTCTCATGGCATTTGGGATGCAGGTGCCAGCCCACATTACGGTGGTCCCTGCTCTATGGGAGCTGTGGTCGTGAGGGAAGAGGGAATGAATGGGGACGGGGAGACAGCAGATCTTCTGATAACCATGACAGTGGCTCACTGTGTCTGAGTGAGCTTCTCCCTAAGCCAAAATTTTAGCCATCTGTCACTTGATATGAAATTTATCCACCAGTGATGCTCACCCGTGGGGGTGCCCCACTGCAGCCCCATGGGGTCCGTGCAAAAGTGGGAGAGGGCATGCAGGATGCTTGGGGTCCCTCAGCCACCTGCGCCAAGGCTCAGGGTGCAGACCCCGACTCTGAGGACCCTCCTGTACCATGTCCAAGATAAAACACTGGAGATGATTTTGGCTATCACCTGGTCGCTAAATGAAATCCCTGAATTCAGTCACTTGTGCAGGGGAGCCATTGCTTTCCCTGGCTTTCCCATTTGCAGGCAAATGGATTAATCTCCTTTGCTATTAACATTCCAGCTGCTCCCCTTGCCTCCTTTTTTTTTTTCTTCCCCCCCTTTTTTTGGAACATCAGTAGAAATCAGCAAAAATATCTAACCAAATTCTTTGTTTTGGGGCTGCAGAAGATACCATGGGTAAGTCGTCAGATTAGTTTAAGTGCTTTCTTTGTAACTCAGTACCTGTGGAATGTCGTAATAAAGCCATGATGGTCAGAGTGTAGCTTTTTAAACAATAAAACAGGGGAAGCGATGAAAGGCAAATTTTTTTATTTTTTTATTTTTTCAAAAAAAGGGAGGCAGCAGAGGCCTCGGAGTTAATTTATGTAATATTTCTATTAAAAACAATGTCTATTCAAGACATCAATTTAAAGCCTGCACCGTTGGCTTAAAATATAAATCCAATAAACCTCTATTATGATTCCTCCATTAGGTCAGTGTGATGGAATTTTGTGGACTTCTAAAATAAGACATCATTATTTTTCAGGAATGTTTCATGAATCACAGTCAAAGCCCCTTCATCTTTGCTTGTATAAATTTCAAAAATGGTGCTCTTATAAAATATATACATTTGCTGAAGCCGGCAGCCGGCTTTCTTCTTGGAACAGCATCCTTGGAGCTGAAATGCAGTTTGCATAGCAGATGAGGCAAATGCTCCTTAATGGTGTTGTGGCTGTGGGCTGTGATGTTGTGAGGCTGAGGCTGTGTGAGATTTGCCCGTTTCTTTGTATAATATCAATGAGAAGAGAGTTACACTCTTCCTGAGAGAGGTGCAGCAACCTGAGGACCATTTGGTTTTAGTGGAACTATATGCATTTTATGCATTTATTTGTTTGCCAGTGTGCTTTGGATGGGGAGGTGGATGGTGCTGGGACACAAACCAGAAAGGCAATCCCCATCCCAGAAACTCCCAAACCTTCCAGGCAAAGCCTAAAGCAGGGGTTGAGTTTAAGACCAGCCCTCACATCCTCCCCGAATTTCAGGCTGTCAGGACCACGTTAGCACGAGAGTTAATTAGTCTCATCCCCTGTGTGGTCCTGCGCTGAGGTCCTGGGAAGATCACCGCCCAAATGGCCCAAATCTGCCCCTGGTCTAAAAAGTTTCTTCTTGTGAGCTCTGCCTCCTCCTCCCATGGAGAAACATCCTCTCTGCTGACAGGTCCACGTCCATGGCGTTGCTGTGGCTGCAACAGCTGGATTTGGGCTGGAAGCATCCCAAAAGCACCTTGAAACCAGGGAGTGGGGAGCTGCAGGTTGGGGTCACGATAGCTTCACAGCCTCTGCAGGACAGAGACCCAGCAAGCCCCGGCTGTGCCGTGGGGTTGGTGCGCAGGGCAGGAGTTTCAGGACATGGTTTAGTGGGCATGGTGGTGGTGGGTTGACAGTTGGACTCGATGATCTTAAAGGTCTTTTCCAACCGAAACGATTCTATGATTCTATAAGTTCACCTCTAGCAGTTATGGGAGGTGCTGCTGTCGTTGATCGCGGGGGTTTGCTCGTGGAGATGTGTAACTTTGGTATCCCTTGCCACAGGAGGAAGAATTCATTGACTGGTGGAGCAAATTCTACGCTTCCACAGGAGAGAGGGAAAAATGTGGCTGCTATTTAGAGAAGGGCTTTGACACCCTGAAGGTAAGCGGCCTTGGCTGGTTCTGGCTCATTGGACCTGCACTTCCTATGAAGTTTTTCCAGAGGCTTTGATTTTTTTGAGGGTTTAGGCTTTTTTTTTTCTTCTGGGACAAAAAAAGAAAAAAAAAAAGATCATTTTCCTGTAAGAGCAAGTACTTTTTTTCTAAAAAATAACTATTTTGAAAACTCAGTTTTCTTTATAAAATCCTTTCTGGTAACTTTCCACTTTGCAGCCTTCACAAAATCGTCACTTTTCTAAGTGACAGAGGAGGTGGGGAACTGCCACCCTGAAAAGTGTTTGGGAGCAACAAGGAATGCTAGAGATTGCTTAGGGAAGAGGGAGATTTAGGTACTCTGTTACAAGAACTGCTAAAATTAACACAGGAGCCCAAATAGAATAAAATGGGGCAGACCTGGCCTGGTCTTAAGGAAAATGTTCCCAGCAGGAAGGTCTCTTTGGCTGGTGAAAAACCTTCTGCAAGACCTTGGCTTAGTCTGGGTCTTCTGTGACGTGCTGTTATTTATTGTAGGGTTGCTCAAGGTCTGTTCTTCATCGCTGTCCTGGGGGGGCAACAAGGGTGACAGGTCCCAGGACTCTGTCCCAGTGGGTGGTATTTCCCCCAGACCGAGGAGCTTGGGTCAAGTCTTGTCCCAGATCGGTGGGGACATACTGCTGGTCCCCCTCTGCCCCCGCCTTGCCCCCCATCTCTCCCTCCCCAGGTCTACGAGACCGAGCTGGAGAACGTGGAGGACTTTGAGCATCTCTCTGACTTCTGCCACACCTTCAAGCTGTATCGTGGCCGGTCACAGGACTCGAATGATGACCCCTCGGTCGTGGGGGAGTTCAAGGTGTGATGGTCTCTCTTTCTACCTGTACCCGGGAACACACGCTGCTGGGTGGAAGGTCTTGCTGCTGAGTGGGGTGACGCCAGTTGGCTGTTTTTGGGTAGGACTTCAGCGAGAAATAAGCTATAAAAGTAGACCACTGGTCCCAGTCTGAACAACCTGCCTGTGCAGGTCTGGCTGCTGTATTCCCAGCAGCGAGTGCCTTGCGTGCTTCAAACACAGTCTAGGCTGTGCTGTCATCCTGGAGCAAAAACCCATCTGAAACTGATGCTGGATTTAAGCGATGGAGCATCTTCTTCCTCTGGGGCAGCGGTGGGAGCATGGGTGAGCACTGGTGGTCTCACCACGCTGGTGCTCAGAGCTCTCCCTTTAGAGGTGTCTGCCCAGTGCAGAGAAGCGATGCATCCTTTGCTTTTTTTTAACCTTTAGCCTATTTGCAAGAGAAGAGGGATTACAATTTTCTAGCTTTTTTTTTTTTTTTAAAAATCCTACTCTTAACCAGCACTCTCCTCCCCCAAACAATACCCAGAGACTGATTCTGCCACTTGACTGGGAGGAAATCAGCTCTCGTGAATAAAATAATTGTAAATTTTTGCATTTTCTCTCTCCTCCTCCCATCCCTCTCTCAGGAACCAGTTGCCTTGTTCAGGAACCCTCAAACTGTCCCTGAAAGTCTCAGCCTAAACCTTTTGTAGTAGGTGTAGGTGCCCCATCCCTGGAAACATTCCAGGTCAGGTTGGACGGGGCTCTGAGCAACCTGCTCAAGCTGAAGATGTCCCTGCCTGTGGCAGGGGGTTGGACTAGGTGACCTTTAAAGGTCCCCCCAACCCAGACTATGCTATGATGCTATGCAAGCATCCAGACTGTCGTTGCAAGCCTGCTCACACAAGACCCATCCGCACGTGTGGGTGTGCAAGCGCAGCTGACCACGTCTGTCCTTCACAGGGTTCGTTCAAAATTTACCCTCTCCCCGATGACCCGCGAGTCCCAGTGCCACCTCGGCAGTTCCACCAGCTGCCGGCCAGAGGACCCCAGGAGTGTCTTGTCAGGGTCTACATCATCCGGGCCTTCGACCTCCAGCCCAAGGACACCAATGGAAAGGTATCCTGCTGGGGCACGCTCTGGTGGACCTCAGTGTTGGCTCATGGGTTGGGCTCTTCCAGCAGGTCAGCCGTAATTGATGAAAATTTACGTATCGGGCTTAAAATTTAGAAACAACAGTGACAGCAAAGAGGAGGAAATTGACCCCTTCTTTCTGCCTCCATTGCAACATCTGGGAATCCCAGGAGCCAACTCTTCTTCCATCCTGAGGGATTTTTCAGTAGGGCTAGTTAAAATAGCTAAATGAGTTGGTTTTTTTTTTTTATACCTCAGTGCCAAAGGAAACAAAATTATGTCTTTCACATGACTGCTTTTTGCAAAGCTTTGCCAGCCTCGAAGAAAAATTCAGCGCAAAAAGAAAATTGTGTTGGTTCAAAAAGAAAATGTTCATTTTGTTTCACTTTGCAAAAAAACTCAGGGAAGAAATCCTTCTTAACTCTCTTTGTTCCATTGCAAAGCAGGGAAAAAGTATGGGAAATATTTTGACATGAACAAAACAAACCTGTTTTTTTAATCTGCCCTGTTTTTGAAAATGGACTTGGAATGAAGGTTTTCAATTTCTTAGAAACCCCCCATAAGAGACTCCTGTAGAAAAAAAAAAGATGGAGAAGAAAAAAATGCTTTTTTGACGCTGAAAGCCAAAACCAATCCAAGTTTGACCCACAGTCTTTCCTTCTATGCTGTGATGTCTCCTGAAGCTCGTCCCAGTCAAGGGGAGACAAAAGGAGAGCCCTGGATGCCCAGTCCCTGCTCACACTGCAGACCTTCCCCGAGCACTGCTTTTCGATCCTTCGCTTCTTAAAAAAATCTGCAGATCAAGGAAAAGTGATGAGGAACTTGGCCTGGGTGTTTTTTCCAGGGTGCATAACTAGCCAATATCTTTCCCTCTTTTTTTTGTTTTTTTTATTGGTTTGGTTTTTTTTTTTCATGCGAGCTAAGATGGTGAGACCTCAGGTACTGGACTCAAGCTGGGTGAAATCTTTTAGGTGAAGTTGTTTTTTTTCTTCTTCCCCTGGTAAAAATGCTGACTCAAGTTAATTTAACCACTTTTCAAATTTATGCTGGTTTCCCAGAATAGTTTTAGTTGTGAGAAAGAAGCTTAAAAACTTGCTAAAAATGTAAAAATATCTGATACAATTTTTAGATGCACAATGAGGCTTTATGTTAAAATATGCTTTCATTTTTTTTTTTTTTAAAGTCGTTGCACCATCTTGGAAATGAAAGGTTTTAAGCCATATTTTTTGAAACAAAATGTTTTTCCTTTGACATTTTAGTCCCCTGCATTTGTAAATCCTTTTTTGAGTAGACCTCAAACTTAAAAAATGATGACCTCCATGGAACCCCAAAATACATGACTCAGATGAGAACGGGAACGTCCTGTGGACTTCAGAGCAAGCCCAGTCCATTGAAGAAGCCATAAGTCATTTTTTTCATGCTCTTTTATTGCTTTTCCATCCCATTGGCCTCAGAAGGTCTTGGACTCTTGTCCCACACTGCTAACTGGTCCTTCGGTCATCCTCAAAAAGGAATTGCAGTGCAGGTAGCTCTTGCTGATGGTCACAGATTTGTAGCTGATGGTCAGACTGCCCTATACTTGAAAATAGGCATTAGTCAAGGGTAGTGGAAGATCCTGCTTGCTGGGACAGAGAGAGGCAGTTATTCCTTCACCATCACTATTGCTGTGCTATGACTCTTTCTTGCGTTTATTTTCCTGCTCGTCTTTAGTGTGATCCCTATGTGAAGATTTCAGTGGGAAAGAAATCCATTAATGACCAAGAAAATTACCTTCCCTGTACTCTGGAGCCTGTCTTTGGAAAGTAAGTTTTGGTTCAGTCTGGTTTCTGTGGGGTTTTTTAATGTCATATTGAGGGAATAGCGCCGGGCCAGCCAGAGCTTCCCATTCCAACCTACATTCCAGGTCAGGTTGGACGGGGCTCTCAGCAACCTGATCTAGTTGTAGATGTCCCTGCTCATTGCAGGGAGGTTGGCCTGGGCGATTGTTAGAGATCCCTTCCAACCCAAACCATCCTGTGGTTCCCTTGGCGTGCTCTCGGCTCATGTCTGACCTTGCTGAAGTGAGTCTGGCCGTGGCTCAACCACCGTCCTACCCACCATGGCTCGTGTTCATCTTCTCCCTGGGACTTTAGAGCTGTGGAGCATGGACTGGGTCTGCTCTGTCGTCAACAGAGACAACAGGGGGGTTGTTCAGACCTCAGATTCCCTTGTGGAGGCATCTGCCTCATCCCACTGAGGGCAGACAGAGTCTGGCGAAACTCTGCTTCTCATGTAGGCACTTTGGTTAAATGTCTGAAGAAAAGACATGATGAACGGAGACCTGTTTGGTTAGGCTGTGGCATGGGGCACCTCAAAATCAGATGCTCTGAAAAAGAATTATCTATAAACGCAGTATGGACTGGTTGAGTTGTTTGCCTTGTAGTAGGGCTGCAAACTTGTGATAAAAGGCAAAAGATGATGTTGTTTCCAGAAAAGGGTATTCGTCAGAGCTGGAAATACCATAGGGACCAGGCGAAGCGGTGGGAGGCAAAGGAAAACCTGGTGCTCAGCCTCCACGTGTCGATAGGACTTTGGTCTCCCAGAAGAGCTGGGATGAGACGTAGGGGGTTATGCTTCAGCACAAACAGAGGTCAAGCTCTACTCCATACGACATCCAGCTGGTTTTCTGAGGTCAGGCTGTCAATGCCGCGCCACCTTCCCAACAAAGCAAGATGGAGAGGGAGATACCCCATCTGCAAGGATGGAGGAAAAGGGAGAGGGATGGCGAGAGTGATACTGGTGAGACCTCGGAGACCACAGCGTGCATTAGACAAGCCCTTTCCTCCTCTTCTGCCAAATGGAGACGGCAGCTCTGCCTTTCCGACGGCGAATGCAAAGCGGTCGCTCCCCACCTAGCATGAGGCAGCCGGGGTCTCCGGTGGGCGAGGACCTCCTGCCCCGCCACAGAGCCCACAGCCAGACCCCGGTGAGCTCTGCTGGGCTGAGCAAGTCCCGCTTTGCGAAGCCTGGCTCCCGGCCAGAGGCCGTCTAGACAGCGTGCTGCACCTCCCACCCGGTCTTTAAAGCAAGATGTAAAACCGAGGTCCTGGCTGCTGGCGGCTATTAAACCTCCCGTTTCACGAGCTTTTCCCTGGGCGGCTGGCTGCCGTCCAGCTTTAGCTAATTACTTTCTGCTGACCCCAGTTCCTCCTGCACTCTTAATTGGTGGCATAATCACTCACTTCCCCTCCTTAAAAGCTGCTGTGGGGTGGGTGCTGACGGTGGGAATGGGCACCGGGTTTCTCCCCGGCATTGCCTGCCTTTCAGCAGCAGGTGGAGGGGTTCCTGGTAGTGCTGGGTCAGACCGGGACCGTCCTTTTCACCCAACCGTACCACCTTCCACATCGCCAACATCCACGAGCACCAGCTCGGTCTGGATCGGGGTGTTGTGTTTTGGCAGGGTCTTGGTGCTTTGTCTCTTGCCGCCCTTTATTTGAGGAGGGAGAGGAAGGTTTGCTCTTGCTTTATTTTATGTCAGTATGTGGGCTGTGGTGTAATGATGGCAGAGGAGACAGCACAGAATAAAGGTGCTTAGAACTGGAAGGAGAGGACAAGGAGGCTTTGAGGGTCAGTCTCTGACCACAAGCTTGGCCCAGGCAGGCTTGACTCCTGTTTTGGACATTTGCTCTTTGGGCTCACAGAGCAGATGGTTTTCCAAAGCTGTCATTTCTCCCCCTTTCAAATTCCATAGCAATGATGATTCCTGACTCTCACCTGCTGCTCTTTTTCCCTGGATATTGCAGAGACCACCGTCATGCCTAATTAGCAGATGGAGAAACTAAGCAGGGGCAAAGTTTGCTCGAGGATAATTCAACCAGGCAAAACCAATCCCAAGGCATGCTTGCTTAGTTGCATTTCCACATGCTAAGCCAGCACAACACAGCACCGATAGTGCTGGACCAATGTGACAAAGATGCGCAGCGGGTGTACTGCCCTTCCCGGCACTGGTGGGTTGGGATGGTGTGTGGGTCCGTTTCCCGTGGGGCTCTCGGCAGCGTGAACCTCCATCTCATGGGTATTTCTTGGCTCCCGTTGTGCAGGATGTTCGAGCTGAGCTGCACGCTGCCCCTGGAGAAGGACTTGAAGATCACACTCTACGACTACGACCTCCTGTCGAAGGATGAGAAGATTGGGGAGACCGTCATAGACCTGGAGAACCGGTTCCTATCAAAATACGGGGCGCGCTGTGGCCTCCCCCAAACCTACTGCATGTAGGTACCTCTGTGGGCTCAGGCAGCGGTGCCGAGCTGGCTATGGGGACCAGGGCGATGTCTCAGCCCGGGGGTCTGCTGTCCCACGGGGACCTGACCGGTGCTGTACTTCACCGCAGAGTTATGCCTTGAGAAAAGATTCACACCAGAGAAACCCCACATTTAAGGAACTTCTCTCAGCCCTGGCTCTCCTCCAGAAGCATGAAATGCCTCAAATAACATAAATGTCCTTGGGGAGATCCTGTTACGGCCCTGATACCTCTTGGGCACACCGTGGTGAGGACCCTCCCCATGCACAGGGCCAGCTGAAAGGTGACATGATGGGTCTGGGGGGGCTATCAGGGCACCCAGTGCTGCAAGCTGGGGCTAAATGGGCTGTGGGACATGCAGCTCCGATCCCCAGTGAACACAGAGTCAGAGCGAGCTGCACCTTCCTCAGACCAGCCATCTTCAGTGTGACGCTGCTGCTGCCCCTTGTTGAGGCTGGAAGATGTTTTATCATGTGTCGAGCCGCTGTTTTCCCTTCTGTTTGGTTTCAGCTCTGGACCCAACCAGTGGCGAGACCAGCTCCGTCCTTCCCAGCTGCTTCACCTCTTCTCCCTGCAGCACAACTACAAGGCTCCCACCTACAAGTCCGACCGGGTCATCTTCAGGGAGCAAGAGTACATCCTCTCTGAACTGGGTACGGCAATGGGGGTGCTTCAGGGTAGCAAAGAGCTTTCCTTTATCCAGAGCAAGGGGTGGACTTGGAGGTCACGAACATATCATGGTGGGGGGTTATCATGGAGGCCAGGACTGGGTGATGAGCATGTCCCCATCCTCCTCACCTTGCTCTCCAGGTTGGCTCTGCACGTTTTCCAAGCTTGGCTCTGCCCCAAAGACTGCAGGTTGCAGCTGGATCTGCACCAAACCCTGGGGTCGAACCCAGACCTGCAATCCAGCCACGTTAACTCTGGACTTGAGCGACTTTCCTTTGCTGCTTTGCAGCAAACCAAATACAGGCAGGCTGGGAGCAGCAAAGTCCATCGCAGCCCGAGAGGCTCCAGCCTGATCTTCCAGCTGCTGCTTGGGCTGGTTGGAGGAGCGGTTGTGCTTTTGCATCTCTGCGTTTTGGGGCTGGAGTCACTAGAGGGAGACAATATCATACGCACAGTGCCCAGCACATCGCACCATGGCTCATGCCTGGGGGGGCGAGGTGTGCTCCAGCTGGAAGTGCAAAATCAGCCTCTGACAGCAAGGAGAAAATATCCACCGAGTGCTGGGGAGGCATTTTCTTGTTTGCACCCCCCCCCTCCAACACTGACACCTGTAATATACTGGGCATCAACTTGTGTCTGTCTAACTGGCATCCTTGGGGCAGAAGTATGCCTTTCAGAGAAAACTCTGCTTTAAAGCATGGAAAGGGTGTTTTGGCCCAGGGAGGATGTGAAACCCTGCTGTACGTGGCCCAGGAGCTGCAGTTTGACTTTACTAAGGCCACTACAGTATTGCAGAGCCATCAAGGAGGACTTGGCCTGTGGAGGCACGAGGCAAGGCACGACCCAGGACTGATCCCTCTCCCTGCTCTTGGGAATCAAGGCACAAATTCATGGTGAGGAGGAGGAGGAGGAGTGGGGAAGCAACGGCTCCTTTGCAGCCTCTTGTTATGTGAAAGGTTTTCAGCAAGGGCTGGAAAGGTGTTAAACCGAGCGGGGTCTTCCCCCCTCTCCCAGCCCCTGCCTTTCACCTTCCTCTGCTTTAATGGCAATCAGTTCAAAAAACAGAACAAAGTCTGATGCTTGACCTCAAGGAGATCTGGAAACCAGCTGTGTTCGCAGAGCAATGTCAGATCTGAACCTGGCGGTATAAAGTGAAGCTATTAAACACGAGAGCATGGGTTTTACAAGCACTGCACCCGGACCATTATTCCATAACCCCCACATTTGTTGTTTTCTGAGAGGGGCTTTTTCTTTTTCCTGTGCATACACACACACACACACACACACACACGCACACGCACGCCAGGTTTCCACTGCTTGGGAAATAGCCCATATGTCTGAAGTTAACCACTTCAAGATATTGCCAAGAAAGGAGCTGGGATATATCACCTGAAAGTTGCAGAGCTGTAATAATATTTATGGAGCACATTTCATTTCAAAGGTCCTTGAAGGTACATGGCCTTGAAATGCTGTGGCTGAAAGGGAACTGTCTCGGGGGTGATGTCCTCCACCAGCCCCAGCATGGCATGTGGGATGGGGAGGCAGGAGCAGGCTCAGCCAAGGCCAAGTTGGCCATCCTCCATCCCTGGATGGATGGAACAGGGACCCTGAATGCTGGGACAGAGGAGGCAAAAATGTCCATTACTGATAGGTCTTGTCTGACCTATTTGTGAAGGAATTAGGGTCTCATGTGGAGCGGGTTGAGAAGGTGGAGATGGTTTCAGGTCTACTCACGGATGGCTCGGCGTTTGCTGCGGCTGTCGTGCATTAGCCTGTTTGGATGAAAGACCACAGATACCCCAGTGGGAGCAGTGAGGACCAGAGCAGCGACTAGGACAAGCCACTGAGCTGTGCTGGTGGTGTCTGCACAGCCCTCCTTTTCCTCTCATTTCTGTCTTTCACCCTGAGCCCAGCAGAGAAGAAGCGGGACCCCGTTGCGAGCTCAGTCCCGCTGTACTCCTCTCTGCCCAGCTGAGGATCCTGGATGGTTTTAAATGATGGGATTTAAACAATATCCATCACACGAGTGCTTGCAAACTGCACTGGAGCAGACCCTTTCATCTCCTCTCCCTGAAGAGCTTTGATCACACGTTAGATAAACCTCTGCTGGGGGTGGGAATGGCAGCAGAGCAGCAGCATGGGCAGGAGGGCTGCTGGGGACCCTGCCGCCCCAACTGCTCTGAGTTTAGGGGGCCTGGACCCTCGAGCAGGGTCAAAGACTGGACTCTCCCTTTTCATTGCTTCAACTTGGTCCTTGCAGTGTTTCACTTGCTGTGATTTGGGTGGGGGGGACTTGCACGAGAGTGCCCGCAGGTCCCACTGGTGGGCTTTGCCCGCAGGTCCCACCGGGTGGATTTGCCCACACGTCCCACTGGGAACGGGTTGCCCTGTGCCCAGGAGGGTTTGTGATGACAGCGGATTTGCAAACCAGGGCTGTGCTCCTCCTGCTCGCTCCTGGCTGCAGCGAGGCCGGTGGGCTCGTGCTCGCTCCGTCCGGGCGGTCAGGATCCGGCCCCGCACAGCCGTGGCATGGCGTGACGCCGCTTTTTGTCTGCTCTGTGGCAGAGGACGGGAAACCCCTTAACCCCCACCTGGGTCCAGCGGAGGAGCGTCTCGCCCTGTACGCCCTGAGGAAGCAAGGGCTGGTGCCGGAGCACGTGGAGACCAGACGTCTGTACAGCCCTCTCCAGCCAGAAATCGAGCAGGTGGGTGGTGTGACGTGTCCAAGGCAAGACCGAGAGCATCATCTCCTCTCCATCCAACGTTAACCCGGTGGCTGGCTCGCTGTGGAGCTGTGCTGGGGGTACCTGCCCCGGGAGATGGGACGTTCCCAGGGAGGGGATTCAGCTTGTGGGACAGAGCAGAGCACTGGCTATCAAACTCTGGCTCTGGCTATTAAACACAGGCTGGAGCTCAGCTCCGTGGCTGACTTGCTCAGGGTGCTTGGGAGATCAATTCCAGCCTCCTGTGTTCATTTTCATCAGCATTTGCTCACAATTTTTTTTTTTTATTATTTTTGTTGGTTTTATTTTTTTTTGGTGGGAAAGCCATTTCTAATCTGAAAATCTTAATGCAGAATTCTTCTATGATGGTAATGATACCGCAGGCTCCTTTGGCAATGCAGCAGCATGATTTCTGCAGCACGAACCCACCCTTGGAGGTGTAAAGTGTTAGTGCTGTTGCAGACTGGATGTGTTTAAGCCAAATGAAAACTAAACGGGCTTCCATCCAAAACCAATCAAAACCCAGGTATCTGTACTTGGCCTAACCCCTTTTCCTTGATTAACACATATGTGTACTTTATGCATTTGGATCAAAAAATGCTGCTTCCTGAAGAACAAAATGATTAATTATCATCTGTCATACATGTTCCAGTTGCATTGCAAAGGCAGTTTCAAGAGACCGGCTCTGCAGCTGCTGTAAATGTGCACAGCCACTGATCTGCACCGCTTCAACCTTTTCCCTTCTGTGGTTCATTTTTAACCAGACCACCGCTCCAGCGGTGGGAGAGGAGGGTTGTCGGCAGAAGTAAATGCACTGGCAACTACTCTAACATCTTTTCGTGTTAATTCACCCAGTGAAAATGATGATTAGAGGCAGGAGGTGGCTGCTATGGGTTGGCAAGTGGGTCTGTGCTGTACTTACAGGTACAGGTGTCGTGGTCTTCTTGGACCAGCCATGGAGCGATCAGGGTCTGCCCTGCACCGGTGCTTCTAACCAAGAGTATCCACGGGGGTGATGCTGGCTCCAGGGGATTAACCTGTGTGACTCAGTCGATGCTGCATTCAGGGCAGTTCCCTAAAGCATGGCTCTGACCTGCTCCAAAGCCACAGAACAGGCTGGCTCTGTCAGGCTGTTTGTAGTGAGCTAAAAGCCAGGTTGGGCTTTTAAAGTTTTCTGCTGAAATGGAAGATTTTTTTGCCAAAAAGCAAGCAAACCACAAACCCTTCTGTGATGGGCTGATTGTCAAAGGATGGCTTTTTTTTTTTTTTTTACTTTCAACCCTCGAGACTGCACAATAAAATATTTTATTGGCACCCATTGGTGTTTTACAGTAAAAGAGACCACCTAAAAACACCCCCCCTGAGATTTCAGCTGCATTTTTGCTGCTCTCTCCCTGGAAGTATTTTGTGAACAAGGAATTAGATTCCCTTCTCCTCATCCTATCCTCCACTGCCATGGTCAGAAACCCATAAACCAGCCGTCCAGCTGGTGACACCATGGAAGACAGGTGAGCTGCTTGCTTCTCCCATGGAACCTCCCACGGACCTAGTCTTTAGTCTGTGCCTATGTAAAGTCAGTCAGCCATGGAGAGTGCACCTTCAGCTTATCCACACCAACCACTTATATATTGCAAGCCATTAACATATACCCAGCTATCACTAAAATAATTTTAATATAATACTCAATGACACCTTTCCATTAAGGAAACCTTAGTTTTCAATGAAGGAGCACTTGATATTTTCTCTCTCCACTACTAGGTCTTACTGAGGAGGTGAAGGTAACCCAGTTAGGAGGCTCACCAGGCTTCATACATCTTTCTTTCCATACAGGGAAAGCTGCAGATGTGGGTGGACCTGTTTCCAAAATCTCTGGGTCAGCCTGGCCCCCCTTTCAACATTACGCCACGCAAAGCCAAGAGGTAACTTGGTTTTTATTTCTTACTCAGTGCGGTGCTGGTTCCAGCACTTTCTGTTTGTGAGGGTTAAGGAAAGGGCTTGGAGATGTCAGATGGGGAGGGATTCACCGACCCAGCTGAGAAATGTCTATGTGGGCTCATCTTCAGAGAAAGATGAGTCACGTCTCAGCTCCTTCAGCTAAATAGCTGAGTAGCACAACCAGGCTGTCTAGGTGGGCTCTGGACCAAGATTTCCACCCTCTCATGTTGCTTTTCTTCCCGGGACTGTCCAGGTTCTTCTTGCGCTGCATCATCTGGAACACCAAGGACGTCATCCTCGATGACCTCAGCATCACAGGGGAGAAGATGAGTGACATCTACGTCAAAGGGTAAGCCACCTCGCTTCTGCATCCTCCGGGTACCATAGCCCGAAGGCGCAAGAGCAGCAGTGAAGGAGTTAACGTGGCCCTTGCATGAACATTACTGTGGCAGACACGAAGCCATGCTGGGATGAAGGAACCATTCACACCTCTCCAGTTATGGATCCACCTTCTTGGCAGACACGTCTCTGCTGGGCTCATAACTGCTTCACGACGTCAAGTTTTTCTTTGCATCTCTTGGTTGCTATCATGACAATATTTACATTTAGAGAGATAAGATGTGGGGAAGCAGCCTAGCCATTGGAGAGAGGGGCACATAATCTGCATTTCCACTGCCAGCTCCTTCCCAGCTCCTCTCCCAGGACAGCCATGGGCTTGTTCCACATACATAGGTTGGCTTGTTTGCATTGCTGCTTTTTTTGGAATTCCCTTTTTTCCTTGAAACACACAAAAATGTGGCAACCAGCAGTAACTCCTCTGGCACATTCCCTTCTCTGCCTGACTCCATTTATGTTTTATCTTGTGTAAAATGGTGCAATCCCAGCCAAGGGACTTACTTATTTTGTGCGTTCTTTGGATTTATGGACAGGAAGAGGTAGGATTTTGAAACAGACTGTAAATCCCTTTTTTACAATCCCAATTTTCCTCCTGTAAATCCAGAATGCGTGCTGCTTACCTGGTATTCACATCAAGTGCATTGTTATCAGCTCCAACTAAGCTGCTCTGTGCACTTTGGGGCTCTGAAATAGTAGTGCTTGCAGGGTGTTACCGGGAAAGCGAGAGCATCCAGCGCTTGCTGATAGCCCTTGCCTGGCTTTTAGCATCCCCAATGACCAAGCAAATCTCACAGTGCTGCAAATGAGTTATAAATCTTGCTCAACTTCCTCGTCTTCCCCCGTAAGTGGCTGCATCGTTAGCATCTCTGGATAAGGCCTGAATAATCCTATTTGGAGGGGAGGCAATGGTCCTTCTTGTGCTTAAGCATCTGTCCTACAGACAGGGGACCCGGTGGGCAAAGTGGCCTTCACCGCCACGGCGTGCTGTTGCTTTGGTGGGGACCTTGCCTTCCATCCACCGCTGCCTCCTGAGCAGGGCTGGAGCCTACTTTAGGGTGAACTCAATGGATAAGGAGCTTTTACCTGTGGCTTTCCTTTGGAACATCTCACAGTGCTTCTCTGAGGAGGCTATTGCCAGTTCATTCTCCATTTTACCCATTAGACAAGGCCAGGGCTGTAATCTCAGTCTCTTGGACATTATCTTCTACATGATATGTAAATTATTGTCGAGTCAGTTAGGTGGGTAAATGAAAGAGGAGCTTTTCTGTTATGCCTGAGGCAGTTGCCATTTATTTTATTTAATTTAGTCAATTATTTATTGATAGTCTTATAATAGCATGAAGAGGTCTCAACCAAGTTTAGGTTGTGCAAGGCTGAGTTCAGAGAGACCTTCCCTTCCTAAAGACTTGTGCTGTAGGCATACAAAAGGGTGGTAGCGTGGGGAAATCATATGCATTAGGAACTGAAGATGTTTTTTTGAGTTAACAGCGCTCCCTGTCGCTGTCATAGATGGAGGATATTTTTGTATTGTTTTCATAGTCAAATTTCCAAATTAAAAGTTTTATTTTACCAAGAGGATGGACCAACGCTGAATCAGGTCACACGGGAGGTGGGAGGTTTTCACTCCTCATCTTGCAAGTTTTTTAAGACATTTCAAGGTAAAACCAGTATTGCTTTGACCCAATTGGACTAGAAGTTTCCAGAGTCCCCTTCCAACCAACCACCACTACTAAGATTTATGTACTGTTATGTGGCATCTTTAAAACTCACCTGCATGCCCTTTTGGGTTCCTAAATAAAAGGGTGGCCTGGGTCCTCCAAAATCTTACACTTGTGCTGAGCAAAGAGGGAGGTGTGCTCGTTTTGAGAACAAAGTTGCCTCTTAGATTTAAGAACCTAACTTTGCCTTTGGATATTGCATGGATTTAAAAAATACTGGGTGAATTAATGGGCTAAAAATACACCCAGTCCTGTTAAGTACAAAAACATTCTCTATAGCTCAGAAAATCTCTGACCTGCAAATTATTGGAGTCTGGAGAGGTGTGTTGGGAAGGTATCAGGATGTGTTTGCCCCAATCCCGTACTCTTACCTGGATGTCTGCTGTTGGCCCTGGTCAGAGGCAGGATACTGGGCAAGATGGACCTTTGGTTGGTCCCCATGGCCATTCCTACATTATGTTTTTAATTCTGGGGCACCGTGACTTGAATGCTTTTGATTTCTGGCATCTCCTTCCTGCAGTGGGGAGGATGCAGCAAATTCTGCAAGAAAAAAACAAAACGTGTGCTAAAGAGGCATCCAAATCGAGCCATTTATTTGTCCTTTTGTTTGCCTGCAAGGAGAGGGCGCTCACACTGCATCCTCCGAGGGGCCCTGCCAAGCTTTGAGGGATGTGGATAAATACACAGCCTTGCCATTTGCATCCTATCAGATCAAATCAAATAATCCAGCCACAGTTTAAGTATTATTAGTGTAACCTCATCACACAATTCCCACTGCCACCAAGCCCTGCTATGCGTGTAGCACATGTGCATGTGATGTGTACCGTAGGATGAACTTGAGTAGACCTCTCTTCCCTGTCTCCCACAACACATTTGGGGTGGATTATGTGCTCCTCTCAGGCACTGGAGAAGAGGGAATCATTTGTATAGCTGGGCAAAAAAGCCTTATTTTCAATTTAAGTGGAAAACAATCAAGCAAGATAATTGTTTTCATTAGAGATTCCCTCTGAATCTTCTGGCTTTCCTCCAGAAGGGCTCCAAATACACAAATGGACATGTTTTATTGTTTTGTTTTGTTTTGTTGATTGCTGAAGACTGAAAAATCTTGGACAGGGAAAGAGGGCAGAATGAAAACCCCACAGTTGCAAAACTCACAGCTGGAAAAAAGTAGTTGTTATGGAAAGTTTTCCCTTTGCCCCTGGACTGGTTGTGGAGTGACCACCGCAAACTCTTTTAGACCAGGAGGGAAACTGTGCTGCGAGGAGCTGCCTCTAGCAGGAGCGGCTGGGAACCACCCTGGCCACATCAGGGTCTGGCCACTCTGGGATTTTCCTGGGGAAGAACTTCTTGGCCATTTAGGACTTTCACATAATATGTCTCAGAAGTTGACAGAGAACAGAGGGAAAAAAATGGCCCTTTGGTCCTTTAGTGTGGTTGCCTCATCAACAGGACTGGTTTAGGGACTAACTACAAGGTCGGTTTGTTGGGGTGGCTGCAAAGGGGAGAGGAGCTCTCACCAAAGCAGGTTAGAAGCTGATGTGTGCTTATGGATGGGTGACAACTTCAAGCCAGAGCTTAAGGTGTTGTTTAGTCTTTAAAACATCCATAAAAAACAGGGGAGGGAGGAGAAGAGATTGCAGAGCTGCTCAGGCTGCTACCACCAGCACCGGTTCATCTCCCAACACTGCAGGGACTGTTGCATTCCATCTCAAGTCTCCTATGGGCTCCAGGTTACCCCTACAGATAGCAGCCACAGGGATGAGAGACACTTTATTGCCTGCTCATGGCCTCTGGGATGTTGAGCAAACTCCAAAATCCTTGGTGTGTTTCTAGTTTTTCATGCAATGTGTTTGCATTTTGCAGCTGGCTGGTTGGCCACGAGGAGAACAAGCAGAAGACAGATGTGCACTACAGGTCTATGGGAGGAGAGGGCAACTTCAACTGGAGATTCATCTTCCCCTTTGACTATCTCCCTGCTGAGCAAATGTGTTACATTGCAAAAAAGGTGAGTGTCCCTGGACAGACGTTTCTACCTTCTCATAGTAACTCTGGCGTGAAATGTGCTGCATGATCTAAGACCTGTACAATTGCAGCACAAATGGAGCTATGCAAGGCTCAGCCTTACCTTTGTGTTATTTGAAACACAAAGTTGTGGACAGGTGGGGAAATTGGTTTAAAAAATCCACATTTTGAATACAACATTTGTGGGGTCAGAATTAGAGGTGGCTTTGTATGAAGAGTCTGGAGAGACTGACCCCCCAGGAAAGACTCCTCTGGACTGGAGGCAGCTGAATATTGGGGCAGCAGCGTCAAAGTACTCTCCAGTTTCCATGGGACTTCCAAGATGCCTATTCAACAACAGGGTTATTCCAAAGATGGAGATGGCATTTCCACGGGGATGGTTGGGTATGCACCTCTGGTCTCCAGCACAGCATAGTGGGCATCGTGCTGTACAGTAACTTCACAGAAGGGCTAAAGAGGGGTGAAAGGAAGGAGCTGCCTCCAAGTGCCTGAAGGGATAAGCAGGAGGGACATGTAGGGGAACATGGGTTGGGATGTACCATTGGTGCAGAGGTGGGAAGAAAAGCTTTGGTTTGGGATTCAGGGTGAAGATGCCTTTAGTCTAATGAGAGCTGTGTACTCAGTTGGGGAGCTAAAAGTGGATGTGATTTTGGCCCCCTCATTCCTACATCTGTAGTTGGCTGTTGCTTTTAGTGTTCCTTAGATAAGTTAGTGCAATGTGATGATCAGATGTGGACTGGGAGTTGCACAGAGGGAAGAAACAGGGATGGAGTTCGGGTGCCTACATGGAAAAACACTGGTGAAAATTGGACTGGCTCTCAAGGAATGCTTTAGGGGAGGGAGACCTAGTCACTTAAATTTCCTGCTCATCACCTGGAGATTAAGAGGAGTATTGTTGGATCTGTGTGTCTGCTTTCGAGACTCGGTCTTGTTTTGTGACACCTCCCTGAAAGCTCAAACCCCTTCAGCCACCCAACCCCGAGTCTTTTTCCCTGCTCCCTGCTTTGCCGCTGTGAACTCAACGTCGGTGTTCGTTCGAATACAAAGACACCTCACTGCAGTGGGACCATCTGCATCCACAAAGCTCACCTGGGACCCCCATCCCAGCTTCTTTTGTGGGGCTGGCAAGGTCCCAGCAGAGCCTGGGCTGGAACTGGCGCTTCGTTGGGGAAGATGCTGAGTGAATTCCCCATCCCTTGAGCCAGACTATCCCCGCGAGGAGGCCTGGCTTCAAAATGAATCGCTCGATAGTTAAACTGATTGACAGAATCATAGCTGTACCCATTTCACGCTTCATGTTAAACAAATCAAAAGTACAGTGTGTACTACATTCAATTATCCCCCTTTGAAAAAGCAAAGACCCCCCTATAAACCGTTTAAGAAAATACATCCCACTGTGCTGATATTGATTCTCCTCCGACCACATGTCTGCCAACACTGTATCAGAAAATAAACAGCTTGTAAAACCTCTCTGTAAAGGAAAAAATAATGAATGAAAAGCCATGCTTTGTATTTGTGGGACACATTCCGCTCTGGCAATTTTTGATCTCGCCATGTGCTGTTTGAACTCCAGGTTCATTACTGCTGCTGTAAAAGCCCATGCACCGAACTTTAAACGCAGGCGATGGAAAGTGGAATTTAAATCAAAACGGTCAGATGGCAAATTCTGAGCTGCTAAAAGCCACCTGCACCCAGCCTTGCTGGTGTTGGCCCTCGGAGAGAGCACTGCTGGGAGAAAAGCAGCTTTCAATTTACTCTCCTTTGTTTGCTCCACTCGCCTCCTCACAGGCGGGAGCTCCCTTTGGCATTGCAGGACGGACCGCAGGAATGGGTCACCCCAAACCACATTGCAAATATTCTCCCAAAAGAGCAAGGGTGCCCCTGGGCAGTGGGGTGTCTGTGATGTTTAGTTCTGGTGTGCTCGTCTGGGGCGAGCTGGGAGCCTGCAAACCCAGGGAAAAATCAGGTGCCACATGGTGGAACTGGACCCTGAAGCCTTGGGATGGCCAGCAGTAGCCAGGATGGTTTAATCTTTGCCACGGCACTGGAAGTTTTGGGAACTTCCAAAGCTTCGAAGTGCTGGGATTGCTTGGGGTTTCAAGGCTTTAGTCTTTCCACGGGGCATCTCCAGGGAAAGCAGGAGCCTGTAAATCCTGTGAGCATCAATTGAACTTATAGATTGGAAGCGTAAGCTCTTATTCCTGCTTTTCTAAACATTTTAACAATTTCAGAATGTTTTTGCATCCATATCTTCTCTTGCTGCAGCAATGTTATAAAGATTTTGCATCTCCTTCTGATAAAGGAATTTACCCCATTCTGAATTTCAAAAAAAGCCCCACGAAAGTGGAAGTCCATCTTTGGGATGGCTCTTCTGAAAATACATAAATGCATGTTTCTTTACATCCTCTCTGAGCATTTATCCAGAATTTCCTTCTTCTGTTCTCGCTTCTTTTTGTGCCATCTTTACCTAGCAGCCATGGACAAGTCAAGCCACGTTGTCTGCATGGCCACAGCATGCTTGTAGCTTGCCGAGTCCTGCAAGAAGACAGTTTCTTAGGTTGCAAATCATGCAGTTGTTTTGGTGAAAGGGTCAATACACATTGCATGTTGGAGCGCTGTTACTTCACAGGGGGAGCTGGGGTAGAAAGGTAGATTCAGCCCCTCTGTCAGGTTTGCATGAAATTGCGTATTGACTTAAGTAGGGGAAGAACAGGCGGGTCCAGGTCCCAGATGAGTACAACGCTCTGCTGCCAAGCAGCAGAAAGAAGAGCAGATGACTGCAAGGTTTAAACTTTAGATCCCCAGGTCTCATCCTGGCAGGTCTCGACTCTTGCAGACAATGTTATCAGATGGTCATGGCACAACCAGTGTCTATCGAGAGCAATGCCGAGATAGACTAGCTGTGGATCACGTTTCACTGGGCGCCCAGTCAGAGAGGCACTCAGCTCCCACGTCTCGCAGGCGCTGTGGAGGTGGAAAATGCATGAAATTGATTTTGAAATGTTCAGCTTCAAGTGCCAGTTACAGCGGTAGCTGAATATAGCTGCCAAATCTGAATTCTAGATGTCCTCTAGGGCAGAAAAAGCTTGACACTGAATGTCTGAGCAAATGTCATCTGCATAAATGAACATTCAGGGTAGAATTTCAAGTGCATCTCAATATACAAGTTAAAAACTATTGGTGCTTGAGTGGACCTGGAAATAAACCACTAGGCTGAAGCTTCCAAAACCTGGCTGGGTTGTTCATATGCCATCTGAAAAGTGTTGCATAAAAGAAGCTCCAGGAGATGAACATAATGAGTATGGGAGCATTGTTGGCAATTTCAGATCCATGTCATGCCATGTCATTGGCAGAAACCAGACCAAGGAACATAGCTGTTGTCTTCATACTTGTTCTGTTACTAGACTTCGGTGTTAGGTGTCAACAAGAAAATGAAGTATTGATGCCAGAACACAAAATACTCTGTTTTGCAAAGACAAACAGAACCATTGGAAGAGAACCCATCCCACTACTGTAGAAGAAACTGTGAGCAACTGTCTGGTTTATTCAGTGGGAAGGTTGGGGCAGTTGTGGGGAGGCTCTTTTTCAAGGAGCTCTTACATTGAATTCGTTTCTTCCACTTTGTGCTTTCAACTAAAGGGACCCATCCAAATTTTAAGCAGATTAATTGCAACCTACCTGGGCACAAAACCACACTGACTTTGAGTTAGAGGTCTTTTGGCATCTGGCAGTGGTGGGTGCATGCTGCTCACATGGCTAGAGGTAGGTGGTCCCATAGGATAATCCCAGAATAACCCTGTGGCTGTGAGATATTGGTGATGCTTGCACATCTCTCTCTGAATAATTGAGACCCTGTTTCTGCAAGGGGAAGCTGAAGTCTCCAAGTTTGCTGGCTGTGGCATTGAATATAACAACAAACCTGACATTTGGAAGGTTTTTTTCTATAACTGATCAGCTGGTGGCATCCCAGAAATCATACTAGAGAGAGGTCTTCAGGAGCGATATGAGAAAGAGGGAGGTTTGGTGTCTTAAACCCACCTAGAGAGAAAAGTGCAAAGGCATTTGAGAAAAAAGCAGGGAAGAAGGGGCTGTAACTCACAGCTTGTTTTGTTCTATTGCTGAGTGGAGCCGAGAATAAATTCCTCCCTCCCTGGCGCTGAGGCTTTCCCAGCTCCATCTGGTTTCATCGATTCTGGTTACTTTGTCTGCAAATTCACTGTAGTGTCCTGACATCTTCTTGGTACTGACAGCTCCGACCTGCAACAGTCCAGACCCTCACCTGGGGCGGATCAGCCGGTGCATTTTTCCGCGCCCAGCAGATTCGCACCAGCTGGGAACGAGGAGCCGGTGCCAGCGGTGGGGCATGCGGGGACGTCCCTGTTGCAATTGATTTTGCATGGGGGGGGCTCACGCTGTGCAGTGGTGGCTCGTAACGCTATGCTCTAAATCACCTGAGAGCTCATGGGCAGCCTGGGCTCGGTGTAGTTGTCAGACAGGGGGAGAATTTACCCTGCAGGAAGTGTGCAGCCTCTCTGTTGTTTAATTTTTATAAAAAAAATACGCAGGCATGTAAGGTTTCTGCAACCGTGTCCCTGTTTCATCCCCTTGTTCTGTTACATTTGTCGCTGAATCTCCAGGGTGTACCAAGAAATCTCTGTGCTCTGTCTGGTTTTGGTTTGAAATTTTGAGTTTGAAGCACTGATTTTTGTTAAAAAAACAGTTACTATTTTATTAGATTGAAATTTTGATTCCTCTTTGGTGCCAGAAAGCGAAAAAAAAAGGCTACTGCCTTTTAATTTTGGACTTTTTCCTCTCCTGTTTCCTGTCCTTTATTGTGTCCTTCCCTGTTTTTCTTGGTGACATCAGAAAGCAAAGCAAAACACAAAGTGTTCCTTTTCCTTCCACATTTAGCCAAAATGCAACATTTTGAAGGGGCTCCAAGTACATATTTTTTTCAGAGGAAGGCAGAGTTAGACAAGGCAGTCATATATTATGTATTTTAATGGGACTGCAACAAGCAGATATGACAACACAACAGTCTTCTGTAATAGGACAGGGGCAGCAGGCATGACCTGGGATGCCCTGGCAGCCTCTCTGATATTCAGACAAGAGTCACTGTTGGGAATTTTCCTTTCCAATGGATGTATGGAGAGGGATGAGCAAGGCATGGCTGTGTTGAGAACTGAAGGTCCAACAGTGTTCTTCACAAACTGGCTAGGACCGGGCCCCCAAGTCTTGGAGCTCCCTAAATGGCAGCGGGATGGCCCCATGTCCCTGGAAAAGCCTGATAAACTCTGCCAGAAGGAAAGCATGGGAGGCTGAGAAAATAGCATTGCAGCAAGTGATTCCAGGGACCGAAATGAGAGTATGTGCCCCAAGGCAAATATGACTCACACTTATGGTGTGGTGACGCCTGGAGTGTTCCTCCAGGTATTGGCAAGGCTATGCCTGAATGTGCAGCAGATGCTGTACGCTTGGGATTTTGCTCAGCTGCCATCCTGATCAGGGGAGGATGCAGAAAACCAAGTGCCACGAGACCTGCGATGCAATTGTCGGAGCTGGCAACAGCAGGGAGATCCAAGAGGCGAGTCAGTCCGGTAAAAGTGCAATAATGAGCGCTCTCAGCTGTCTGCTTGTTACGAATGCATGAAGCGTCCCAATGGGATGAGGTTCAGAGAAGCAGTTTCTCAGCACCTTGAAGGATGGCCCTGCAGGACAGCTCATCCTGGTGCCTGCAGGAAAAGCGGCTCTTCTTGCCTGACCTCCGAGGGGGGTCTCCTGCGTGGCTGGGGCTCCCCCGTTGCTGTGGGATGAGGGACCTGATGCTCTCCCACATGTACGTGCTGAAACGGGTCAGGCTTGCTTGGGTGCGAACATGCTGGGGCTTCACTGCCTCCCTGAAAAAGCGGGGTTGCTCCTTACTTTGTATTCCTTAGCACATAAGCAACCCAGAAGAAATGCAGCCCTGTCAACACTTTCCTAGTGATATGAGCTTATTTTTTTTCTGCCTCCCCTGCTGCATTATTCATGACCGTAAAATATTCACCAGCCTCCCCTCTCCCCCCCACACTGCAAAACAAACCCCCAAACAATAATTCAAGCCCCCTTCCTTCCCATGTCTTGCAAAAGGCTAGGAAATAAATTTCTTGCCGCGGGTTGTTTTTATAGTGAACTTTCGTAGCTAGATTTAATCATGGAGGCAAATTTCACACTGACTTGAAATGGACCCATAAACTTCGCTCAGCATCAAATTCCTCCTTCCCCAGCCTGCCCTTCCAGCTCTGCTCCGCCGTGTCCCCAGCTTCACGGGGCTCTGAGGAGGAAAGCTTCGCCACCAGCCAAACCACATTTACAGTGTTTTTCCACAAGAAAGGCCAAAGCTGTACAGATCGTGCTAGCGTCGTACGCGCTCTGCATTGCCACCCGGAAAGGGTCGAATCCTGCCTGAGTCATCCTTCATCAGGCAGGGAGTCCCTGGAAAGCCAGGGCATTGCTCTCAGGGGTAGAAGTGGTGCTGGGGAGGCAGGAGGATGCAGCGAGCATCCACTTGGCCAGGGTATGGGGTTTGCTGGCTTTGGGCATGGGCAAGTCCTTGGGCATTGCAATGGGGAGGAGGGCAGGTGGAACCCCAAAGTCCTGTATGTTTGCCGGCAATTGCGTGGTCAGTCCGGGGGGACGCTTATCCAGGTAATGTTGTATTATGTGGGAGATGACCATAAGGCACTGCAGCACCGGGTCCAAGGGGCTCTCCTCCTGTCCCAGGACAGCTTGGCCAGCACCGCAGATGGGGAAGGAACCCACCAAGAGAAGGGGGATTGCTGCAGCAGCTCGGAGACCGGGGCAGTAATTTGGGTCTCACAACGGCCTGCTCCTTTTCCCAGCTCCTCCTCTTTCCCCATCAGGGCACCCATGGGACTGGGTCTTCCAGCAGGCAGTACCTTTGCCAGAGAGCAGAGCTGCCATCCCCACACCTCCCTTTCGGAGGGGCTGCTCAGGTGCGAAGTTTTGCTCACGTTCAACTTCAGGTGGATGGGACGGTGCAAAGAGAAGGTCCGACACGTGCTTGGAGAGGTGCTTCAACCCTGGCAGCAGCACAGCAATGCTCCCGGAGCATGAACACGTCTGATGAATGCAGATGTGGTGAAATCTGCTTCTGAGCCAGGGACGTTAGTTATCCCCGGAGAGGAAGAGGCACCTGTAGGACATATTTCATCCTCTTCCAAGCTGAGCATAGATGGGGATGCCTGAATTGCCCCAGCAAGGGGCAATTAGAAGGAGCCTGTGGTGTCTGTCTGTGGCGCACACCATGGGAGATGGGCCTTCCTCCATCTCGCAGACCCCAGATGAACCTTTCCAACCCACGGGGAGGTCGTCTGGCCGCCGCCTTCTTCAGGCATGGGTACGTGGTTCCCGGAGGCTTTCTTCTCTGGATGACTAACAACCCTTCTGCAGTGCAGGACCCAACCAATATATGGGAAAGGGAAGAATCCCCATAAGCTCTTTCCCTTTTTAGCAGTTTTAATTTAAAATGACTTATTAGCTGGGAAAACATCCCCCCCGCCTTGGATAAACATACATTTTAATACATTGCAATGAGCAGAGGGGCAGAGATGGAAGTTTCCATTGACTTTATTTTATTTTTCTAGATTATAAAATATTTAAAATGCATAAATAAAATGCTCCATTGCAAAAATGCTGGCATGTTTTTCCAAAGCAAGGCGGGGAACGGAGCTAAATTGAAATATAACCGTCCAGGGTGATCTCTTAAAGTGAAACCAGTTTCAATGGGATTTAAGTGCCCACAGTCTCCCTGCTTGAATATTTATGTTCTTATGGAGTGTGACACATTCTTTTTTTTCCTCCTTTTTTTTAATATTGCACGATATAATGAATCAGAGTCTTGTAGCCACCACAGTGAATTTATGGTGCTACGTATGTGTCATGAATAATGCTGAAGTTTCCTGGTTTTAATTAAATCTGTTCCGTTTATGATACTGCCATGTTGCAAGAGTGCGGCAGGAGGCATTGCCCACAGGACACACCTCTGAGCCTGTGCTGTCAGTAGACACCGGTCGTGACTCTGCCTCCTCTTTGCAAGCCTTGGCTGGAGCCAGAAATAACAAGACCTCGGGATTTTGTGCGTCTCTGTCTCTCTCCTTCTGTTCTAACACTTCTTAGTCCTAACTCTCAGGCATCTTGTGGCATCCCAAAAGTGGTATTAGATCCCTGTTGGGAAATATTACTGGTTGCAACCACATAAATAGCAAATTTTGTGGCATGGGCACATATCCACCATATATTATAATGATGTGACCGCAAGCTCATTGTCACAGTAATGGGATTCAAACCCTCCTTGTTACAGAAGTCTAATTTAAGTGTTCCCCCTTACTGGCTTTTTGGGGAGCGTTGGTCTGACTATCCAGAAGGCAGACCATCTGCCTTGCTGTTGACCTATCCACTGTAGTAACTGGGCCACTGCAGTTGCAGACTTCTCATGGGCGAGTGTTCTGTAAATCATCTCCTCTGCAGATAGCAGAAATTGCTGCCTCGTCCTATTGCTGAGCTCCCACATGGATGCTGTCTCCCAGGCAGTGTCTATTCCTTATTCCTGTGGCCAGGTTGCAGAACTGATGGATGATGGCTCCTGCACTCTACAAGGGCTTGGTAAATGATGATAATTGCAAGGGATGCTCACGGCATAATTTTTATTCCAGGTGCTTTGCAAATAGGCTTCTGGGACCGCTGCAAAACCTTTCCACAGGTTGTCACAGCAGCTGTAGTGGCAGGGAATAGACAAAAAATTGCCCATCTAATAGAAATGAGAAGGGCATATAGACAGTGACAGATCTCGCGTTATAAGGGTGGAAATCAGGTGTCACAGTGCCACTGCTTGATTGGTTTACAGGGAGCCAGGCTTTGGTCATCACTGCTCGCTGGTGCTCTGAATCTCTCCTTTCTTGAACTTCAATGTACTAATAAATATGGCAAGCATGTATGCAGCTTGGCAGCAGCCCAGTGTAATATTAGCAGCAGTTTTACTGGGATACCACGTCCAACTCTAGCATTTACCTATCCTGAGAATGAAAACCTGGGAGATGTGCAGAAAAGATGAACAAAGTCATCTGAGAACTGAGGAACCCACCACACAGTGAGCTGCTATGAAAGCACCAGTCTCTTTCTTTACAAAATTCATGTTTAGTAAGTAAACTTGGGAGTCACAGGTTACCTACAGGTGGTAGAGGTGTTTGCTGGTCTCGAATTAACAAACTGCTTACGATAGACCTGGCAGCAGATCAGAGCATGGTGGATCCAGACTTGTGCAGGGGTCTGGCTGCTGGCGGAGCTGGGGTGAGAGGTGGGCAGAAGGGGAAGCAATGTATTTGAATTGCCTACCATAAGTGCTAATTTAAGTGTTTTTCCTGTATTTTTCCATTAATTAAGAGGAAGGTGAAGTTTGGCAGCACTGGCGCTCAACACTTGTTGCTCTCTTCACCTTGGAGAGTCACCCTCATCTACATCATGTGAATATGATGCTGTCACTCCAAAAGATCCTATTTGCAAGCTCACGGTGCCTGTTTGCTAAAATAGTGTCACTAAATTAAGGCACAAATAGATGCCAACTCACCTTCTGGAAGCATCTTGGGTTTTCCAGTGAGCATCCTTGTCCAAGAACTGGCCAGAGCCAGTGCTGTCCTCCTGTGGCTCTGGCCCTGCAGAACTGGAGCAGGGCACACCAAGAGCTTTATGTTACAGGACTTCCACTCCTGGGAGATGAGAGTAGCCAGGCTCTGCCCACTTCCACTAACGAGCCTTTGATTTTTCCTTGGTTTCTTTTCCGGTGTGATTTTAGGAGCACTTCTGGAGCTTGGACAAGACAGAAAACAAGATTCCACCACAACTTATCTTCCAGATCTGGGACAATGACAAGTTCTCTTTTGATGACTACCTGGGTAAGTGGGGAGAGGTTTTTAGCTCCATCCCTGCTGATGCAGA
This sequence comes from Buteo buteo, assembly GCF_964188355.1. NCBI lineage: Eukaryota > Metazoa > Chordata > Aves > Accipitriformes > Accipitridae > Buteo > Buteo buteo. The sequence continues at coordinate 896,310 of NC_134171.1, forward strand.
CAAGGAGGAAAAAATTATTGAATCCTTTCGGGATACGAAGAAAGTGTAACAAGACCAGTTTAAGCCACTGAACAGGATTCAGTGTCAGCATAAGCTCAGGACTGATGATAAGTGGTTTGTATTAGGCAGATTTCCAGTCTCAGCCTGCAGCAGCCTGTTCCTGGGCTGACATAATGTTGAGAGCATCATCAAGTCCAACAGAGCCACCACCTTCCAGGAAGGCCCCAATTCCCCGTGACTCATCTGAGTCTGTGCTGGAATGTGCTCGTCAGGGCTAACTGTGTGTTTGAGCTGAGAGCACCAGGCAGGATCACTGACCTGCCTTGCCTTACCTGGGATGTTTAGACAGGAACACAGCTCAGTCCAACACTTGTCTTTTTCAGTGCTAGCCTCATTTATCATCCTCAGAAATCTAAGTTTAGGTCAAGAAAAAAATAAAACAAAAAATTCTGACAGGAATGATAGCAGAGCCATACAGCAGATCATCTGCAGAAGCTGGAGGCTCCAGCATTATGGGGTTTTTTTTGGTTGGATCTTGTTTGACCTTTCTTTTTGCCACTAAAAAAAATTCAAATATCAAAAGATTCACTGAGGAAGTATGTGATCAAGATCCTTTTAAATCCTGTCTTTGATTAATTACCTAGGCTGAGTGCCAAAATAACTTCTCCAAGGTGTGTCTTCCAGCTCTGGCTCTGTACCTCAGGAGCTCTTGACTGCCAACATTAATTCTCTGCAAATTCCATCAAATAGAAGTGGTCTTTGGCTTTTGTAAAGCACTTTTCATCAATGGACTTCAAAAGTGTTTCACAGCAAACCTGATCTGTGCTGTCATTGTCACTGGTTGCAAGAATCTGTGGCACAGAAAAGCTACAAATACAGGCACGATACTGAATGTGAGTCGTCCACAGCAGTGCAAAAAGCTGCTGTCCCTCAGCTGAGCCACAGGACCGGACCTTGTGTACATTCTTGGCCATTCCCAACTGTAAGGTAGTTTGGTGTAGCAATGTAAATTAAACGCAGGCACTTTCAACTAAAACTTGGAGAATTGAGCTCAGATTTCCTGAAGGCTAGATAAATGTGCTAATTACTGGATCACTCTGTCTGAGAAGGAAGCTATCAATTTTGTGGGATATCCTTCTTGTATCCTGCTGCAGTTAATCACCTGGGTGGGCCAATAAAGTAGCCTGTTTGGAGATCTGCAAGCCTCCTACCCGATGCTCTTATACTGACTGCGCTCTGTGTGTGTACAATTTGGGTTTCATGTAAATCTCTTAGTCTGCATTAAAAATCTCAGCCTGCCTGGTTGACTTCAGTGCAAATCATCCAACGATATAGTTGCGTAAGTCAGCAGATATTTTGCAGCATCTTCTAGAAGGACTTCATGGCTCAGGTCTTCCTAAGCACAATGGTGATACCAAGTGCTCAATTCCTAGGAAGAGCCACTGGCTAAAACCAGCGCTATGCTTGGAAATAGGGCCACACTTGAGCCTGTCTCCCCTTTGCTATGTGGGTGTCTGCCCAAGCTCCCTGAGTGAATATTTCTTCAGGGAAAGAGTCCACCTTTTAAGGACCTGTTACACCAAGATGTCTTCCCAGTAACGTTCCTCCTTGCAGGCTCCATTCAGATGGATCTCAACAGGATGCCCAAACCTGCCAAGACCGCTGAGAAGTGCTCCTTAGAGCTAGTAGATGAGACCTTGTCTTCAGGTCGCTTCGTGTCACTCTTTGAGCAGAAAACTGTCAAGGGATGGTGGCCCTGTGTTGCTGAGCAGGATCAAAAGAAGATCTTGGCGGTAAGGGGGCCTCTTCACGTCTTCTCTTGGGGGACTCACTCAAAGCATTGAGAAGGGACGTGGCTGGGCCAGGCACATGCAGGATGCCATGGCCAGGGCAAGAAATGGAGTCTTGGGCTGCAAATTTTACAAACTGGACCAGCTTTTGTCAGCTGTATGTTTTCCAGGATTTGTCCAGCACCGTGCAGGTGCCTCAGAAGAAATGATTTGTTCTGTGGGATTTTCGCTGTGGTTTTTGGAATGTGCCACCTAATTTGACTCTGTATCACATCTATTCTTAATGATATTGTGTTGTGACAAGTACCAGGAAAAGGTTCCAGGTGTCAGACTGATATATTTAAATATAAGTGTCTGGGCTCCTGTTCAGGTCTTTGGCAACTGTTCAATACAGGTAAGGGAGTCCAGGCAGTGAATTAAGTCATTCAACAAAAGACCCCTGAGTTGGTTGGCTAAACTTGGGTGTCAGTGACATTTGAGATGTCCTGGAGTATCAGCTGAGAACATTGTAGTGGGCAGGTGAGGGATCTGTATGAAATCCACTCTTACCGGGTTCCTCGTGGTCCTTGTTGGTAGTGGTTGGGTTATGCTCAAAGTAGTTTTTCTTTCCCCAAACAGTATTTTGCATCATACATTCATTTCTTACCTCTCCCCCCGAGCCTTTTTTTTCTGTTGTTTATAAGTTTGTTTTTGTTTAACCCACACAGGGCAAATTGGAAATGACCTTGGAAATTGTGGCAGAACAAGAGCATGAAGAGCGGCCAGCTGGCGTGGGTCGGGATGAGCCAAATATGAACCCCAAGCTGGAGGACCCCAAGTAAGAACATCCTGAATGGAAAAGTAACCACCAGGGCACAGAGTTCTCAAGGGGCAAACTGAAAATCTGGGTTCCCAGTTTGAGGTCTGCTGTCTGCAATGGGCTTCCTCCCGTGTAGGCTCTGGTTTTGAGCTGCTGATGCTCAGATTGTGTGAGCTGAGACAGCCCAGGGTGGCTGGGAGGCTGGTCTGGACCACCGAGGAGGCCATTTGATATGGTCCCCCCAGAGGGATGTGGGTTTGCAGGGTGAGCAGCCAGCTTGTTACAGCAGGGCATACTCGTGGGGTTGGGGGTCCAGGAGGGTGAAACCACTGTGAAACTCAGAAGTGACCTCAACTTTGTTTGGCTCCAGGCGGCCGGAGACCTCCTTCCTATGGTTCACCTCCCCGTACAAGACCCTGAAGTACATCCTGTGGCGGCGGTACAAGTGGGTGGTTATCCTGGCCATCGTGCTCTTCATTTTGCTGCTCTTCCTGGGAATCTTCATCTACGCCTTCCCGGTACGATGGGTGTGGGAGAGGACAGGGCGGGCTGACAGAGGTCTGAGGTGTTCCCCTGGGTCTCTGTGGCTGACTTGCCTCTGTGGGGACAGGGATGGTCCCAGTGCAAAGTCCCATGCTGGTCCCTGAGGAACAACCGGGTGGACCATGGTGGGTCAAAAAGAGAGTCTGCGTTTCTGGTCTCTGCTACAGACTCACGCCTCTTTGTGCCCATTAATTGTGACGTTAATTGATTGTTTTCAAAGAGGTTCGAGCTGCTGATGTCGGAGGTCTTGCAGGGTTGGTGGGAAAATCCCTGACAAACACGCAGCCTAATTAGAAATGCAGACATTTTACAGGGCTGAGTAGTGGCAAAAAACGCATCGGTCTGTAATTGTTTAAAGATGCAGGGAGTTTAGAGGTGTTTGGGCAGCCCTGTCTCTTGTTATCAAGGCTTGGAGCACGTTATACCAATGTAATGTCTGAAGTGAAGGGGAGGGTTTTCGCCTCATTAATCAAGAAAGTGGCTTTTTCTTGCCTTACTGTCAGTTCCACTGACAAAACAAAATAAATAAATAATGGAGTCCTGGCCTTCCAGTTTGGCTTAGGATGGGGTTTTGTATCCTCCTCTGTTTCTACAGCACTGGAATAATTCATACCAGCTCTTGGATGCCATTTCCCCTCCTCTCAGACTGATAAGAAAAATGACCCACCTCTCTCTTTCCAGCACTTAACAAATTCTGCTCCTTGTATATGACTTTTTTTTTTCATAAAATAACTCATTGGAGTAATTTATAACTTCATGTGAGAGAATGTGGCTGCCTTTTGCAGATGGCTTTGTGTGCTTGCAATGTGCAACCGAAAAGCGAGGTGTGGAATTTCTCCTCGCCATCGTAATCACTTTCAGATGATTTGAAGTCGTGCACGCTCGTTTGTTCCTGTTGAGAAAAAAGGGGATGGGATTAGATCATGGCTCTCCCCATCTCTCTATGCTCGTATCCATGGGAAGGGCTGAGATACTTCTGCTGGAGAAATGATTCCGGAGGTGCTAAGTAGTATGAAGGAGGAAATAATTGTGCAAGTGCAGATTCGTGCTGAATTGCCTCCTCCCTGCCCTGTACTCGGAGCCATTCCTGGAGACTCCCCTTTATGTCAAGTAGCAGAAACAAAGCCTTTTCGACCAAGAACTCAGTGTTTCCCTGAAGATGCAAGTGGCTTTGCCTTTGTTCCAGTGGTATCATATAAAGACAAGATTGAGAGGAGAAAATATTCGCAAACTATAAATATTGATTTACACTCATTATTACTTGGGATTTTTCCCTGTTTCCTAGCTAAATGTTGTTGTATTTAATTTCATTTTGGTCAGGTCAATTTTTAGTCATATTTTGAAAAAGTAAGGCCATGTTTCATGGAATTTTTCTGTTTTTATGTATTTGGCCAGCTTCCCTTAGATTTTTGAGGTCACTGGTTCTGTATCTACTTGGAGATTTAGTTCCTTACCCGTTTCATCAGGCACTAAATTTGGCAATTGTGCTGGTGATAGCTTGCTCTGAAGGATGCCCCTGGCATCCTGACCTTTGGCAGGGCTCACCGTTACATCCCTGATTAAATGCATGGAAAAACAATCCTTCCTCACTTCTGTTCTGATTTGTGTGCCAGGAGCACCATCAGGTCCCGTTTAAAATAAGGACCTTGCTGCATTTAGCACTGTATATGTAATCTTGCCACTACACGTGCAGTTTTGAGGTCCCATGCAGCAGGTAGAGGGGTTTTGTGTGTCTTCTGCCCCTCTCATCCTGGGCAAAGGGATGCGTCATGGGAGGGAAGCCTCAAGGGAATCCTGTTAGGGCACGTGGACCATCAGTCTGAGCAGGCAGAGGGTAAGGAACAGGGATACAGGGGTGCTAAGGGGGGGCAAACAGAGGTGAAGTTACTATTTTCCTGCTTCTGTTGCCCTTTTAGCTATGGCCTTGCATGAAGAGCTCTTCCACAGCTTTCTGCTTGTTGGGACCTCCACTGGGACCTCCAGGGTCCTTCTGGTCATTGCTTTTCAGCAGCTGGTCCTTGGCTCAGCAGGAGCCTTGGGACCTGCCTGCAGGTTGAATGCCCCTGCCTGCAGGTTGAATGCCCCTGCCTGTGTACAGGCTCTCCACCTGGGAGCATTGCGTACCATGTACAAGATGCTGCCAGAGAAGTCTGAGCCCTGGCTCCAAATCTTATCCTCTTTGGACTCTGCCTGAGGATACCGAAGGAAGAAATCTTTTACCTGAGAAATATCTGTCCACAATATGCTCTGGGAAACTTAACGGTCCCATGAGCTGAGCTAACCCTGCGCAGGTCACCCTCCATCACAGACAGGCAGGAATCTCCCCTGAAAATGAACCCGGGGCATTTTCATTGGGTCTTGGTATAAAAATGGGATTTTTTTTTATTTATTTCTATTCCCCATACAGTGCCGAAAGCTTCCAACCACAGTCCCAGCTTTGTGGTCAGAGTAGCTGGAGAGTAGGAGCAAATGTTCCATTTGAAAGTTGTGTGCTTCCACCCGAAATGGCGAAGGGCTGTCTGTGGTTCCCAACAGTAGTGCCCAAAAACATTGGTTCCCAAAAGCTCAGACTTCTCTGTGAATGAAGAAGCCAATGGCTTGGTCTTGTTCAGAATACCTATCGAAAAATGCTTTACACCCTTGGGAAGTATTTTCTAGAGGCTATATTGCAGAATATTCTGCAAAATAGCCTTTAGAGCTACTTCATGGAATCAGAAGCCCTTGAAGATGTGCCTTTGTGCTTCTGCTGTCCTCAGGACACAGAGTACGTGTGATGGATCATGGGCTGGAATAAAGATCTTCCCTCCTCTTGGGTCCTCTTCAGAGTCTCTTTCCCAGGAGAGCTTTGGGCAACCAGCAGTTGTTTTCCAGCCAGGGAATGTGCTGTGGCTGCCCCGGTGGGATCTGGGGTCCCTAGGAGGATCAAGGGGAGGCCTGGAGAAGAGGGGAAGGGTCTGGAAGTGCTTCAGGATGACGTGGAGGTTCATCAAGATTTGTGGGGAGCTGGGAGTATGGCAGTACAGGAAATTTAGGCACAAATCCATAGGAAATCATCATTAGTGCAACTGTTTACAAAGCAAGTTGTTTTAGTGGGTGAGAGACCATTTCCAACTGAAAAGCCTTTTGGTTTTGGGTGGAAAACTGCATGGTATTGCAAATTTCTATAAAAAAAGTTGTCTAGTTTTACAAAAATGGGAGAAAATGTTGAAAAATCTGATATTCTGAGGTTCTTCATTTTTTTACTTGGGCTCTTCCACCCAGTCTTAGTGTCAGATTACTGGCTGGTTTGCCTTAGCTTTCTTTGCAGAGTGGTTGTCATTATGGTCTGTACAAGCTGGGACTCTGGGAACAGCATTCCCTGGATATTTCCTATATGATTTCCTTAGACAGTCCTTAGATTTAACTTGACATCAGAAGACTCCTTAAACAACAGACGAAAGTATAATGAGATCCAGTAGCTGGATGTTGAACTTAGAGGAACTATTCCAGTGGAAATAGGATGCTAATTTTTGAGACGAAGGGTAATTAACCATTGGAACAATTTGCCAGAGGCTGTGGTAAATTCGTCATTGCTCGAGGCGTCCATGTATCGAGACTGAATGTCTTTCTACAAGATATGCTCTGGTTCCACCCTATGCTCCTGTCCAGCGGTGCTCATTTATGGCACGCTGTGGGGCTTTTTGGAAAGGTCCAGTGACTTTGATGGACTTTTCATCTGACATTGCCATAGCTGATAAGAGCTCTGCCTTCTGCTATGGGAACGGTTGAATGAAAGTCTTGGGCTAGACCCAAGGTCAGAAGAAAAGGTTATAAAAGCTCAGCCTGGGTTTCTGCATCCATAACGCATAGGGAGTACGGCGGTGAAGTTATCTCCCTGAAGCAGTGATTATTGTGAAGATTTTAGTGGCTACCACCATAGAAAAATGTAACGCTGCTTCCAGCTGGAGTCAGCTCTGCTTTGCAGCACCATGAAAATGTTTACTACCTTTTAAAGCTCTGTTTGTGTTCTGCAAGCCCAGCGTTGCTTCCATTGCCATTAATTCTAATTACAGCTCGCGTTCTGTGCTGATTGATAATCCTGCTTGGCTTTCAACACTTTGTTAATACAAATTCATAGCTGGACAGAAAACTTGCTACCCTCCAGAATGCAACCAGTCAAATCATAAAAAAAAAAGGAGTATTTTGGAGGATAGACTCTGAAAGACAAATGGATTGGTAATTAATTCGAAGGTTATATGTCACTGGAGGCTTTTCTAATGACTTCTGGTAAACTGCCCTAACTTTGCTTGCTTGATTTATGGCATTATTAGAAATCCTCAGTTGGCAAACTGCCTTATAATTTGCTACACGTTGTAATTTATCAAGATGCCTTTGGTCAGACTTTACTTTTGTTGTGTTTTGTTTTTTTTTTTCTTTTTTTCCACCGTTCCTCCAAAGATCTTACTGGTAACTAGCACTATGCTTTGTTCCAAAGTTGTTTTTTTCAAGTGACAGAGCGATAGAACATCCTGTACCAATTAAATTCAATATGCTTGGGAGGGACTTCCAAACTGGCTAGTATGTGGTCGTGGGGGTTTGAATCAGAGCTACATTAAATATAGCTCTCTCCAAATGACCTAAGCATGCATCTCCGTCTGTATTTTCATTGTGGTCTTGATAAGCAGCATTTACACAGCTTATTCTTTTTCACAGTGCTGTCATCTTCTTTCAAAGAGGGAATTGCACGTATAATAAGCTAAAATACTGTGACGCCTCATTTTCCATGGCAGCCCCATAGTTCACCGTGCAATAACAGGGACAGTAGAGATCCCAGAAAACAGGCACAGGAAGGTCTTCCCTGGGGTGTCTGCTCCCGGGAACAAAACCCACACCAAATGCTGACGCTGAGACAGATGGCTGAGCTGTTAAGGGATGTGGAAAAGGCAGAGAAAAAAAAAAATCAGCAATAGGTTTGCCTTTCTTGATTGCCTTTGGCAGATTTTTTTGGAGGTAGTCCATGGACCTGCAGGCTGGGTTTGCAGTAAGAGACTAAATCAGGACGGGGCAGGGCTCGAGTCCTGTCCTGGTGCTGTTCAGACCAGGTGATGGCTGGTGTGATCCTGGGCGCAGGTTTTGGCCCGTGGAAAGCAGAGCTCTCCAGAAAACATCATGGCCCAGCTTGGTGGATGCTCGGGGGCCAGGGCTGGGGCCCCTTTCCAAAGGGTCCAACCCAACAGGCAGAGCAGAGGAGGTCACCGGTTTTGGGGGGGATCGTGGGCAGAAGGAGCCATAAGGATGCGAGGTCAGGGCACGGGTACTCAGTGCAGCCTCCGGGTTTGTGGGGGAGCAGCACGACGAGAGAGGGAGGGGAAGGGGCACCGGGAGCCAGAGGGGAGGGGGAGGCTGCAGCAGCTCAGCAAAGAGCTGGACGTGTCTCCTCACCTGCAAGAAAAGCCTGTGGGCACGGGGATGGTGCTGGTGGGGAGGTGCCAAATTTCTTACGAGGGTATGAAGAGGTGGAAATTTATCATCACACCTGGTGGAAGGAGCAATCAAAGTCCAGGAGTGACTCCTGGCGCTCACTGCTTGGTGCTTGTGACCAGTAGCCTCTACTGGAAGAAGGCAAGACTTGTTTTCTTGTGTATCTTGGGCTTCTACTGTCCTTGCTAGTGGGAATGCACTTTTTGCTTGCCTGCCTCTGCAGACCGGGGCTTGGAGCTTGGCCATCATGCCTGTCCTGAATGCAGCCCCATCTGCAGTTCTGTGCTATGCCCCCCCCAAATCCTTTAACCTCCACACGCCACCCTGCTGTACCTGCTTCAAATCAGCTTTTTTTCTCTCCTTGTTTTTCCATCCCTCTAGAACTATGCTGCTATGAAACTGGTGAAACCTTTCAACTGAAGCTGTGCTGGAAAACGCCTGAAAGGTCCGGTGCCTGCCTGGGGATTTTGGAAAAAAGTTGTGGCTCTGCACTGGATCACATCTGCAGACGGAGATGGAGAATGAACAGCCTCGCTCAGGCCCTAGGCTGCTGCTAAAATGAAGATACAACTTACCCTGATGCAGTATGCAGAATCCCACCTACAGCACTCGCCTTGGAAGCAGCATGTAAACAAATACCTACTCTGAAATATTCCTTATTTTACTTCTTTGTCTGTCTTTTTTTTTCCCTTTTGTTAAGCTGCTCTGATTTGTAAAGCTTGAATACCAGTGCAAAACTGAAAAGGGTGGGGGAGAAAAGGACCTTTTCATATATAGTCTGTGAGTGTACAAAGATGCTGCAGACATTAGCAGAGGAGTTGCAGGCTGCTGGCATAGGCAGCATGTGCAAGCCAAAATCTCTCAGGTTCTGAGCACACTTTTCTTTGCACTCTGAACAAGCCTCCGTTTTCCTTCGCCGTGCAATGTGTATTACCTGGTTTCTTATGTATAAAGTCTACTGAGGACGAAACATGCTGCACAGCCTGATACCCTGGGCTGATACGTTGTCTTTCCAAAGAGAGCAAAACCCACAAGATACAGGACCCAGGGAAAAGGCCGAGATGCAAAAACTGGGCAGGAGTTGGTGGTAATTTCTAACTCAAAACTCCTATTGAATTTTGCGCTCATGAAGGACTGTGCAGTCTGGCTCGTGTTTTTTGGAGCTCGGTTTCCCCTCTGAGCTGCACTTTCACCTCTACAGTCCCACACGCCTCCCTTCAAAACCAGTGCTGTAGTGGCAGAAAGCAGAGTTGGGCTGAGCCCTATCCTGAGAGCAATCCCAGGAGCAAAGCAGCGCGCGTGGACTTTGCTTTTCTCCTCTCCTGCTACACGCAACCCCTGCAGCCACAGTTCAGTGAATGTAGTAGTCTTTTTTCTCCCATGCTCCCAAAAATGCTTAAGCAAAACAGTACAAACCAGACTGCAATGTAAGCCGCAAAACTCACTGCTGCTGGGCGCTAATGAGGCAGATAACCTGCACCTTTGGAAGCAGGCTTGTTTGCTTTCTGCTTTGCAAACAAATTGTGATGAGACATATCCTGCAGGTCTTGCTCAGCCTCCCGCAGAGAAAACGGCAGCTGTGACAGGGCTGGGATGGCAATGTTGGGACATTTCTGCTGTTTTCTCTTCCCTCCTCCTGTCCGTCTGTCTCTCTGCTGCTGCAGTCAGACGGAGTGGTATGGTCTAAGGGGATTTCCAGTGTTTTGTAGTGCTGGCTCATGTCATGAGGGGATGCTAATCAAAACAGCATTAGCCTCAAATTTTCATCCTGCATCCATTCATCCTGCAAGGAACCGTCTCCCAGAACAGGGGCATCAGGCATGAAAGCAAATGTCCCTTTGAGAGACAGCTGTCCTGCTGCTCCGGCACCGCATGGCTTTTGCTATGGTCCCTCTGACGATGAACCGCTCTTTCCCCACTGCCCTTCAGCAGGGTGAGACACGTCTTCCTCAGTTTCATTTGTCCCCTGGCACTGTTACTACTCAGCATGACATGTGAGAGCAAGTAGCAGTGAAAAGTGATCCTGGGGGATCGGAGTTTTTCAGGACAAACTGTGCTAGTGTAAGCTCCTGCCCTGCTCCAGCAAGGCACTTAAGCCTGTGCTTAGCAGAAGGCAGGGAAAAAAAGCACACGCCTAATTGCTTTGCTGGATTGGGATGTAATGTGTTGAGCATTAAATCCCTTGTTATTCAGTACTGTAACAGCACCCAGATTGCCCAGGGCAGCTCACTGCCATGTGTGAAGAGGGTGTCTTTGACATGGAGAACATGCAGCTATAAAAACCTGTCCTTGCTGCTGAGGTTTGGCTGATCCAGCATCCCTTTCCCAAAAGCTTGAGCGGTGAAGTCGGCTCTGGGCTTGCACGCCCTGGGCTGGGTGTTTCATTTTACCGGCAGAGTTAAATGCTTTTTTTTTTTGCATTTGTTCAGTTTTTCCCTAGAAGCCTCCCAACCTCATTTGCATCCACACCACCATTTATTAGCCACTATCAAACTACCAGGTCTTGCTCAAATTTTCCATAATGCTTTCTCCCTGAGGATCTGATGAGCTGATGACAAAAGTTGCTTGTGTTTGCACCTTAATGAGTTTAGGGGTTTATATTTTATGAAAATGTTGGTGTGGTTGGTCCTTGCACCTCTTCCACCATGACCTAGCTCTGCCGACAGAGGTGTCTGCCTGTCTTGCCGAGTGCTGGCATGCCTTGCTCTCCTATCCGCAGTGGGAAATCAGGCCCCTGATTTCACTTCCCTGCTTAGGTTTGCAGAGACTGTGAAATTTCTCATCTTGGCATTATTGCTCTGTGACTCCTACCTATTTCAGAAACAAGATCGTGGTGCCGAGAGCCCCAAAATGATGAGTGACCCATGCTTGAATGCTAAACGCTGCTTGTATCTGCATGCTCATGACCCATCCTATCACAACAACCACTGTCTATCCCAGCAGAGGCAAGCAACCCTACCAAAACACATTCGTGTGTTACCTCTCCAGAAACTCTCCCAGTGAAAAACCACATTTTATTCCCCAGCAGCTCTTCCCTGACAAACCAGTGATGGGAGAGCAGGACCCAGGGCATCCAGCTGCCTAAGGAAAAGGTTACATCCCCACACGCAGTCCTCTGGGCTCCCAGTCCAGGCTGCAGGGTGAATTTTCATGCCAAGAAGGCTCCGTGGGACTCCGTGGGTGGGTAAAAGCAGGTCTGAGCATCTGAAAACACCAACTCAATCCCATTTGCATTGCTGCTTGAACAGCCACATCCACCCGTTTGCCTGACTGTGGGCCCTCTGTAGCTCGGTTATGGCTCTCCACCAAAGCCAGCCGGGAGGCAGGACCTATATAAAGTATTCCCTGTGGCTCCCTGTTATTCAGGAGTTTGAAATGGCTGGAAGATGTATGTTACCACCTGTCTATGCCTTACATACAATAATGCAAAATGCACTGTGGTTACAAATGAAATGCTCTGAAATGTTCTTCTTCCTGGTTTGTTTTATTGTGTTGGTGGAATTACAGCACCTTCTGCCTTTGGTGTGGGAATGCAAAAATACAGCTGGAAGGAACAGGACGGGGAAATGGCAGTTGCTGTGCTCCTCTTTTCTCACCTCTGCTGCTGTTGCAAGGGAGCAGAAGCAGGAGGAGAGAACAGAAAATGTGGAGAAGGGCGGACAGATGTGGGACTGGGGCTGCAATACTCACAGGTAATGCAGCCGCTCGTGCCTCTGCCAGTTGCATTTGGTGCCTGAGACGCTGCATTGCAGGACAGTGAAGTGACCCAGCTGTGATTCGTGCATGCTCCCCGGTGCTCTTGTGAGCGGTCCCCTGAGCCGTGACACCATGCAGGATTTATGTGGAGGTCACACACCTCGTCCCACGAGCTGGGAGTCGGTGTGTGCCGGCTCTCAAGACTAATCTGTGAGCTGGAGCATCCCGTAAGCCAGGAGGAGGCACAGGCGTGGGAGTGGGGTGGGTGAAGGAGCCACGGGAAGCTTTGTGCCCTGTGGCTTTGGGGAGCCAACCTCCACCATTTCCCTGGTGAGTCACTCACAAAGAGGTTGATGCCCGCTTCATTGATAAACCTGAACACCCCAAATGTGCCCACTGAAAGCCAGGGGTGGCTGGAGAGGAGGTGGGTGGCTGGGGAATGGGAGAGGGCAAAAGAATCCTACCTATTTCAGCCTCCTGTTGCAGTGGGAAGGCAGAAGGAGTTCAGCTCATCCGGCTGCTCTGTGCACATACACACATCTCTGCACAGACGCTCATTAGCATGGGCCTGAGCTGCTGGAATGTGAATGCCCAGATCCTCCTCAGGACTCAGCCATGGCGGCTCTGGCCCAAGTGAAGACCCTTTCCCTGCTTGTCTCCGTTCCTCTTCCCATTTCTGGACTTCACTCAAAGAGCAGCACGTCCCTTTGGATCTGGAGGGAAGGACTCGTCCAGCCAACACAGCCATCATCTAGAGTGACCTGAGGATTCATTCTCTGACACCTTTTTGGAGCTGTTCAGCACAAACAGGCTGTGTCAAGGAGATGCTTCAGGTGTTCAGAGACATTTGCTGGTGAGATTGGGGCTGGCTGTGCCCAAATCCCCAAATACCTTTCTGTTGGTCTGGAAGGGTGCAGATGGGCGCTGCCTGCTTTGGCATAGGAGCTCCCCTCGGCTGCATCACGTTTTGGGATGGTGCCTGGGATCTGGGGAGGCAGGGGATGAGGAGACCTGAATGTCCTAGACTTCATCTGAGGAAGACGCAGGGGTTTGAGCGGGCACTCTGAGCTGGCATTGTCCAAACCCAGTCTGCCCAGCCTCACCGCAGCCTCCCGTACCCCACACATCAGTGGGAAGTCCCAGTGGGGCACCGACCGTGTCACCATGCTGAAGGCACGAGAGAGATGGTCCGTGCTGGGGAGGAGCAGGTGGCGGGAGACGAGGGGACAGGTCTTGCCTGCATGCCTACGCCTGCCCGTGCATGGGTGCGTGCAAAAGTTAATTGCAAAATGTTCCGCTGCTTGAACACTTTAATGATGCTTGTTTTCCTATTATTTCCTCGGCCTCCAACTTGATGTTGTGTATAATTTAAGGCTGGAGTTATGAAGTGCGTGAGCTCCTTCGGGGATGCCCTGACAACACCCCGTTGTGTTTCACACCGCCTGGGCTCAGCCCCGTGAGCCGGAGGGCAGTGAGACGAGGAGCTGGAAAGCTGCCACCCCACAGAGGGGCTGAACTCCCTTAACCTCCAGCAGGCTCGCTGGCACATTCAAAAAAACCCCTAGCAAAACAGCTGAAGTGATTTTTTCTTTTCAATCATAACAATTTTGTATTCATTGCCTGGTTTTGTTTGCTCAGAAGAGAGGGGTTTCCACCCAAAAGGGTGGCTTGCAATGAAGCGGTTTGAAGGGAGGGAGGTGGTGCAGGGCGAGGGGGACACGGGGTGGGAGCCAGGTCAAGGCGCTGCCGTAAAAACGCTTTGCGAAGCCGCTTGCAGTTGTGTTTGTTGGTTTAATCCCTGCGGACGGGGCCTGCAGTCGGTTTTGCTCATTACCTGCTGACAGGTCGGGAACGTGCCTGGTGCGTGGAGGCCAGGAGAGCTGACCTAACGGGATGATCTGTAGAGAAGACTATTGTGGCCTCCTGGCCCCGAAGTCCATTAATCTTCAGATGGAAAGGTGGAGATAGCCCTGGCCTCGAGCGAAACAACTCGTTTCAGTCTTAACTTGAGGTCCAACTGCTTAAAACACTCCCAGACACGGAATGGCATTTGCTGTTCCTGGAACGTCCTCCCTGGTAGAGGCAAGCATAGAGAGGCTTGTGATGAGTATAAAGGCTGCTCTGTTGGCTCTGGAGCTCCTGGACTGATAGTCTGAGCTTTCTGTCAGTCTTCCCCATGGATAGCATGGTGCCATCACTGCCAGGACAGCCGCCAGCCTCGTCCGTGTTGCTGCAGTCTGTCTTCATCCCAGACAAGCCAAACACGATGCGCTTGGGGGATGATTTGTGGTGATCCGTGCATCGCGCCTTCTGGGCTCTCCTTAGCACCGGGTGAGGATGGAGACACCCAAGCAATGGGGCGTGAAACTGCTGTGTCTTCATCTCCGCCATGCATCAACTTCCAGAAGGAAAATGAGCTTTTTTTGCCCCGTCTGCTTTTCCCATTCACATCCCAGCCTCCTCAAATAACCAATGCTTTAAACACGCTTTGCAGCAGAGCAGGCTCAGTGCCGTGAAATGTTCTTTTACCTTTGAGTGCAACTTGGTCTCTGCTTTGGCCTTCGGGCTGACTCCAGGGAGACCCCCAGGCTGCTTGGCTCCCTGGCACTTGGCTTCTCTGTCCCTGCCTTGGAGCAGTGTCAGGGCTCCTTGTCCGTCAGGAAGAACACCGTATAGTTGTACCGATTACCAGGCATGTCGAACAGGGTCCCCTGGCACTGCGTGGTGGCTGTCCCAGCTTCTCCTGCAGCTCCTGGGACAAGAACAGCCTGCACCTCCAGCTGCTCTCCAGCACTGCTGGTGAAGTCCATGGTTTGCTCAGCACTGCAAAGCTGTGAGATTGGCACGGGGGTGAGAGCAGGCATCTCTTATGCTGTGGATGGCTTAACTCTGCAAGTTCAGGGTATGAGAGACTGTTTCTACCGAAGCCTTCGGGTCCTGTACAAGTCCCTGATAGGGCGAGGAGGCAGAAGTGCACCTTAACCAGGTTTTCTGCTGGAAAGGTCCAGATCAGAACTACTTGAGGTGATAACTACTGGGCACTTAAAATTAATTTTTACAGTTATTGATGTTATGGTAACAATACAAACAATAATGCTGAAGATGCTGATGTTACCAGGGGCTCATTGAGGAGTCAGGCATCTATGGTGCTAGGAGCTGCACACACTGCAGAAAAATGGTCACTGCCGCCATAAAATTAAAATAATCTATTCCTCTCAGGCAACACTGTGAGTGGGGACTGGAGTAGCACAGTGGCACAACCATGGCTCTTTTTCTCCACATCGGTATTAGGTTTTATGGGTTATATATCTCCCTTCTGCTCCCAGTGGCACCTTATAAACAGATACAACGATGCTGCCAGCTCTACCTTGGCACCATCTCTGGAGGACCTTCAGCAAGCAACCAGCTGTGTCTGTGCCCTCAAGATCTGGCACTTAATGTTTCTGCTCATCCACCCTGGCCGCAGCAACCTGCTGTCCCAGGCAAAGCCAGTGTCTCACAGCTCCGATGCCACCTGGATTCAAAGCTCGACTGCAGAGCAGCTCAAATCGACTGGCACTGCAGAGAAAGCTTTAGCAGTTTTGCAATGCAAATAGAGCCCGTTGTAATCCCTCTCAATGCTGAATTACTTGCTCAAGATTTAAGGCTGAAGTCAAAGTAATGCGGAGCTCAGCAACTGTGATCAGCACTAGGAAAACCCACCAAGGCTCTGTGCTCTCCTCCATGCTCTGTCCCTTCACTGTCCCCTTGGTTCCCAGGTCTGCGGGGCTGGCAGCGAGCTGTTCTCCATGGAGTGTGCTTTTAGCAACCAGCCCATTTTTACTGTGACTACACAGGCGCTCGTCCCTCTTTCCGTGGGCATCTGCTCACTCTGACATCTCACACACCCCTACCTGTGTGCTTAGATGTCTGGCATTGGTTTCAGGCCATGTGCACCATCATCCAGACTGTGAGGTGGTAAAATAATCCCAGTAAAGGGCGGCTGTGGCTGCTGCTGCTTGGCTGAGCCAGAGGAGCCAGGATGGAACAGCATTGCCCAAACCTTGTCTTTCGCCTGAAGTACTGGGCACAGACAGACTGTCTGCTCCCTTGGCTTCCAGGGAAGGGGGGTCAGCATCAGGAGTGGGGACCATATTGCCTCCTTGCAACATTTGCGGCATTCAGCTGGTGCAGGATCAAGACATCAAAGAGTCTTGTCCTGCCTCACAGTCCTGGAGGAGTCATTTTGTGTTCAGTCTTTGGGAGCTGATGGGATCCAGCTGAGATGTTTATTTGTGGTCGAGTGAATCCCATCAACAAGTCTGGAGAATACGAACTGAAAATTTCTTTTCCGCTCAGACTACGACTCTAGGATACTATAGCAAACATGACTGTGATCCAGGTTGGCATGTTTGCACCCTTGTGTGTACTTGTAGCCACAGGACAAAGCAGAATCTCAGGACAGGACCCTGAGTGGGGCTGAGCATTTCTGTGCAGAGCAAGGACTTTCCCTGTTACGTTGCAAACATAATGCTAAATGATTGCAAAACAAGTTATACAAGGGGACCAGTGATTCAGGGTTTAACATGCCCTTTGTCACTTCTCTACCCTCTTTCTGGATCAGAGGCAGGAGATGAGAGCCAAAGGTTCCTCAGCCTGGATGGTGCTGCCTACGTGTCATGCCGTGAAAGAATTGTGTAAAGAAAACACGGATATCAATGAATGAAGGTCATACGCTTTGAACTGAATCAATACCACAACAAGGAGAGGTGACTTGTGCTCTCTTTCCATTATGTCCACAAGGTCTGAAGGCACAGAAAAGTCTCAGCCACATCTGTCTCATTGTGGTGGTCGTGGCATCTCCTCTCCTTCTCTTCAGCAAAGTCTGCCCACTCAAGGGCCATGGGCTTTCTGTCCACACTCCGGGCTACAGCTGTAGTACAAAGGGTCCGTGCTGTGCCTGGGGTGGGATGAACCAGGCTTGTCCTCATCTCAACCACGTCCACCCAGTCTGTGGGGAAGAGACTGAAGTTCTCCATGTTTCAGCTCCCCATGGCCAGAGTGCTGGGGTTTTCAGGCTCAGGCAACATTTTAGCAGTGGCCGGAAGACCGAGAGTATGGACAGAGGGTCAGCCTGGTCTGAGGGTTGAGCTGGGATGTGTACTGGGCTGCAGGAGTAGAGACACCTTCAAATCACAGGTCCAGTTGGTTGATGACAACAGAAGCGTTTCTCCAAATTGTGTGTGGCCAGGCTATACCTTCCCTTTGCTTTCCCTCTCTGTTTGGTCTTTCCCCCCTCTCCTCCATCCTCTCCTCCTTTTTCACTTGTGGTTTGCCATCAATTTGTGCCCAGACCTCATCAAAGACTGCCATCCCAGGAGGAGTGGAGAATTACAGCCTCCCAAATTAGGAAAGCCCCAGCTCTCTCAAAGCCGTCCTCCCTCTCCCTCTTCGTCCTTCTTCTCAACATGTGTGAAAGAAATTCATCTGTTCTCCTACCTCCCGACGATGGGACCTTTTGGTGGTTTTCGCTGGAAACAGCATAATCCCATGTTTATGGAAAGCATGAAGCCAGGGCACTTAAACTGGATCGAGTGCCTGGGGCTGGCTCAGCAGCCGGTGGAGGAGGCAGCAGCCTCTTTATCCCCTTTTTTTTTGTCCTTTGGAGCAGACTCAAGGTTGTACTTCTTTCTGAAGCAAATAAAGACAAATAGGATTTGGTGGATGTGGAAAAGGGGAAAAAAACCCCGAACAAGCAAGAGATTTATGATTGCTGTTTGCCAATGAAAACACAGTGGGAAGAGTCATCTGCTTGCAATGTAGATGGCTGTAGGCTGGAAAACAAAGCCTGAATTGATTGTCTTCCTCTATAGTCAACAGAGAACAATTGGCACCTGTTGGGATGAGTCACTGCAGCTGAAGACATTGTCTCAAAGTGGTGGGCTGGATCTGTCCGGGGACTTGGAGCTGCCTAGTGACTCTAGAGGGACAGGAAGGTCATCGTTGTGGCTTTGCAGTCTACCTCTTCAGTGCTGGAAGTTCGGCAAGATGCCACCCAGCCCAGCTCTGGTGGAGCTCCCATCACTGTAGCATGCTGTCGCCCATCCCTTCTTTGTTACCCTGGGGACTGTGAGCAATCTGGAGTCAGACCCCTCAAAATTATTACTTTTTTAGAAGTTATGCAATCGGAAGAAAAGAAAATAGAAAGAATAATATAAAGGCTGCTTTTTTTTTTCTTTCCTAGCTGTCTGAGTAATCAGGGATTTGAAATTCCAAGATTTTCTTTGCAAGTAAAAAACCTAAAAATACACATATTTTCATATGAGAACTGCCATCCTGACATTTCCTTCAACTCCAGCACCAGCTCTTTTAAGAAGTCCCAGAAAACACAAACCTTAAGGGCAATGGAGACAGCTGGTATCATCTTCCTTGTGGCTTGAACATGGGAAACCACGCAGCAATGTTGGAGACCTTTACTAATCCTCAAATGGTTCATAAAGAATGAAACCTTGAAAGGATAATCCCTTCTTTTCTACCTCCCCCACCCATCTCAACTGGGCGATGGGGAGAACTAGCACAAACTGGGGACCTGCCCCAAATGTTGTCCATTCTGGGCAATTTCAGCCTTCCTGCAAAATGGGAGGGGAGGGAGTCAGCCAAGGACCTGGAGCAAATGCAGGGAAGAGATGATGAGGTATCTGGGAGAATGGAGACTCCTTGTAGGAAGAGGTTAGAAGACGTAGGCTTGTTTAGCTCAGCAAGAAGCAGACTCAGAGGACTCTGTCTGACAACCACAAAACAGACTGGAGTAAATCCCAACCAAGGAGAAGAGCTAGAAGAAAACATTCTCCTAAGAGATAAAACAGAGAGAAAATGGCTGTGAATACATTCAGGCTTTTATTGCAGCTAGAGCATCAGTTGAGGTCATATCGGGTCTTGACCTTCCCTTGAGGTTGGACCCTCCTCCATGATGCTTCATCCCCCTGTGCCTCAGGCTCTCCCCCACAAAGGGGTGGCTGGTTGAGGCCCAGCTGTGATCCGCACAGCCCTCAGCTCCTGCTGGGTTCACCCAGTGTAACAGGATCTGCTTTTTAGCTGTTCAACAGCTCCAGCTGTCAGTTTGCTTTTCAGCATCCCCGGGATGCTCATTATTGTCTCCAAAGGAACGATATTCTGCTAAATGTGGACGTGCTCACCATAAATCTGGTCCCAAGCATGCAGCAAGATTGGATAAAAGAAAATTTAACTATGTGCTCACCTCCTTCTAGCAAAGCAGAACCTATCGGACACGTCCAGTCTGAAAAACCACCACATGGATGGTTCGGGTGGCTGTGCCTGATTGAACTGGAACCGGCCCCACTGTCTTTATTTCACCCAAACTGAAAGACCATGGAGGACTGGTGTGAAGTGTTTGTTTCATCTGTCTCAAGTGAAATTCATGAAGAACTAAAGCCTGAAGTTGGACGGTTCAGAGCTCCACCGGTGAGGGCAATTGTCCATTCTCTCCTCGCCTTCATCATGGCATTGGGAAAATTCCCTTTGGATAAATAAGCTCTGGGCTCTTCTGAGCTCCTGCTCTGTGGACCCAAGTGAAGCCACAGGCATCACATTGGGCCGGGCAGAAATTACAAGCCCCCAGGTCCAAATCCTATCCCGTCTCACCGTGCCAAGGAGAAGGAGAGGCTAGAGAGGGTCTGTAGCAGGAAATCCATTGCTGGTATGCTGGCGGGTGTATGAGACATGCCAGGCTGCCTAATTCAGCGAGGTCTGCTTGCTATTAAAGTGCAGGAGAACAGCTGAAGCACTGCAGACCATTAAATGCTACTTTTCAGTAACAGGCTTTTGAAACCAGCTGTTTATTTTTATATACGGTGAGCTGCGCAATGAATGTTGCAGAAGAAATAAAAGCAAAGAAAAAGCTGCTAGTGGGTTGCAGGATGGAAAAACATCAGACTATCGAACACGTCTTCCCTTCTCCTACATCCCCATCGTGGAAAGCCCCTTAACAGATATATCAGCTTCTTCATCACCTTGAGATAATGGAGTATCCAGACTCTGTGGTTGAAATGTCAATAATTTGTGCAGGGCGAGATGTGGTTTTTAGCTTACCTGGAAAAGATTGCCTGGAGCATGGCTGACAGTAGGCATATGGATCCTTCAACCAAGCCTGCCACCTCTGAGGCCTCAAAACAGGGCGAAAAGGGGTGAAGCAAACCAAGGTGGTTTGAACCTATCAGTTCCTAAAGGGGAGTATACGATGTGGTGGAAGGGATGGGCTGGATGCTGGGACGCCAGGTTGCAGCAGATCCCTTCCTCCTGCTTTTCCAACACGGGCAGATGGATCATCTCTAAACCAAGCAGCATTTTTGATCCCCAAAGCCAGCTCTGCTGGGAGGAACATGCTGTCACAAACAGGGAGCATACTCAGGCAGACTGAGAGAGTAGAAGCAAACACTGGAACAGGTGAAAAAGCACATGCTTTCCCTGAAAATGTGTGAAAAAAAAGCATTTATAAATGCTCATTTGACTCAGAAGTTCTCACAGGAATTTGGGAGGCTCCTGATAGCAAAACCAAACTGTTCTGGTTTAAAACAGAATAAGAAAAGGTCACATTTGCTGGTTTTACGTCACCCTTATTTTCTCTCCTTGTCTTCTGTGGTAGAAACAACGAAACTCAAAATGAAAACACGCAACCAAATAAGAACTGTCTGCAGCTATTCTTATTTTAGCCAAAGCATTGAGGATTCTCCCTATCAAACATGCTGGTGACATTTTTTTATATTATTATTATTATTATTACTGCCACTAATAATTTTCTTTCATCTATTATTCCATCTGAAAAATGAGGATAACCAAGTCAGACCAAATGTCTCTCTTGTGCATGCAGTTGCTGCTTTTTGTATGGCACTTGATAGGACTTTCCAACTACAGCTGAGATATTTTTTTCTTGATGAAACAAAGAATATGAACTTTAAACCTCACTTCAGATTGGCAAAATTGTAAATGGAACTTTTTTCTCAGTGAAGTGAAAAAAGGAATGAAAAAACCCTCTCAAATACCTCTGCCCTGCATTTCGGATTGACTGGAAAAATAAAAAATATTTTAAAAATCCCGCTTAATAAAAACATAGCTAAACCTTAAACTTGATTAAACTTAACTTACTTAAACAATTATAAGCTTTAAAAGGGATAGACTCAAAATGCTAAAGCTAAAAGCAAAACTTTTAAAAAACCTTTAAAAATTGCTTGCAGGCAAATTCTGAAACAAAAGGAAATGTTTGAAGGTTTCAATTTTTGTTAAAATATTTTGACTTTCTCTATTGCCCTCCCATTCGCCAAAGCTGTGACCGACTATATTTGTTAGGATAACATCTGAGGACCCAACAATGATGGAATGATGCTATAACACTTTGGTGGTAAGGGGAAGTTCATACAGCTGAGACATACAGTGATTTTTCCTGTGTGGATACATAAGTGTGGAGGAAGAGCTCAGCCTCTGGAAATCACAGGCAGATGGACCTGAGGGAAAGGGATGCCTGGAGAGGGAGTGGGAAAAACCTGGATAAACCTTCAGGATGGGTTTTAAAAACGCAGAAGGTAGATGGTGGCCATCTCAGGACCCTTCTTCTGCAGGGAGGTAGGGCTGGCAGAGAGTCCCAGACGCTGGAGTGGGAGGGTGAAAGAGTCTTGAAAATTTTCCAGACATGGCCATTGTCTGTTTTAGCCTGGGGTGAGGTTTATTTCTGAGTCATGACAAGTCTATGACAAGGGAAAGTTGGCCTGGAAAGTGTCTTGGATGTAAGAGGATGGCACGGGGCCTGATGTCTGGGAAGGTCTCCCTCTGCAAAATGGTCATTAAAAGCACTAACATTTAGGTGGGTTTTGAAGCTTCCTGAAATCTGGATGTATTGGATTTTTGCTGCCATTTGACCATTTTGTGTCCCTCTGGCAGCACCCACGCTGGCTGCTTGTCCCACGTGCAAACACAGTGTGGAGAGTCTCAGGCAAGATGGAAAAAAAATGGATATTGTGGACTGACATGGCAATGGGGGGATAGGTCAGCACTGGGCTGCTTGGGTGAGCAGGAAAATATCTGAAAGCCAGAGCCAGGGCGAGAAATGGCAGCAGTGGGACACAAGAAGTTGTTTCAGTGGCTGCTTTGAACCCACCATCTGCTCTTCAACTCCAGGACAGTGTGTCCTTCTGTCCCCATCCCATGAGCCTGGTGGAGCAGGAGGGAACGGACTCACTGTGGACTTCTTGCAAATCTTGCTTGCTTCCCACCTTCCTACCAAAACCACCCGGTGAACTCGGTGCCAAGGGAAAAGCCTGGTCTGTATCGGCAGCAAAAGAGTGAGAACAAGGCAACAGAGGGAATGAGGATGGGCAAGGAGAGGGGAGATTTATTGCCGACAGAGTTAAACAGTTGAGACCTTCCCTCCACCTCCTCACCAGACCATTCCAGCACAGTAAATCATCCAAACCTTGACAAGAAGAGAGTTGCCAACTTGGACAAAAGACTAATTGCCACGATAGGAGTCCAGTTGCTCTGGCTGGGGATTTGGGGTAATGGAAGTCGGGTCTGGGTTTACATAAATGTTATGCCAAGTTAACGCATGAATGAAGATCTGCACTGTGCGCCTTTATGAGGTCCGTGATCCTGCTGATGGCCTGCCAGCACCGCTGGCACTTGGACCTCCGAAAGGAGGGATGGGGGGGCCCCGAACCCTGGCATGTTTTACAGTAACAATAAAACTCCCTAAAGAAGTAAAGAAAATATATACTCATTGCTTTGATCAATGTGAAAGCCATAGACACGTTGCCATGGCTCCTAGAAGAGGACCAGTGGGGAGGGAAACCGCTGCAGGGCTGGTGGAAGAAAGGGTTTTGATCCTTGGTAGCAAATGGCTACTGTTAGGAGGAGCAAAATATTTGCTGGAAGAAGATAAAAAGAGGCAGATACCACCCAAGACAGACCCTGCTGCGGCAGACTGCGGCTGCAGCCCTGGCAAGACCTTGTGGTGCTTCCCACTGGGTCAAGAGGGAATGGGAGGTGGCCTGTGGCTCTCCTGATGTCGGAGCTTTGCTTGGGAGGGGGAGATCTGCGACATGAGATGCCGAAACAACAGGAGACAGCAGAAGGAGGGAGAGGAGAGCCCATCTGGGATGCTCACCTGGGGCAGGAACGCAGCCTGGCACAGCGCTGCCATCCCCAGTCTGAAATGATTCAAATGGTGGGATGTCTGGTTCTCGTTAGCTGCTGCACCGTCTAATAAGAACAGATCAATTTCTGTGTGTTTCCATTTCCAAAAAACTCCTATTTCTTTTCTTTCTCCCCTTCCCCTTCCCTTTACTTTTCCCCTTCCCCTTCCCCTTCTCCCTTTCCCCTTTTCCTCTTTTTAAAGCAACTGATTTCCAGACAGACCCTCTCACAACATCTGTAGCCCAAAGAGAACAGCTCTGGGTCAGCTTGAGGGAACCAGGATGGGTGACCAGATGCCAGGAGAACAGGGCGAGCAGAGGGCCAGGCCCTGCAGAGCAAAGTACAAACCACCCGCCCTCTTGGCAGCAATGCTTCAAGCCCCAGCTCCTGGAGCCCTGTGATTCCACAAGAACTACAGCTTTGGTGATGTGGTGAAGATGTTTCTGCCGGTTCTCCACCTTTCCTGAGACTGCACCTCCACTGGTTGTCACTGGTGGCTTCTTCCCTTTGCCTCGTTGCTTCTCTGCATTGCTTCATCCAGGGGATGGAGCAAACATGTCGTCATGCCAGGCAGGGTAACTCCAAGATCCTCAGCAGCCTTCACAGGCCACTTGCTTTGTTTTGCACATTCGTCATGGTCCCCTCTTCAGCAGGGACGTGGTCTGGAGCGGGCAGACAGCCGTCCCCACTGCCGACTCCCCTGTGCCTGCAGTGTTTTACCATCCAGGTTGGCGTTCTGTCCGTCAAGTCTGCACTAAAACATTTCATACCCTGAGTGATCACGACCTCTTGGGTGTCGTGGTGCGATGCCGGGAATCTCTGTTACCTTGTGTTCTGCCGAAATCCAGCTCAGCAGCCTCTGAGCTGCTCATCAGCAGCAGCTGACAGGGTCCGACAGGTAGACAGCTCACCCTGGCTGAACCCCAGCTCTTAAATACTTCCCAAAGCAAAGTTCGCTTGACCCCAAACATACAGCAAGTTACCACTTGTGGCAGGTACAGAATCCATCACTACAGTTGATAAAACATCCTTGCTGGCTTGACCATGCTGGAAAAGTGCTTCACCAGCACGATCCGGCCATCCCCACACTCCTGTGCATGGTACCCCATGGAGGTACCACCTCCCCAGTGGATGGGGCTGTAGCGCTGAGCCCAAACAAATGCCGTCCGCTTGGGTTACTGGTTTGGTCTTCCTGGCAGCACCTGAGTCGAAGGAAGGGTGTAAGAACAAGGAGGCAGGTGAGAGGGTGGGAGATGCACAAAGAGGTTTCAGACAAGCCCCAGAACAGGAGGGGAAAATGGGAGGTGAAGGGTGGGAAAAGGTCTGGGACACAGTAAGGAAGAGGAGGAGAGGGATTCTCAACATTTTCCCACTGGAAACACAGTGGGAGCACATGGATATCCTCAGTGGAGGGGTCAAAGAGTAGATGGCAGCTTGCAAAAGAGCCTCCTTCTCTCTGAACTCGTTTATGGCTCCTTTGACGTGGGCCTTGGAGCAGCTCAGGCTCACGAATGATGAATCCCCCCAGACCTCCTGGAGGGAAGGTCTCAGCCAGTGCCAGGCAAAACACTGGGATTTGCTTGTATATTTTTTTTTTTTGGTAGCAAATTAAAATTTGGTAAAACACAGACTTTCTCTGAACAGTTTGGTGTCACCAGACTGCTCTTTTGGGAAAAAAAGCTTAAAAATAAACCAAGAAAAGAAAAAGAGGCCCATCTGAAAATGTGGAATTACTTTGTTTAGACCTTTTTGGGAACAAAACATTTTGATGTCCTGATGTGAAGCAAGTCCCTGTTTTGAAATTTCCTCCGAGTTATTTTAAGAACGCTAAAAAAACCCTGTCTTGAGATTGAAAGAAAACATTTCATTTCTGGTAGAATTAATTTTAAAGAGTGGGTTTTTTAGAATTGCTGGTGAACTGGAAAATTCATTATTTGTTCGACTTGCCTTGTTGCCCCTGTGGGAAAACACAGTCCAGGGACATGAAACAATTTATCCAGGAACTGTCAGAGCTGGGACTTGAACTCATGTTGTCAAAATTCTAGTTAAATATACTAGCTGGGAACACACATTTTTGATCCGCGTATTAAGCTTGGAGGTGAGGCATTGCCCTGCCGTCCGCACCAGGCTGCCTTGCCACATGTTGCTCTCCAGCTGTTCGGCGCGAATCAAACCCCTGAGGTCAAGCCGTGTCATCTGAAACGTGGTGGGTTTCCATTCTGTTACCCCCCCCTTTATATAATAATAATAAAAGAGGGATCCTGAGAATTTTTAAAACCTGTTAATCATTTCCATCCCGTTCACTAACTCAGAATAATAATAATCATCATCATATCGATGGCCCTGGGGCATTTGCCTTGGCCTGCGTGATGGCGGGGGTGTTCCAAAATTCAGCAGAGCCATATAGAACATTGGGGAATCTTTCCTTGAGCTCCTCCAGCAGCTTTGATGGGAGCCCCATAACAAAATGACCGCCACCCAGCACCCCACATCCCCCTCCCCACTCCACGCTTTGCAAAAGCAGCAGAGGAAGAGCCAGACTCTCCCCAAATAGAGCAGCCTGGCTGCAGGTAAAGTGAAACAGCAAATTAATTACGCAGTGAAGACGACAAGGTCAATGCTGCCTTGTTAACCTTGTCAAGCTGATGAGAGCAGGAGAGCTACTGCGGGCTCCTGGGGTCCGGTGGGGTCGGGGTGGGAGCGGGGTCCTGCCGCTGTTGGCATTTGCTGTGACGCCGATTTGCGCTTTGCCTGCAGAGGCGAAGTCTGGGATGCCGATGGGAAAAACCTCCCCTCTGAGCCGCCCAGGTCTCTGCAACCTCAGGACATATAAAGCGACTCTTATGAGATGAAAACAAGGACAGGAGCAGCCTGGACTTAATCTTGGCACTACTCAGGTATATTTACCTGAAGAAAAAATGAAAATAATGATGCTCTTGGGAGAAGGAAGCCTCCACTGTCCTCCATTGGGCCACTTTATTGCTGCATTAATGAATTACAATGGCTTCATGACTTGTTTCAGCATCCACGGTTGAGCTTGCTGGGAGTCTTTGACACTACTGCCTTTCTGATTCCCTCCAGACAGGGTAATACACGCACACACGCTGACACACATACAATATTCATTGCTAGTGAGGCTCCGATTTCTCTCTCAAACGTGGGAGCTAATGTCCTCACTGAGGTCCTCGGGGATGCTCAAGGGGAAATTCAATTCTGCACCCGCCATGGGTAAATTATGAATGGTAGCAATCAGCCCAGCAGCCCCTATATTAGCTGGTGTGATATTAAAGTCAGCATATTTCACACATAATTTTGGAATGTGCTGCAGGCTCTTGGTTTTAATTGGAAATGCTGTGTGAATATTGTGGAGATGTGAAAAGGTGTATATTTTGGCCCTTGAAAAGGTGTGGGAGAGAACCTGAGATCTCATGGGAAGCACATGAGTTGGACTTTTCTGCTCAAGCTACCAGTAACAAAGTGGGTACGAGCAACCTGTGAACAGCCTTCACTGGGTTCCTGTGCTAAGGAGCAGAGCGGGTCCGTTCACACCTCTTAAAATCCTGTTTCTGGGCTGTTGCACCCTCAGCTTACGATCAGCAGCTCACATTTTCAAGGTACCTTCGCAACCATGAGGGCAAGAAACGTGAAAAGTGGCACGGCCTGCGGGCAATGAAGTTTTAAAGTGTGTGAAAGTCCTCGAACATGTTCCCTACAGAGTTAAATGTTCTTAGTCCAGTCACTGGCTAGGGAAACGGGAGTTACCTATGTATACACACACACATATATAAGTAATATATGGATATGTATTATACACATTATATATTATATATCAAATATTATATATCTCTATGTATAATATATTCTGGATATGTATTATACACATTATATATTATATATCAAATATTATATATCTCTATGTATAATACATTCATCCGTAGCTCAACAGTAACCACTGAATCTGAATGAGTTTTAATTTAAGTGGAAGGAGGGACCACTGCAAGCACCATGTCTGCATATGGGTGGGTGTATGAAAGAGAACAAACAGGCAGGTCCCTCCAGGCATTGGGGAAGTTACTGAAATATCCAGGAAACAAATGCAGCACAAATCCCCACTCCCTTCGCCAGCTCTGTCCAGCTCCATCCCTCTTCTGCAACTCACCCAACACATTCCCAAACCAAGCCCTTGGGTTGGCATGTGATGCTTTGTCCTCCAGTGGACCAAATCCAGCACTTTCCTGGTCTATACATCCCACCAAGTGATGAAGCAGAAGACGGGAGCTGGGGGACACCTCTGCTTTCCACGCACCACAATATCTTAAACAAAACTATGCACCATGAGCAAGTAGCAGGTTTTCAAATAATGGATTATGAGAAATATATGGATTAGCATCAAATGAGCTCTTCTAGCCAGGTGGGAAGGCAGAGCTCATAACCTTTTATTGCCGCAGCTCCAGTGTATTGTTCTCTCTTACTGCTGGGCTCTGCTTTGCAGCAGCAAGCTATCAGGAACACATTAAACCCAGCCCAGCCCCTCTCGAGGACCTTCCCCTCTCTACCTGGTCCATCCTGCTATGCAATGAACTTTCTTCTCCTAGGATGGAAGAAGAACCTCTCCAGAGGTGCAAGAATCACCCAGAGACCTGATCCTGCTCCTAAAATGATACTTGGGTACAAGTATGACCTAGAGAGCTGCTCCTGCTACTAAAATGATGCTCAGGGCTTGCTGATGCTATGGATCTGATGAGCTTCATGTGATGGTGACTGGGCTCTTCAAAACCACATTGGGGTGCATGTCCCTTCTGCTGGCTGGAGGAGGAGCCCAGGGAACTAGTTCACATGGAGCCATCTGCCCTGTAGATGTCTAAAGCTGTGTGAAATGACCTAAGTTTTGGTGCTAAGGGGTCTCTGTGCGAGAAACCTGAGTAGTTGCATTGAGAGATCTTATAAATCAGACATTTTGACATAAACCCCCACAGCCTACCCAAGTGCCGATGCACAAACTAAGATGCTCTTTTGCATCTGGGCCATAATCTGCCTGGCCATACCTCTGCTTTTGGGTGCCTCTCTCCCAGCTGTTCCACCACGGGAACACCAGCACCGCTCGAGCTCACAGGGGGTTTACAAGGGTAAGCACAACTCAAAGTCTGTGCCTACCGGTTTCCTGCAGTGACTTCTCCCATTCACGCCCTTTCCTGCTCCAAGGAGAGCAGATTTCCCTTCCCTCCCTTCAGCAAGGCCCTTGGAAGAGCAGCTCAGCTCTTTTTACAGCACGGCAGCCTCTGCATCTATTTTTAAGCCTCCCGAGGACAAGCCTGTATATGGAATAGAAGCCCAGCTGTAAGGGGAAACCAGAAGAGAAGGTGCCAAGCAGACTTTGGTCTCAAATTTATGCATAAAAATCTCTCAGAAATTGGTTCCAGATAAGGGGTGACCTACTCGGTTTGACAGCTGCGCCTAGAACAGCTGCCACCGCACCAGCCCCGAGTGCATCCAGATGTGCCACCCCCCCACACATGCTGTGGCCAGAGCTGCGAAACTTTCCACCCTTACTGTGCTCCCCAGCGCCAGAAGAAGCCCAGGACTAGACGTGCTGACATGACGGATGGCTTGCTTCTTCGTCCCAGTCTCTGGAGAGGTGATATTTTTGGGTGTTGGGAATGTCTTGACAGCTCAGTTCTCAGCGTCACGGCGTTAACGTCAGCTATCTGATTGCTCCAGAGTGAAACGGGCCAGGCTTTCAGAAGACTTTCCCCATCTTCGCTGCTAACTGTGCTGAATGACCGCTGTCAAGCCGCCTTGCTCCCTATCGCCTTGGTGCCTCCTCATTTGTCTCCTTTGGGTGGACCTGAAAGTTCTTTGAGGTCTGGACTCTTGTACCTAGCACCTGGGAGAGCTTTGACTTGGGTTAGAGCATCTAGGAGCTACTGTAGAATAACATGAATGAACTCATCTGGTTGGTAACTACCACACAGCAGTGGAAATAAGCCTGTTTAGGAGATTACAAATATTTTTGTGGTTAAAAATAAAATAAACACACCGTAAAAGACAGCCCATCAAATAGTCATTGCTAGAGATTTCTGCCATCCAAGAAATGCTGCCTATTTCTGCTCCCATGCCATACTAAGCTGACTCCTCTTTCTCGAGGTTTATTTCATGGAGAATTGTATGAATTAAATGTATTGGCCTCAGGGCCAGCCAACAAATCTCACTAGAGCAAGACCCTGTACAAGTTTAGAGATGGAGCTACTCTGCCCCAAATCGCAGAATTGATGGGCAAAGCACCTGAGTGGAGGAACAGCAGTTATAAGGGTGGCAGATATCAAAGTGAAGGCTGTAGCTTGCAGCAAAGCAGTTTAGCTATCAAAATCTTTGGCTTACAAATAGCATTTCTCCTGATGCATGCTCTCCAAGACATTTCTGCCCACAGTCTCATTGTTCATGCAGCAAACGATATATTCACCCCCAGGTCCAGGCTTGTTCTGCTCATCTGGCTGAGCGTAACTCCAAAGAGCCAGCTCCCAGTCTAGTCTGCTTGTGGTTTTAGTGCTGGCACGGGGAACAGCGGGGGAGACCTTGTAGAATCATAGCATAGTTTGGGTTGGAAGGGACATTTAAAGGTCACCTAGTCCAATCCCCCTGCCATGAGCAGGGACATCTTCAAGGAGACCAGGTTGCTCAGAGCCCCGTCCAACCTGACCTTGAATGTTTCCAGGGATGGAGCATCGACCACCTCTCTGGGCAACCGGTGCCATTTTCTCACCACCCTCATTGTAAAAAGTTTCTTCCTTGTATCTAGTCTCAGTCTACCTTCTTTTTGTTCAAAAGCATTACCCCTTGATCTGTCACTACAGGCCCTAGTAAGAAGTCTCTCTCCATCTCTCTTGTCGGCCCCCTTTACATACTGGAAGGCTGCAATAAGGTCTTCCCAGAGCTTTCTCTTCTCCAGGCTGAACAACCCCAACTCTCAGCCTGTCGTCACAGCAGAGGTGTTCCAGCCCTTAAATCATCTTCATGGCCTCCTCTGCACCCACTCCAGCAGGTCCATGTCTCTCCTGTGCTGAGGACCCCGGAGCTGGACTCAGTACTGCAGGTAGGGTCTCACCAGAGTGGAGCAGAGGGGCAGAATCCTCTCCCTCGACCTGCTGGTCACACTTCTTTTGATGCAGCCCAGGGTACAGGTGGCTTTCTGGGCTGCAAGGGCACATTGCCAGGTCACGCCCAGCTTTTCATCCACCAGTACCCTCATGTCCTTCTCTGCAGGGCTGTCAATCCCTTCATCCTGCAGCCTGTACTGATGCAGGGGGTTGCCCCGACCCAGGTGCACCTTCTACCTGGTGACCCTGTGCAATACCTCCGCACTATCCTGACCACCTTTTGGAGCCTCTGTTGTTGCAGCCTATAACCTAACTTATAGTCTTGAAGATGCATCTGGTGGGTCAGGATAGGCTTGTGTGCAGATCAGGTGCAGACGCTTTCCAGACCAAGGCTGTGACATATGACTGAGGCTTTCCAGGCTCAGATATTCCCTAAGTTCTATGGCATGAGTCATACATCTCTTAGTCATTCAGTATTTTAGTTTATGGGTTACACGGTAAGGAAAGTTAGTCACCCTGACACAAGGGGGACACAAGTCCATTTTCTAGTGACAGGGTTGTAACATAATTAGGTGGAATACATTGAAAATTCAGAAATATCATTGCAGACAAGACTTCCTAGTAGCTGTTCTTCAAATGTTCCTGCCAACAAATTAATCCATGGAAAGGGAATGCAAAATCGTCTTCAATAAGCAGATTTTATATAAATTTTGGAATGCAAATTAAAATGTGCAAAAAGTCTCTGACCTACATTACCCCAAGGGCTGATAGTTACATAGCTGCTGGAGACAGCACAAGAGAAATGTCCCTTCAAATCATTATCATCCAAGATGGGATATTACCAGTTCTTCAGTTCTCCTTGTAAATCTTTCTGCCCTGGAAATGAGAACAAAAATCCAGCCAGAATTTAAAGTCTGTGGCTTGGTAGATATTGCCAGAGGAATGGGAAAAATGGCACATAGAGAGAAATCCTCCTCTCCTGAGAAAAGAGTAGCAGATAGATTTCACCAGGATGGAACTGCCAGGAACCGTGGGAGGAGACATCCCAGGCAAGTCTCCCGGGTGTACTGGTAAACTTACTGGGTGTCCCAGTAAAGCACGGTTCCCCTCTAGTGTTGGACAGACCATAACAAAAAATAGCTCTATCTGGTGTAGCAGGAGACCCTATGCCAGCTGGAAGTAGCTGGGTTTCATCCAGGGGCTCTTTTCAGCTCTTCAGGCTTTGGGACAATCCCTCTCAGAGCTTCTGAACAAAGGACTTCCCAACTGATAGTATCTTCTGAGAGATATCATCTGCCATGTGCCCTCTGGAAGTATTTTGAGGCATCACAAGACTGATAAGAATTAGCTGGTTGTGTCTTCCCACACATTGTGATCTTTGGGTTGTGCAACACCTGCCCACGCCAGATGAATTAAAACCCTTTGAAGGACACATGAAGCAGCACAGACTGGGTGCTAGAAAGCCAGAGGCTGATACATCTGGAATGAGACTTTGTGATGTGGTGCTTGAAATACAAGGGACCAGTCCTTTTGAGACCAGTGCCCTTCCATTGCTGTTCCTCTAGGACGTCCACAGGGTTTGTCTAGACTGTTTTCACCAGATCTAACACGGACCTAATGGCCTAAATCCCACAGCAGTCTTCAGCTATGTCAACAAGCTTTCAGGCTTTGTAGGTTGCCTTTAAATTCAATGCAAGGAATGCTTTGATCAAATCCCAATGGATAATACAGGGATTTCTGCTGGAAAAGACCCAGGACCATCCTCTTCGCTGCACATCAGCCCTGTGCCTTCCCTACGAAGTGGGCAGATCCAGAGCTGGCTCCTGAGGGTGCTGGTGGTTCCCGAGATGAATTCCTGAAGGGAATTCATGTCAGCCTGGCCTCGAGGCTGCTCAGGGGCATCATTTATGCCTGTCCTGGTCTTACAATCTGTCTGGGACATCTGCTTTTGGTCGCAATGAAAGAGGAAACACTAGGCTAAGAGACATTCAGTTTGATCAACACAGCCACACTTACCTTTATGGTGCTTCGGTTACTGGTGTCCAAAATAGAGACTCAGGTACTAGGGATTTTTTTGAAAGCTTGACCCTAGTTCATGGAACACCTTGGTTTTCTCATCTTTTAAAAAGCTCAGGAGGCCTTCTACTCACATTGGCACATCAGCTGTATTTCCATCATGCCTAGTGCTATACTAACCCACCTGCACTGAGCAGTTTTACTCTTACTTTGCATTGCCCCACCATTCCTCCTGGTCCTCATCCCCTCTCACCCTTCTTCTTCCACACCCCAAACCAGCCGAAGGCATGGCTTTACAGGGGATCAGCTACACCACACTAAAGCCACGCTGGCCTTTCTGGTTCAGAATTAAACCACCGCTGAATTTGGCTGGGACCCAGCAAAATCCCTTGGCAGCCACCTGAAGTCTCTGCAAGAACACCCACATGGCATTGTCCCTGGGGTTACCTGGGACAAGGGAAGGGATTAAGGCTACTGAGTGCCCACAGGATTTCTCAGCGCAGCTGCACCCTTGGTCCAGTTTGCTCTTGCAAAGGATAGCTGCTGATTTTGAGTTAAAATGATGCACTCTAATAATGCCTATAGAGACAACTGCAGCCCCAGGGAAACCCCCCCAGCTTTTTCATCTTCCTCTGTTTATTCCTTCCTGATGAATGTTCATTAGCAGCATTGTTAGCAGCTGTTGGCAAAGGGCATTGTTTGTCAATTTGCAGCAGGGGCTTAAGATGAGAATGAAAAGCAATGCCTGGATTTAATTTAAAGCAAGGCCACAAGGCATCTGTGACTCTGGGTACAGTAGGCAGTTACTGGTGTAGAGGACTTAAGTTTCAAAACAGTCTTGTGGTGCAGTAAGTTTTGGAGCTCTGCTTGCAATTTTATCTCCCCCCCATCCCCCAAGAAAAAGAAAAGAATGTACTCTCAATGTAATTGAGATTTCATATGAAAGGTCAGGTTCAGCCCAGACAACCTGTGGCAACTGGTATCTTTAATTGTGCATGGTAATGTAGTTTTAAATTTTTTTCTCCTCTGTCCTTTTCCTTTTTCCCTGAAGGGTCATAGCTTGTGAAAAATCACAGTTGGATACCATGGCAATCTGGCCCATTTTTGAGCCTGGGTGCCATTCCCTGCTGCTTCATAAATACCTGTTGCAAAGTAAATTATGGGGTAAACTAGCTCAAGAGGCAGTTTGAGATAATTCCCACCTTTAGGCTGTTTCCCATGCCCTGAGCATGACCTTCAGGAAGAAGAAAGAGGAAATAAGAGAAAAAAAAAAATAGAGAGAGAGAAAAAACCAACTTCTCTCCTAATAAAATGAGTGAAATATTAAATCATCACTGAACCATCAAAATGGTTGATTTTCTTCTCATTAAAGTTTCTTGGAGGAGACTGGAGCACCCATGTTTTGCAGCTGAAAGAGAGCTGCTGCAGTCTCTGGGATGCTGTAGCATCACTGGTTTCCTCATGGCAGCTAGAAGGGAACAGCAGGAATGGTATTGGTAACACTGGTACAGTCTTTGCTTTGCCTGGTTTTCATTTCCTCATGAAACGAGGACTCCCATTTGATCAGACAGGCATTGGCAGTGCCCTGCCCCAAAAGGGGAGAGCAGGCCCATTGTGGGAGGCTCTGTACAGTGCTAAATCATGGTTTTTGCTCCTAAAATTTGAATGGAGAGCCCTGGGGTACCCTGAGCCTTGGAGCGGTGAACATGGTTGCTCAGGACTGCATTCATCACTGGTGGAGCTTAGGATGGATTTGAGGTCTGCACATTCCTGTATTAATACTTTAACCTGTACTGCCCCTGCCTTCAAAAAAAACCCCAAAACAACAAACCAACAAATTAAATGGAAGTGCTGGAAATCAAATTATTTTCTACCTCTTTCCTTTGTGAAGGCAGAGTCAGTGTTTCAGATATCCCTGCATGAGTTATGAATCCACATCCCACTTTAGGACCCGACTTTGGCAGCTGAGAAGTGAAGTCCCAACAGTGGTCAACGCCATGCCTGATCCTCATTCCAGTACCTCTGAGGTGCTCATGCATGTAAATTATGCCTGAAAATAGAGACTGGGTCCCAAAATCACTTGGGGCTGTAGACACAGAGGAGCACATAGCAGAGAGCCATAGGTTGTAAGGATAATTAATCTCTCCTTAAAGATCTTTGATATGAACAGTGAACAGTCTTGCAGTGCTTAAGAAAAACTACAAATCTGTGAGACGTGTTTAACAAGGAAGCTATTTTTAACCCTGCAATAGCACAGGCATGGTTGAGTATCGTCTGTTCGTGCTGGATTTTGACTTTAAAAAACCAGAACCTCTTTCTATCTGTGCTTCTATCTGGAATTTGATTTTTTGGCTAAAAAGGCAGGCTTCTTGACAGTGTTTTAATGCTTACTTGACCCAAATCCAACTTCACTTCATCTTGGCTTCCTCAGTAAGAGTTTTCCCCTCTCTGCTCTGTTTTATATGGTTTCCATGCCCTGACACGACCCCCATTAATTTCAGTGTAAAAAACGTTTGTCTGAAGACAAGAGCTCCTCTGGCTTTTTTCACCTTTTTTTTCCTCCAAATCTCTGTTTCTGGGCTAATAATTTTTTACGAGTTAAGTGATTTCTAGTGACTAATTTGCAAGCTCCATTCATTATTTCCATGTTGGGATTTTATTGGCAGGGAAGGTAAACAAATAACATTTGTTGCCATATAGTCCACAGCCCCCCCCTGTTTTACTCTTTACCTCCGAGCCTGGCTTCTGTTTGTCTCATGTCCCATGGCCACGTGGAAGGGACGTCGATACCGAAATGTTTCCGACGCTTGCTTTGCTGGTGCTGTGTGCTGACAAGGTGCGTGCTTGTGGAATGGAAGGAAAAAAGAGTTATTTTGGGGGCACATCTCCACATTTTGGGGGGCTCACCTGCTTTCTGTGCACGGTGCCCTTGCTGGTGTGAGAGTGATGAGCCTGGGATGTGCCGTGTCATCGGGACCATATCATCTCTGACCCATCGTAGGTCATAACCAACCTGGGTTAAAGACACAAATTCCCTTCTGTTTCCTACTCTTTCTCCGCTTTTCCAGTGGAATACCTTTCTTCCAGGCACTAAGGCTGTTCTTCTTTTGCCCAAGAGTTTAGCCTGGAAGGGTGTTTTCCATCATCCAAAATCAGAGAGGCTCTGGGTCATCCTTGAGGGGAGCCAGGTTCAGCGCTTGGCCCTGCCATCCCTGCTCTTTTCCTCACCTATGGTGCAAGGCACATACTTTTTAGGTTCCTTGTACCTAAACACAAAGGCTAGATAAGCCATAGTTTAATGCCACTTAATCCAGTGAAAATATAGCCATTACTGTCACATAATGAGCACGTTCAGCTCCCGTTGTGCCGCCATCAGAAAGTTTTCAGGCAGGGAATTTTCAGTACTATGGCCCGAGTTAAGAAAAGACAGAAAAAAAAAGGAAAAATCCACTATTTGCTGCTGTTATAGCATCTTGAATATGTTTTTTGGAGTGACTGATACGTCCAAGAATCTCCTGTCTAACCACAGCCCTTTTCACATTTCATCTGCGTATGATTTCTGCCCTTTCTGAAGGGTTTGGCATTTACACTACAGCATCGCATTTGGACCGCGACTGCTGTAACGCAAACGCTCTCGAGCGACACAGTTAATAGGCCGCGGACAATGCTGAATGCCACCGTGGGAAACGTGTCATCGCAAGCAGAAACGCGGGCACCACGGCTCGGTGCGCTTGGCGGACGATGCTGAGCTCCTTGCGTTGTCACCGAGGTACGAGACAGGAGGCTCCCAAGAATGCTGAGCCAGGTTCAGACGCTCCCCGCCACTTTGGCAGGAGGAAGGAGCTGGAAAGCTGACTTAACTCTCCAGGGGATCCCAACTGGATGGGTTCAGCGGTCCTTGAAATAATCCCATCCCCAGTTCCACGTGGCCAATCGATCCCAGATTTTTGAGAAGCAGGGAGCGTGAACAGCAAGCTCAACTTGGAGCACGGGGATGACTCCACCTCCCCATAAGCCATGGGCATTTCCAGCCAGGCTCGCAGGGTGGGGATCCCCCCACCGGTGATCTCCTGCTCAAAGGTGCTGGATGCTGGACCCCAACAGGCTGCAGGTAACTGGTGCAAGCAGGTTTCACCTCCCCTCACTGGGAGCTGAACTGGGTTCCCTTGAAAGCCGATGGACAGAAATGCCCACCTTTTAGACCGCCAAAATTATTTCAAGATTTTGCCACTCGTGCTCATTGTACCTCATTTTTTAAGCTGAGAAAAATGTCGGTAACATTTTTCCCTTCTCCTCTGTCTCTTTGTTTGGTGTTTTAGTTCTGGCGTACCAGCCAGGGAGTTTGACTGAGGAGTTTATCCAACTTCATTGCCTTGGAGGTTCAAGACAGCCAGAACAGCAGCCCTGGCCTGAATGGGAGTTTTGAATAGAGATAAAGGGAAAAATTGACATTACAGAGCAGCCAAACCTCTAATTTCTTATTCTTTTCTTATTTTTATTCTTTCTTTAAATACTTGATTGTCACATGTTGTTGAAAGCATTTTCTGAGCTGTTCTCCCCGTCCTTTACCCCCACCTTTCATGTCTTTGTAGCTCTCAGCTTCTTTCCCTGCATCTCCTCCCATCCCATGTTCCTCCCTGCCCTCCCAGCAGTTTCCTACCACTCCTTCCCACTCCACCCAGGTACCACAGTCGTGGGTGGGTTTATTTGCTCACGCAGTGGAGTAAGGAGCAAAAAGAGGAGTTCACAGTGCTCCCAGGTTAGATCTCTGCAGTCAGGACTTCTCTCTCCTGCTGTGGGTTTAAAATGAGCCTGCACACTCCTGGTAACAGGGGAGCCAGGTCTGGCTTGGAGAGTCCTGCCTGCAAATCAAGCAAAAGAAGGAAAAATCAGCCTGCCTGGAGGAGCACCACAGAGGCAGCGGCCATGGCACACAGGTTGTGTGAAAGAATTTGTGCAAACGCCCAATTTTGAAGCAGTTCAAGAATGTTCATGTTCTTCTAAGCAGTGGTGGAGTTGATTTATAGTACGCAGAGATAGGCGAATAATGAATCTTTCTTTTCAGCAAATGACCTGAAAAATTGGGGGCTGGAGTAGATTAGGAAATTTGATTTTCTGGTGTGGAAAACAAAGAATCTTTTTCAGGCTCAAAGAGCCTGAAAAACAAAACAAAACAAAAAAAGAAAGCATGTGTGTGTGTGTGTAATGTAGCACAACATTTGGTTTTGACTTGAAACAAAAAGTTCCCTTTTCCTTTCAGATTGTGGAACTAACTCTGCTTGAAAACCTTTATTTAGTTTGCAAAACCAAAATGTAGCTTCTAGTTGTCCACCCCAAAATAATTTAAAAAAAAGTGTGATCCATTGCAAAAGGAATTGCATGGTGTAGGAAACCTCAGGAGCAGAGGACTGACCTCTGCCAGGCTCTGAGCCACCCCGATGCAATACTTTTCCTCTTGCCTGGAAGCTGCAGGAGCAAAAGCTGCAGATCTAGTTTAAGCCTTTGGCCCTCTGAAGCTGCTGACCTCTCCCACTGACCATAGATGGAGGCCAAACAGCTAATTTGGACTATTTTTGATGGTTAAAAATAGGTGAAAAGTTACCAGTCATCTTGACTAAATTAAAGGGGTTGGGTTTTTTGATTTCCTGGCCATGCAAGGTGCATTTCTCAAGCCTTGAGTCATTGCCCTTTTCTGGATTCTCCAATAAATCACCGTTCCTGGGCAAGGAAGTGTTACAGCTCTGAAATGACACATGGGGAATGAGACACATTGGGAGGACTGATTTGCCAAGCTCAATGGCATTTCCTATTGTCATGAAAATAAGGACAAAAGTGCAACTCTATTACGTTAGGCCAACCAGTATCAGGGTAATATTAGGGTAATATCAGGGTAAGCATAGAGGAATATATCTGCGGAATAGTCTGCTTGACTCCAGTGATTTGCAGATCAGGGAATTCCTATGAGAGAGGTTCTGTCTTTGTATTTAACAGACCTTGATTTTTTTTTTTCCCATGAACTCGCCCTGTCGCTCCCAGAAGCCATGTAACTTTGTGGTTTTCAGGGCTCCACTGTACATCTTGACTCTGCCACGTATGAAGGGCCACTTCCTTGATTTGCTTTGAATTTCATCCTACTTCCCACAGTCATCTTGCCCATTTTCTGTATGTTAATGGAAATGGCAGCTAGACCATGATCTAAATGGAAACTCTTGCTTCATAAATCCCTCACCTCCTGAAGGCCAGGTGCTTGGAGGACATAACCAGACCCCTGCAACGTGTGCCACCTTCTTAGATTCCCTCTGTTATGGCCTCTGCAGGAAAAAGGATGCTGGGCTAGATGAATATTTGGCCCAAACCATTACAGCTCTAGTCTTATCTTGCTAGCAGAGCAAGTAAGGAAAGGCCTTCAGAAGATAATATCTCTTCTTTCCTCCTCCTGTGCCCTCACCAGCAATTCCTGGACAGTTCTACCCAGGAGCATGGGACCCTTCAAGCCTGTATAAATACTAACCTGAAGCAGTATTAAGAGATCAAACTGATGAAGTGTTTCCCTAAGAAGCCCAGCTCCAACGGAAACCTCCGGTCTCATTATCTCTACAGTGGACATCCATGAAGTTTGACAAACCATAATTGCTTGGTGAGGTCAGGTTCCAGACACAATTTGCTTTTTCTCCCCCTCCTTCTCCACCATCCCTGAGGGCACATGGTACTTACTGTAACTCTACCCTGGCTTCTGCTGTTGTGAACAGATGGAGTTATGTCTGACATCCTCAGGAGCGCTGGGAGTCACGCCAGTCCAGACCCACCTTTGAAATTGCTATTTGAGCTCAGTGTGCAAGAAGGCTACGCCATGAGACATCACCTCACCAGCCTGTAACTTGCTCACTGGGTAACCCCATACGCTTTGTCCTGAGGCAGACAACATTCCTAGAAATAGCCCCTAGGAGGCTAGTATTAAATTTGGAATTTATCAGTAAATGCTATTTTTAGAGCCCAGTAGCTGAGCTTGATTTTAATATTTTTTAATACCCCTGGCAAGTAGCCATGCTTAAATCAGTCTTGATTTTAAGCTAAATAAAATCACTGCACATATACATCTGGCTGCTACAAATCTGTGTTAAGATTTTACCTTTTCATTATAAAAAATAAAAGCAAAGCCACAAAATTGCTCTTATTAGTGCTTTATGGTTTATATAATATAAAAGTCTTTGCTCATATTTATTCTGGATGGTAAAGGCAATAACTGTGAACCATGATGGAGACCTGTTTGCACCTGTATCCTAAACTGTCAGAGAAGACTCAGTACTTTGCTTCCTCTTCTCTTGTCACAGGCAGGAGAAGCTGAGGCAAGGGCAGCACCTAGGATGTGGAGGGAACGTGCAGAGGCACTGATGCTTCTATTGCTGATGTTATTTTATTGCTACAGCCCTGAAACCCCTTTACACCTGAAATGGGCTGAAATCCCATTATACCTGGGAGAGGTGATGGCACACCTCTGCTACCAGGGGATACAGACTTAAGGAAGTATTTGCCCCTCTCTAAACTGAAGGACTGAGCAAACCAGTAGTGGATCTGGCAATGCTCCCCATGGAGAACACAGGAGAAAGGAGCTTTCCCAGAGGCAGATCTCCAAAAATTCACCTACTTGATTTCCTGAAATTCCTCTGAAACCCTTATGTTTCCTATGAAAGCATGTGGGTTGCAGAAGCACTGCTATTCACCCTCTCCTTGTTTCACCACGGTCTTAGCTCTCCTTGCTGAAACCTCTTGTCTCAAATACAGATTCAGCTGTTCTCAGGGCAGAGCTTTTATAGGGCACCAAGCACAGTGGGGCCTCATCCATGACTGCGTGCCACCTCCTTTAGCCTGTCCACCATCTCAGCATTGGCAGTTGGAGCACCTGGAGGAAGAATTTTGTTCATCTAGTTCCTCTGGTCTAGGGTTTGCTAAGCAATCCTACCCCCATCACCACTTGCACTGGTGGAATTTGGACTGAGTGAATTTGCACCTGAAATAGCAATTTCTTGTCTCTTGCTGTACATCCGTGCAACACTCTGTTGAGCTGAGCCTGCAGCCCCATTTCCATCCCTTCCCTCGTGCAGGATGTCACCAGGAACATCCCTGGGAAGATTTGTCACGTTAAGCATTGGACAGCACAGGTAAGAATTTCATTGCTCCTAAATGCACTTTCTTGGGTTAAAACCCAGCTGAATGCATGGAAGGATTCACTGGTCTTCAAATCCCAGCTCTACCAGCTGGTCAGGAAGGTCATCCAGCCTTAATCTGACTTGGGGCTTCCCTTTTTACAAGAACAGTTCTAGGTAGGACTAACAAATATTGCAGAGTAGGCTGAGCCTCCCCCAGGACCCTCAAGTCATTTCTTCCACTGCTTGCTGGGCTCACCGTGCCTGTGGTACGAAAATAGAAACTTTCACAACGAACTCAACTTTATCCCACTTGTCTGTGAGCCAGGATTTAGGCTGTGCTATAAATTATGATCCCAAGTCAGCTTGTGCCAGCCCTTAATTTGCGGTAACTTTATCCCATAAATGCCCCCATTGTTCAGTGAGGTGACACTTTTGCTTTCATTTCTATATTTATAACTTGGTTAATATCCCCTTTTACATAGGTTTTCTTGGATAACAAAAGTCAGCATGCTTCCCTCTTCCTCTCCTTCCTCAACCCACCTCAGGTCTCATCTCCCTGCACAGGAAAAAAACCGAAGAGGGAAAGAAAAATCAGCTGCAAAAGAAGAGGTGGCTCCAGTCTAGTGGAGAGCGGGGTTTTCCTACATGGTGATACATATGAATGTCCACTGCATGTAGAATGATCATAGAATCATAGCATGGTGTGGGTTGGAAGGGACCTTTAAAGATCATCTATATAAATGTCATCTGCATTGGGAATGTGCCAACCCACCCAAATAGATATTGTTATCTAATGCAAGAGATATCTGGGAGCAAACAGAGTCTCAGCTCTGCCACTAATTTACCCCCCCATGACTTTGGGTGAAACTCAGTTCCCCGTTTGAAAGACTCAGAGAAAGCAGGACGTCCCTCCGTGAGACCTTGCCCTCACAGCACAGCTGTAGGTTTGGGGTTGGGTTGGTTGGTTGTGGCCAAGGTGACCCACCACAGCCTTAAATCAAAGGCTCTCCAGCCTTTGCAACTGAATAAAGCTCTGCTTGCAGCATTTCACCTCGTTCCTGCTCAGCCTCAGCAAGGCTCGACCTCCTGTTGCCTTTCAGCAATAGGCTGGGGACCTGCACCGTCCAAGCTGCCTTAGCTGCAGCGCTTGGTTAGAGTCCCAAGAATCCATGGAGACCCAGGTTGGTGAAACCTCACCTCTCAGTGCCTAGGGAAAACATAGGGCTAGGGATGTTCCTGCCCCTCAGCTGAGTACGTTGTCTGCCCCAAAGTTGAGTCCTTGCACCCTTAAGACTTCAGTTAAGCCCTGAATCGAGGAAAACCAGTTGATTTCACCACTGCCATTTCCCAAATTCTCTGATCCTCCTTCAAGCTGCTGGTGTTTCGTGTACCACAACCTGCCATCCCACGGAGCGATGGACATGTGCTGAGTCTTGTCTTGCCCAGGGGTTCAGGGAGGCTCCAGTCATGATCCCAGTTTCATCTGGGAAGGAGCAGGGAGAGGCTGAGCTGCTGTCTCCCGTGCTGGGCCAAGTTGAACGGGTTTACTCCCTGTGGGGTAGTGGGTGTTTGGCTTCATACCTCTTTGCCTTGGTTCCTGCATCTGGTTTAAGTGAGCTTGCATGCCATCATCAAAGGTTCATGTGGACTTCATATGTCTGGCGATGTCTCCTGCCGTTGGCCGGTGACTCACAGCTGTGGGGGATTCTCCTGTCCACAGGACCCTTTCCAAAAGCCAAGGACTGCTGGATGCATCTGGGCTGTGGCTGCAGCCAATGTCACGTTGACACTGATTATTTTTCTCTGCTGACACAGGGAAGTCCAACAGGCCACAACTCCCACCCAATGTGATAGAGGCCAGAAGAACACCCAGAAGGCCCAGGAGAGGGGCTGGGTGTCCTACAACAGTATTTCTCCCAGAGTGTGGGTCTTGGATCTCTGCTTTAAAGGCAGGAGGTTTGAAACCCAGATTGAGGGAAATGCCAAAATTTTGCAAATGGTTGCTGCTCTTTCTTGGTTTGCATTCAATTCTTATCACAGCTCCCTGATTTCTCCTTACCATCAAAAGGTTTATGTATGGAGCCACACCAGTCAAGGTCTGGTTTGGTTCTTGCAGTTGAGTGTGATGACTCTGTATCGACCCTACTGGTGCCAGGTCCCACCACCATGAGCCATTCCTGTTTTATCATCTTTTTGGGGAAATAGAACACGTGCAATGCTATTGACCACAATGTGAAAGGGTTTTGCAGCTCCCTTGGCCCCTTCTTTTGTTTTTACCATGGGTCTTATGCTTTATATGCACATGGGAAACACATTCGTGCACACAAGCACACATGCCTCTGCACAAATACATGCAGGGGGACACAAATGTCCAAGCAGTTAATGTACAGTGTCCTGAACCAGAGAGTGTCTCACCAGAAGAACAAATCATGAGAACTCAAGTATTTTTGCCTCCTGACCATTTTTTAATCCAAGATTTTGCTTTCCGTATAAACAGCTGCTTTAACCTTTCACTCCTCTACAATGGAAAAACAACACACGAACACACACGCACACACAGACGTGCACACACAGTCAAACCCTCTCCAAGAAGGTCTGCCACTTGTGTGTTTCAACACAAACCAGATGCTGGCGATTAAGCAAGTGCATGGCAAAGCTGCAAAAGGGAGGAAAATGATGCCTGAGAGGGCTCCCAGGCGAGCGTCCTTCCCCGCTCCCCTTCCTCCCCCTGCACCTGCCTGCTGAAGCACCTCTCTCGTCCTTTCCTCACTCAGACTGTCCTTCGGCTCTTTTTCTCCTCTACTCAAGTACTGATTTTCATAAGGTTTTCCAAAACAACGCTGTTCTTGAGACCTCCACCCTTCCAGCAAATCGGGTTGAATTTGGGTGGCGAGTTCAATGGCTCCGGGAGGCAGAAAGTGCTGCTGAATTTCATTTCTTGCTTTAGCAAAAAGAGACTAAAACTTATCATGCCCTTTCCCCCTGGTGGGAGCCATCAGGCACAGATGATGCCTGCCTGGATTTGCACTGGGGGCTCTTCTCCCTGGTGTGATAGCTGTTGGTGTGAGCCCCGTCTCAGCTTTTTTTTCTCCCCCAGTCCCTGAATCCTGCCCACCCTTCATCCTCTTCCTCTCTCCTTCTTTTACTGTTCAATCTTCCCATCCCCAACTTGTCCATGACCACAACTCCCACTCTCCACCTCCATTTACCACTCCTTAATCACTCCTATTTTAAGCTTTCTGGTGCAGGAACCCATCTTTTTGCATTGTGCTTACACAGCCCCTTCCTCAGCAGAATCCCAGTCCTCACTCATAAACTTTGACATTACTTCAGTCTATGTAATAATGATAAATCTCCCTGATTTAATAACTTTGTTCTGCTGATTCTTAACCAAGATTTTTCTCCTTGTCAGAGGAGAAATGGAAAAAACTGGGG
This sequence comes from Buteo buteo, assembly GCF_964188355.1. Taxonomy (NCBI): domain Eukaryota; kingdom Metazoa; phylum Chordata; class Aves; order Accipitriformes; family Accipitridae; genus Buteo; species Buteo buteo. The sequence goes on from NC_134171.1 coordinate 940,471, forward strand.
ATTCTTCTCTTTTCTTTTTTTGAGGGGAGGAAGCAATCTTTTAAGGTTCTAAGCAAATAAAAAGACTACTAGAAGAACTATCAAAATCAAATGCTTCATAGCAATCTTTTATTTCCTATGATTGCAATTTGCCAGAATAGACCTGGGTTTGCAAACATTTCCAACCCCTGCCTATCCTCTGCATGGCAGGTTGCACTGAGGGCTTGGATGAGTGGTGATGGCAGAGAAGGGACATCAGCATGAGAGACCCAACGGTGCATGGGGTCCCATGAATGCCACCTCCACAGGTGACACAGCCTCTCCGGGGCTCTCCATGGGTGAATGATCATGAGTAAAAAAAAAAAAAATCCTTGCACCTTTCTGTGGTCTACCTTTTCTCAAGAGTGAGTGATGATTTCTGCCTTCTGATCTATTCTTCTACCTTCTAAAAACATAGAACATAGAAGAGTTGCATGTACTTCTCTTCTACTGCTTTCTTATTGATGGCAAAATCATCACATACAGCAATGTTCAGATTTTTTTTTTCAGTAAGAATTTATCTTTTCTCAGGGGGAAGAAAAGAGCCCTTTTCCTTTTCTCTGAAGAATTATACCTCATGAAGAAGAAAACTTGTAACTGAAATCTTATTGTGTCAGGATTTTTCAAACCAAAACACCCCCACATTTTCTACTCTGAAACCCTGGTTCTGAAATTTGTAATTTCAGAAAAAGGCTTTGGATAAAAATTCACCTAAAACCACTGAGACAGGTTCAGTCTGAAGCCAGTACAGTGGGAGCTACTTTGAAATTTGGAAAATGTTGACGAACGCATTTTTATAGCCCTACTGCTGCCCATAGTGTTGACTCTGCAGTTGCCTTGTGCAGCTGCCCAGAGAGGATGCTGCGGGATCCATTTCATGCTGCCAGACCCCACAGGAGAGGACACACATCCTTCCTGCAAACTGACTCACCTCGCTAAGCAAACTAACGAGTTTAAGAGCCTCATGGAGGAAGCTATTTATGAATTAATTCTCTGCGATAACGAGATGACCCTTATTACTAAATCATTTCAAAAGGCTTTGCACTAATTCCCCCTTCCGGATGCGTTGGCAAACAAGAAAAATGAGATGCTTTTTGTATGGATCAAGAGGGAAAACGGGAAGAAAGTACCAATCAGTGATATTTTGTCGAAGGCTTGGAAGCTCTGCAGCAGGATGCCTCCCTAGCCAGTGGTTTTTGTTCAAGAGCTGTTTCTTGCCCTGGGTGGATTCTCATTTTAGTTAAACAGAAAAGAAGCAATTTCCAGAAAGCTTCAACAGGGCTCAAGCACCTGTGAGTTCCTGAGAGCCTTTTCACAGTGTTGTCAACATTTATTTTTAACCAAATGAATAAGGGCAGCTTATTGAAAACTCTCTCTGAGTGTGTCTCTCCAACCACTCACCCCTCTGAAAAGTGCCCTCTGCCCAAGGATGGGTCCTGCTGTGCAGGGCAGAAGTGATGCTGAGGATACCTCACTGAGTCCTTTTCTCTGCTGATAAGCTGCCCAATGGGCAGAGAAGACCTGCTTCGTATCAGCCTGGGCTGGAGTGGGATGGACAGGTCCTGCTCAAGGATCTGCACCCAGCTCCAGCTCTGTGCATGGTTTCTTTGACTGTGGGCAAGGTCCCAGTGGCCTCTTTGCCTCTGTTTCCCTTTCACAGGATTGCACTACTGTCTCTTACAAAAGCCCCATGAAAGTCAGAGCAGGAGCATCTCTCCCTGATCTACACTAGCCATTACCGTCAGGCAACTGGGCAAGTGAACACAGCAGGCATGGGATGCCCTGGCTGTCCTGCTTTCCTTCTGGTGGCACAGAGTGCCTGAAGGAGAAGTTTCCACATCGCTGTCCTCTATGTCTGTCCACCAGCAGCTGAACGGGGCTGCTGGGGTCACCTCCGGAGCCTCAGGGCATTGCACCAGCTGCCGTCCCACAAGGGCGAAGGTGCCATATCTGACAGCTCCATCTGGGTTTTGTCTCATCTCTTACAATTTGCTTTTCCTTCCTCTAATTAATCCTTCCAGACTATGGACGTTTTCAAGTCTTAAAGCAAGGAGAGAGGCACTTTACACACAGGCTGCTTCCTTCATGCTGAGAACAATTTCTGATGGGGGTGTCCCAGGCATGCCCTTGCAGAAAAAGGGCATGTTTGAAGGCAGCAGTTCCATATGAAGGCAGCACATGTTCACCAGGGTGTCCTGGTTTCAGCTGGGATAGAGTTAATTGTCTTCCCAGTAGCTGGTACAGTGCTATGTTTTTGAGCTAGGTATGAGAAGCATGTTGATAACACACTGATGTTTTCAGTTGTTGCTAAGTAATGTTTAGTCTAAAGTCAAGGATTTTTCAGCTTCTCACGCCCAGTCAGCAAGAAGGCTGGAGGGACACAAGAAGTTGGGAGGGGACACAGCCAGGGCAGCTGACCCAAACTGGCCAACGGGGTATTCCAGACCATGGGACGTCACATCTAGTATATAAACTGGGGGGATTGGGGGCGGGGGATCGCCGCTCAGGGACTAACTGGGCATCGGTCGGTGAGTGGTAAGCAATTGCACTGTGCATCATTTGTGTATTCCAATCCTTTTATTACTACTGTTGTCATTTTATTAGTGTTACCATTACCATTATTAGTTTCTTCTTTTCTGTTCTATTAAACCGTTCTTATCTCAACCTGCATGTTTTACTTCTTTTCCTGATTTTCTCCCCCATCCCACTGGGGGGGGGGAAGTGAGTGAGCAGCTGCGTGGTGCTGAGTCGCTGGCTGGGGTTAAACCATGACAGAGGGTTATAGCAAATGGCTGCAGTTCACCTTGTTTCAGTCTTTCTTTAAAAAAAAGATAAAAGAAAGAAAAAAGAAGAAAAAAGAGAAAAAGCCTTTTAAGTCTGGTAGGGATGCTGGTATTTACTGAAAGTCTCGTGATGTCAATCCACAGAGGTGCTGATTTCCTTTTCCCCCTTCCCTATGAAAACTGGGAGACTGTCATTAGGAGATGTGGAGTGTGTAACACGTCTTTACAAGTCTGGGCGGTTGAGTTACGGAGTATGCCATCCTGTGACCCCAAGCAGGATGGCTATTAACTCCAAGCAGTGGAAAACACCACCATTCCAGGGAGCTCGGCCATCTGAATGTTATCCTGGTAGCCAGGGAAGGAGAACGGGGAGATGAGAACCAAAGGTTTAAGGTCAAAAGACAAGCCACTGTATATGTGCATGGGCTAGCAGTCAGCAAGATGTATGGATGGAAACTGTAGGGACACAGTGTATGGAGATGAAGACACGCACAGCAAAGTCAAGGAAAGATGCTCAGGAAACTGGGATCCCTGATCCCCCCACTTCCTTTTGTACCGGCCAAGCAAAGGATAATGATGTTCAACCTCTGATGGGCAAGGCAGGACTTCAACGGGAAGCAGGAGCTGAAGTCACATGCCAGTGACATGCGGAACAGAAACCAACAGGCTCCAAAGCCAGCCTGTAGATGTCTGCATTAGTCCCTTGTTAGGAGTTTTGTTAAACAGAAAGCCCCCAAAATTTCCTGTTTGATGCCAGTCATCCCCCCATTTCTAGTATCCTCTCACAGACACAGTTTGCTGCAAGGAATTTACTACTGTAATTAGGAAAAGCCATCAAAATCCCAAGGAGAAGGGAAAAGGATTGGCTGGAGATCACATGGGGATGGATCCTGAGACTCTGGGAGGGAGCCTCTCCTTGCTCGATGCCACCTTACTGTCTTCTCCTATCTAATCCTTTCTTATTTCTGGTCTGCTCTCTCCTCCCTCTTCCCTCCGGCTCTGCAGACACCCCTTTCTCCAAAATCACCTGGTCTCAGCCACACAGAAGGTAGTGCCACAGGGTGGTTGTTTTCCACCGGTGGCAACCCAACATGCGCAGAGACGTGGTCACCACAAACCCCCGGAGGCACCGGCTCCAAGGTGGGCGCCTGCTCCCCAGAATGTTCCCATCATCTCCAGCAGCAGCAGCCGGCAAGTCCCCGCGCTGGAGGGACCATCCCTGGCTTCTCACAGGGAGGCAGTCGAAAAACCAAACATCAACAATAACCTGAACCCGGCAAAGCCCAGAGGTGCCACTTGAGAGGCAGAGTAGCTGGTGGAGTTCAGCAGAATATTCTCGGGTAACAGCAAGGTTAGTTGCTCCCTGGGGGGAGGTGGGTTTGCTTACTTACTATTAGTTTCATACTAGAAAAACATTTACTGGAATTTTTAGTGAATTATGCTCAGATGTGCCTGTGGTCAGTCCTACGTCTTACTGAGTTGGTGTTACCACGGCATAAAGGAAAACAAGGTTTCCAGGGCTTCCTTTGGTCAATAAAAAAAGCCATAAATGAAATATATGGAGAAAAACTGATAAGTGCGGGGGAATGACGCCTTTGTTCGCTGACCTGCCTTTCATTTTTCCTCCTCCCTCTTCACCTTTTTTTTCACAGGCGAGGGAAAGGCTAACACCCCTCTTCATGGCCGGTAAAGCCCGCGGTGGTGTATGTAAGCGCTGAAGATTTAGACGTCCCCCCATTCGAAGCTGATGTCCCTGCGGCTGTTTGAAATCAGGACGGGCTGCTCCGAAGCCAGAGGAATTTCACAGGTGTGAGGCAGCAGGTCATCGAGTTTCCATCCAGGCTGGTGGGTGGTTAGCCATTGCTTTAAGCAACTGGATAGATGGATTTATAGCCTGCCTACCACAGTGGGGCCCCAACCCAGATGAAGTTTCTCGAAGCGAGTGTGAAACAGATAAATAAAAAAGAAACATGCTATGCTGGATCAGTCTGGTCACAAGCACCCACCGCAAATTTGGTGTGGAAATAAAGCACTTTTCATTTTTCCAGCGGCGAGAGTAATTAACTATTAGAACATAACGCTCTGAGGACTGTGGTCGTATCCTGTGCTTGGTCCAACTGGAAGCCTTCCTGGCAGATACATCTTGCCAGAGCGCGAGGTCTCCAAGGGGCTATCGGCTGCCTTAGAAAGGTTAATCCAGTGGTCTGTCAGCTGTAAAACTTGTGATGGGAGATGACTCCAGGTGCACAGCATGGGGAGAAATGCTTCAAGGTCCTGCCTACCCGGTGGACTGAACTTAACTCCTAAGTTGCCACAAAATTCAAGATCCAAAGTTTGAGAGTTGGGATCTGTATTTTTTTTTTCTTCTTCCTTTTTTTAATGAAGCTGATGTCAGTTCGGGATGTTTGGGTCAAATAAATCCCTAGGACAGAGGATCTGGCTCAGATAGAGCCTGTTTGTTTGGTGGCCTGTAGATCACTGCCAGTCCGTGTGCATCACTAAGTGATGCATCGCTGTCTGGACGCGGAGACCAGCATGTCTGAGGACCTGGGTGTGACTTTACCCTGGTTTGACCCTGTTTTAAGACCTGAAACCAGGTCTGAAAACTGCCAAGATAATTCCCTTAGGTGTGCAAAGTCCCCGCTTTTGTGTGCTGGCATTTGGACTTTGGGGTCAGATGGCACCTCTTGACGTTCCTGTCTCAAAACGAACGCTCAATCCCTGCAATGAAGAGAAGGAGCAACCTTTGCGAGCTGCAGGGAGAATGCAAACGCAAGAATCCAGACAGCTTTTTCACTCTCTGCTACTGACTTCCTGAGTGGTTTTGGTTAAATCTCTTCACTTTTTCCTTGCCCTCACAAAACGTGAATCATAGCAGGTTTCGAGGAGGAGGAATGAAGTGGGGTTCAGCAAATCCAGAGTATCTTTTTTTTTTCCTGTCTCGCCACTGGGCTCCCCTGTGAGAAGCCTCCTCCTGCTCCTCTGTTTGCTGTACTGCAGGGCTGGTGATTGCACTTACCTGCCCTGGTCGACAGGGCATGTGAAGGTGGCTTCATCCAGACCCTGCTCCGCTGCCCTGGGATGGTGATGTGGGCCCACGCAAACTCTTTTCCACTTGTTTCTGTAGGAAGGAAAGGAACCCGCCGTCGAGCCAGGGAGCCACGTGTCTTGCAACTATGAGCTTCTCAGCACAGATCCGAGCCTTTTAACCCCAGCTTGATTCCATGTGAGGTCCCACAGGGTATTTTTATTGCCCTCAAACTTATAATAATTGCATGTACAATCTCTCCTCTTCAAAATTTACTTACAAACGCATTAGAGTTTCTCCTACTCTTTCTCTTTCTTCTTTTCTCTTCTTTTCCTTTTTCCTTTTCCTTTTTCCTTTTCCTTTCCCTTTTCCTTTACTTTCCTTTTCCTTTCCTTTTCCTTTCCTTTTCCTTTTCCTTCTTCTTTTTCTTTTTCTTTCTTCTTCTTTTTCTTTGTTTTTCTTCTTCTTTTTCTTTGTTTTTCTTCTTCTTTTTCTTTGTCTTTCTTCTTTCTCTCTTACTTTGTCTCTTTCTCTCTTTCTCTTCTTTTTTCCTTTCTCTTTCTTTTTCTCTCTTGTTCTTTCATTAATTGTTCTCATTTTCTCCCTCTCCTCCCCCTCCCTTTTCTGTCTTTCTTTGTACACACCCGTATTTTCCATATTTATATCTTACTCCACTGCCTGTCCCATACTGAATTCTGGCACATTTTATGACGTCTTTGGGGGTGGTTTTCCATGGTTAAAGGAAATAAAAAGAACTTCAAAGCCCCTGTGTAACACATCACCCACCTCTGTGGTGAGTTTCTGTTTGCATTCCCTGCAGCAAATTGGGCTTTCCAGCAAGAGGAAGGTCTGAGAGGGAAGGGGTAGGAGGAAAGGGGTGCATAAAATGGGAGAGGCACAGCTGTGTCTGAAAAAAACAAAATATCCCTGTAAGTCTAGAGATGCGTGGCTGGAATGTAAAGTCCATTTCCCCAGGAAGGATGCTGAGATGGCTGGCTACTGCCAAGAAAGCAGCTTCAGAATCTGGAGGGAGCTTCGGGTCTTTCACTGCTGCTGTTTTCCACTGCATTTGGTTATGGATTTGGCAGCTCGGCCAAACTGGAGTTCTCCCCTTGGCCAGTGAACAGCAAGCGCCCATTCAGGTCTCCCAGCACAGCCCCCTTCTCATGCCGCTTTGGAGAGATGAATTCAAGCCATGAGGAGGTTCATGCACCATGGCCCAGCCAAGCACTGCTCTTTCTGCCAAGGTTAAAAACAAGGGGAATAGTGAGTGCAGACTAGGAGAAGACATGGAGGCATGGAGCTAGGATGCAGTGTGGGGACTGGGGACAGGGAGACAAACTAACAGCCCAGGCCTGAGTTATTTGCTCGTCCTTCTGCAAAAAAGAGACCACGAGGTTCATCCCTGTGCAGGGACTGGCTGGCCAGAGTGTGGAGGGTAACACTAAAGATTTTCTTGGTCCTCTGGTTCTGTCCAGTTGTTGCTTTCTTAGGCAAAGATGTGTGTCTTGCAGGCATCCATGTCCTCAGTCTGGCACCAGCCCTCGTTGGTTTGCCCCTCCAGGTCCTTCCCAGGCCAAGCTTCATCACTACACAGCTCTTGAACAGGATTTTCCTTCCCTTCCCCTGGGTAGAGGCAGCTGCTGCCTTAGCCTATAGTCAAATCAGTATTTTCACATTCCCATCTACTCAGGCAACTAGTCAGTGAGTGCAAAATTAGCCTAAGCTACAGCCCAAGATTCATCGCCTTAGAAAACCAGGTTTAAAATATTTATGTATAATTATTAAATAATTCATTAAATAGCTATTAAATATTATTTAAGGTTATGTAAGATTTCTTCCTCTTGTGATTGCACTGGGATCTGCCTCAGAACCATTTGCTCTGTTCCAATGACATTAATGGCAATTACTCCTTTCCTGTCTTTTTAAATCATGGTGCCATCTATGGCCATAATTAATACATGCAACTTGTTCACATCCAGCACATTTTCTCACTGCACAAGTGAAGCAGGAATTATAATTTTGTCAAGAACTTTCTGAGTGCTCCTTTCCCTAGGGCTATCCAGACTTACAGGTTTTTACATTTGGTTTTGCAATCAGGAGAAACTTAATTAAAAAAAAAAAAAAAAAAAAAAGGAGGAAAAGATGAAACAAACAAAAAATCATGTGGGAACTTTCAAATCCTCCCTTGCCAGATCGGTTTTGTGAGTGAAAGATGAATTAGCCCTGGATGGAGCCGTGCCCCTCCACATCTGTAAGACATCCGTAACAACAGCTGCTATATTGCAGCACACCTTTGATCCCGGTTGCCTTGCAGGCCCCTTTCCCTGCTATTTCACGAGGGTGTGTTTTGCCCAGCACTGCTACGCAGCCACCTCTGGCTACGGCAGCGGCAGCATTTAACAAAGCAGTGCCATGATTCCCGGGGAAGGGAAGACCTGCAAGCAGGGGGGAATGACCCGCACCCTCCCGATGGATGGAAACCCGCAGGCAAGGGTTTGACGGCAGGCAGGGATCTGCCCTAGTTGCACTGAGGAATCGGATGGCTGAAAAGCTGATGTCTGCCCAGTTTGCTGCCGGGGGAGCAGAGTCTCATTTCTGTTCAGATAAGGAGGACGGTGATATGCAGTGGTGCAGAGCTGGTGGGGGAAGGGAACCTGTTCCTGGCTCTTTCTAGCCCTGTGGCATCTTCTGGCCACATCTATTCGAGGACCTTTTGCCAGGTCCAGGCAAGCAGAGTTCAGACCCTTCTCTGTAAAAACCTAGGAGAACTGCTTGCTCAGAGGGCAAGCAGCACCTCGAGCTACAGACTGCCCTTGGTGGAGGTAGTGTGGCTACCAAAGCACCTTTGCAACTTGCCCCATCCCAAAGCTCCTCTTTGGAGCTTTTCCTCTTCTTTACCCAGGGGAAAGGGGTCCAGCTTCAGTTAGAAACAGGACCGGGGTGAGAGCAATGTGGGTTGCTAGTTTGGTACCCAGACACCGGGACATTTCCTAACTTGGGCTCACATCCCCAGCAGACATGACCACAATTAACTGGATGGTTTCAAAACACAGGGCCGTGAGGCTTGGTCACCCTCTCTGAGGTGGGTGACCACCGCTCTGCTTTCCTGGGGGAGGTTTCCCAGGATTTTGGTCTCTCTTGGGATGGCCATGGATGGGCAGGATATTTCAGTGGTGGGTGGGGGACAAGGAGTTGGGTTTTCCTGACTCTGAAGAAGAGGTCAGGGTGGATCCTGTCGTCCCCTGTGGAACAGACTGGTATGTGGCAGTAAAGATGCCTTCCCTGGAGGAGAAAGAAAAAAAAGGAAAGGAGTTAAAAAGGAAGAGGCAGAGAGGATTCCTGGTTGCACCAGAGGGAGCCCTTCCATTGCAGATGAGGCAGAAATCAGGCTCAGGCTAGAGCTGGAGGCTAAACCCTATGTGGTGCCGCAGCCCTGGGCTCACCTTCCAGCTCCTTCCAGCCTGTGTTAAGTGGGACAGGCAGAGCCCCCCCAGTCCCATCCAGGGCTGTCCCTATTAATCAGCTCTTTGACAACAGCCGGACAGAGCAGCCTGGCATCAAGCTCCTGAAGATGAGGCAGCTCCTGATATAATGTTATCCCCACCCCCAGCTTATACCCTGACTGGAAAAATCCTTCCACCTCAGCCTGTTCAAACATCTCCTCTCCATTTCCCTCCTCAAGACAGTTTCCACCCCAGTAGGACACTCTCAGTTTGCTTGCCAGGCTGGAGGGAATGCTGGAAAAAGGCTTGGAGGCTGATGGGAGAGAAGACCCCCTCCAGTTAATCCTGGAAAAAATCCTCCCGGGATGACAAATGGAGCCAAGAGGACTCTGATGCATAATTTCCCATCCCCTGCTGAGGTCTGGATGTGTGGCCATGCCTCAGAGATCCTGTATCAGGGCAGAGGACAGCCCACGGGTGCTGGACAGGCGGTTTGAGCATGACCCTGTTGAATGCAGAGTCCTTTGTCCCCTCAGAGCTTCTCCAGGGATTCCCTCTCTAGGCCCCATTGCAGAGACATCCAGATACTTTTCCTTTGCAGATGAGACTGCTTTGCCTCCAAGTAACTAAAACGAAGACAGATCTAAAAAAGAAAGGAGAGAAGATGCCTATGTTCTACAATGGGGCCTGGACAAAGTGGGCTGGAGTCAATTTTCCCACATACTCAAGCACCGGGGACCATTTCATGGACTTTTCTAAGTGTTTTTCAAAAAGCAGCCTTGGGAGGGGAAGATGGGGGGGTTCCTGACCGGTCCCTCTTGTCTTCACTGCAGCGTGCCAGCCACCTCCTGACAGTCTTACTCAGTTTATGTTTAAGAAGTGCCAAGCCCTCCAAGAAGGTTTGTTGAAGCTTGTGTGGACCCTTCTCTCCCATCAGAGGAATCTCTTTTTCCTCTGTGATATTCAATTGCCTTTACCTTGAGACCATCCCAAGATTTGCTCTCCAGCCCTTGACTTATCTCTGTGCCTGAAAACACCAACTGCCCTTGTTCCAATGCCCTTCTCCTCCTGTTTCCTGTCCCAGTGTCCTTCCCCAGTCATTCCAAGCATCCCAGATTTTCTCTTCCAAACCCTACTCCTCACCTCCTTCATCCCTCCTCAGACCCAGGTGCCCTCCCTTGACCTGTTCATCCTTGGAAGCTGCAGCGGGAACACTGGGAGCAGATGGAGCTTCCTGACCTTGGGAACCACATTGGCTGACAGTGGGTCAGAGCAACCCCCCCTGGGGAAGCCCTGCAAGCTGTGGTGGCCCTGATTTGGAGCATTCTTCTTGTGGGACATTGGCGTTAAGCAGGAGTGAATGGTAGATTTATAGCTTGGCCACCCTGAGCTAGGAGAGCAGAAGGTATCTATGAATGGGTTGAACCTGTCTTCAAGTCCTTTCCCTCCAGCTAGAAATTTTTGGGGAAACTGCTGTAAGATCTTCCTTTCCCTGAGGTATAAGATAGCCTATTTTTAGTGAATGTAATTTTCAGAAAAGGCAGAACCACTTTGGCTGGAACATGGCTAGAAAAATCCTGCTTTGGGTAGACACAATGGGAAAAAGATCAGACCAGATAGCTGAAAAATGGCAGGTTCATAAACTATTGAAACAGAGACTTAAAAAGAGATGTGCCAACTCACCTCATTTAGATGGTAGTTCAATGTTTATAGCTCAATTATAGCTCACCTAATCGGCTGTTTCACTGTCTTTCCACTGCCTACCTGCTCTCCAGTGGTGTCATCTTCCCTCCAACCACCGCTGAATGTCATCGTAACTTGGGTCCTAAATGCTGCTGCAGTTCATGTGCTTTTCACAGTGGGTCAGACTTTGTGCCTGGGTGCCACGATACAAATCTTTCCTCACCAAACGTGCCTAGGGAGGATCGTCTCACCACGCCACGGGGTCTCCATCCTTGCTCTCTCCCCACCCCAGCTATGTCAGTGAAGGTGTTTGTATGGCCATGGTCTCAAGCCAGTCCAAGAAATGATGTAGTTTAAAAGCAACCCTGCTAAAAGAAAGCAGATTTTTATTTTTTTAAAGTGAAATAATTCAGTTAGACAGTTTTGAATGAGGGTGGGTAAAATACACGCAGCAGGCTGAAGGGACTACCTAAAAATCCCAGTTGAAGGTGGCCACCTCTCTGCACTGGCTGTGGCAAGAAAGACTCTAAGGGTGATTTGTCCTTTTCCGAAGAATCTGCTCAAATGCTGTTGTTGGATCTGGCACTGCATAGCACCAGTGCAAACAAGCAGAGGATTTATGCCTGTTTACCATCCTCCTGCTGAGGCAGGGGTGGTTGGGTGGATCAGAAGCTTCACAACCCCCTGTGTTGGCAGGAGGAGATGCTGAAGATTCAGACCTTGTCCCCTGAAGATCCACCTATTCTGTTGGTTGTTGGGAAGATCTCTACACATCACCCTCTGACCGTGAACTGCATCCAAGGAGGGAGAAGACTGAGGTGTTTCAGGGATTGTTGCTTGCTCTGAGACCAAAAAAAATGTTATCCATGGGAAAACATGCATCGAGAGATCTTCTGTCTTCTTTCTACTCATAACCAATTTGGCCTTCCCTTAAGACAAGTCCCTTTGTTCATGACTTGGACTCCTAAAGGCAGACATTGGGGACTGGTCCACCTCAGATCTACTTTGGAGCCTAGAGGAACCAGGTGAATTTATGTGATCTCTCCCCATCCTGCCCCTATTAATTTGGAGTGACTCACCTTGTGGGATACAGCAGGCTTCACGCTCCTGCTGGCAATGGGGTGGTGGAGTTGTGTGGCTTTGATATTACTGATAAATTGCATCGTGGTCCCTGGCTAAATGCTGCCATAAAAGAACAAAGAAATGCCCAATTTGCCACATCAAGAGAGGGACACAGTCCTCCCCTCTGTGAAGAGCTAGCAGCTCCCTGCCAACAGGAGCAGAAGCCTTGCTGGCCAGTGTGTGCATGCACTGTGGGACTGGGAGCTCTGAACCCCAGACATATGGTTTAAATATTCTAATAGATGTGGTAATCCTTTTGGTTTCCAAATAATGTTATGGTCGAGTCGATTTATGGTAACGCTATCTTAAGCAATGAGGGCAATAAAAAGAGTTTTAAATGTGAAGAATTTTTTTCTTCTTGCTTTTTTTAAAATAAGGACTTTTTTCTTTTTTTTGAACAGCCTTTTCTTTGTGCTCTGTTTAAAGCTGTCAAGAGTGGAGATCCTGCCAAAGCTACTCGGTGCTTGTGATGCAGACACACACCTTGCTGGTAAATGGGCCTTCCTGGAGCCAAGTGGTGTCCCCGTCCCCATCGTGGCCCACCACCCTGGTGACTCAATCCCTGCTGGAGGACAAGATCAATATTTCTGTCTTTATTTATCTGCTTTTATCTCAGGACAGAGTGGGAAACTTGTGGCTCATACAGTGTTCTCCACTGGCTTGAACAGTTGCCTGGCTTGTTGCCTGTTACCATCTCCCCCCTCCTAAACCTTTTCTCTCTGGAGAAGGTCTCAGAAAGGATTTGTGTCCTGAACTCTGCAGTCCCCTCCTGTCACAAGACCAGAGATTAGCTCAGCTGTGATGGAGGGCCTCTCGAGGAGACAACTGGGCTCATCTTGGTCTGGCTGAATGCCTGGACACCCCTAGTCCGAGGTTTCCTCCCAGCCTGTGGGGATCTGGCATGTTGAAATCCAGTCCTGGAGGTGGGACTTCACCCCAGGCTCTCACAGCAAGGGACAAGCAGATTTTATTCCCTTCTTGCCCTGGCGCCTTGGGACATGGATTCAATTCTACCCAGAGGACCTGGAGGGGTGGTCATGCCAACTGTACCCAAGGCTTTGACTTCTCTGGCTGCGTGGCTTTGAAAGAGCTTTGAAGAAGAGACCTGAGCCTCGACTGCTTGGACATCTCCATAGCTGTGCGCCAGATGTTGGACACAGCAGCAGCCCGCAGGGACCAGAAGGAAACTCTCCCACTGCCATGAGCAGAGAAGGCTCTCCATGCCGTTCCCCAGCTCGCAGGGGGACAATTATCTCATTTTTTTGGGTCGAGTCCCACCTGTTTTGTTTTGTCTACAGCTTTAGAGAAGAAATAAATAGAAAAAATAGGATGCCAGAAATGTCCAGCATGTTGACGAGGGAAGGATCTGTCCCAGCGCACCAGAGACACTGACTCCAGATTTGCACCATGAGACCCACCTCAGCTACAAAGGCACTGCAGCAATTTTCAGGCCAATCTACTGATACATGAGCCTTCTAGACCACTTTGAAAAAGTAGCTCTTTAAACAAAAGCCCTTTTAGTCCTCATTATGGAGTCAAAGGCTGCTTTCACGTAAGGCTAGGCTAGGTCAGATTTCATTTGCTTGGAGATAAATGGCTTTGTCAGCAAACATCTTTTGTGGATTTTTTTTTTTTTGTTAAATTTGAATTATTGGATTTCCTGGGAATTCTCAGCACGTAAAAAGGTAAAGAAGTGAAGTTATATACCAGAAAGCTGAATATACGGTTTTTGGTTTTCAATGAACATTATTACCCAAATTAGAGAATGCTAACCTTAACAGGACTTAAAGAAAATTCTCTTTATTTGTGAACAATAATAAAGAGTTTGTTCTGATAATAAGAAGTTGCAATGCTATTTTTTTGCCAGATCCACTGTGAAATCATTCATATTAAAATGTGTGAAATGGAATTTAGTTCAAGATTTTAACAGAAAAAATTGGGATGCACAAAGAGATCTCAGACTGAACCCAGGGTAGAACTGGGAAAGGTAAATAACAGTATAGCCTCATGCCTCATCCATAAATAAGCTGAGAATTAAGAAAACAATCATGAAATATTCATCATAAGGCTCCCCATCTTCCCTACTTAGACAAGGCACCAGTTTGAATTTTTACCATACATTTTAAAGCTTTTGGCTTGGCATCTCTGGGTGGCTAAAACAACACGGGCTCCTTTTCAGGGAGCTGCAGGGAAGGACAAGCTTTGGGCGTGATGGATTGGTCTCCATGCCTTCCTGAAGGCATTGGTCTCCAGAAGTCCTCTGGCAGAAGAAGTCGTAAGGCATATGGCTTTCAGCTCACACGCAAAGCTATGGAGCCAGTTGATTGCGAGGGTTAAACATCACTTCTTTATGGCACTGTCCCCTTGCACTTCTGTAGATTACATAGAAGCGAGAGGTGTGTGGAGAAAAAAATGTGCGACTTGATCATGAAAAACTTATTCACAGTGGCAGCTGAAGCAGAGTAAACTTTGTTCGAGTCTGCTGGAGCACATCTCATGCAAGGACGCGCTCCAGGAGAGATGGCTCCAGGTTTCTACTGCTCCCAGACTGCCTGTCCAGCTCAGTCATTCTGGGAAAAGTTCATGGCAGCAGTTTGAGGGAAAGGGTTCATTTTCCCAGGCTGCAGCAAAAAGCTGCTAATGGCATCTCAGCCTTGTCTTCAGGCCCAACCATTAGCAACTCCCTCAAGGACCCTACATGGAAAGCTGTCTCCAGAAGGTAAAGGAATAGACATGCAGGACCCCACCTGCTTTTCTGTTCCTCTGTTTGCCAGCTCCCATGCATGGCTTTCGGCTCTATTTTTTTAACTATGCCAGAAGCTTCTGGAGTGCAAAGAACAGGGAGTTCCTTGGAGCTGGAAAGGAAAAAAAAAAAAAAAAAAAAGCCACCTTCCCCCCTTAGCTGAACATTGTCAGCAAGTTGCTTTTTGCCTGCGAGCCTTGCCACCTCCAGCTGTGTTCTCAGCAGCCCCTACAGAGATTTGGCCTCTTTGCCACTTCTTGGGCAGCCGACCTCCGCAGAGAACCTGCAACGCTGCAGGAAAAGAGGGGCTGGCCTGGAAGGGGCCATACCCTTCCCCCAAGTCAGCATGAAACAAAATGTTGCTGGGGGAAGGAATGAGGGGTGCGTGCCATATTTCCAACAAGATGTGAAACCAAAGCCCTGACCCCCTTCCCCACTCCCGTGGAGCTCTGTGCCAGAGTCTGTGGGTGAGCCCGGTCTACTTTCCAAAATGTATTTATCCTCCAAGCACCAAATTCCCCTTGCAAGTGGATCTAGAATTTCATTTCTCTGTCTCCGCTGCTGCTAAGCAGAAGGCATCTCTCAGTGCAGGTTAATCACAGGATTCCCAAGGTGCTGTGTCTTGGAGGAGGGCAGTCTCTCCGCCTAACGGTCCTTGAAACATTTTTCCTTTCTCCCTTCCAAGATTAAACCTCTCCTGTAGATGCACAGCGCCAAACACTGCTTCCACGTTTCCTTCCTGGGGGCTCCCCATTTTCCTGGGATCGCTTCTCCATGCCTGCGCTGGAGCTGGCAGAGATACCTGCACCCCACATCGTGGCTTACGGCGCGAGCTTGCTGGGACGGAGGACGGCAGCGGGCCACTGGCATGGCGAGTCCATTAACTAGTGGTCCTCCATCCTTTCTCCCAGCCCTCTTCGCACGTACACGAGTGCATTGCTCGGCTAGCGAGCAAGGGAATGGCTGGATAAAGGAGACTGAGCTTCGCTGGGGGAGGATGAGTCTTGTTTTGACGCGATGCATCCTCGCGGATCGTAGGAGTTGCTGTCACACGAGCAGAGCACGCTGAGGGTGCGGTGACGTTACGAAGCGGAGCACAAGCGGAGAGGCTCGTGCTGCTGCCAGCCGGGGACTGGAAGCAGCAGCAGGGCTTATTAGAGGCAGGTTTCTAGCAGGAGAGGCGGGCAGCCTGCCAGGCACACGTGGCCCTGCCAGCTCCTTCACACCGTACAGACGTGCCCTCCGAGCCGGAGAGAGCCCCGCGGATTGCAGCAGTGGGGACGGGTGATACCTTCGTCAAGGTAGGAAAGTAGGGGAGCGAGGAGAGAGCAAGGGACTGTCTTCAGGAGACCGCGTTTTTCCCTTATGTCACATCAGGTGGCTCACTCGGTGATGAAGCAATGCAGAACTTGGTGTGAGGCTTTAATTTCTTTGCTCCTGATGAAACTCAGGCTGGCTGCACAACCAATACCCACCCCAGAAGCAAGAGGCTTCTCCAAGAAAATACTCAGTTCCAGTCTATCCTGCCTGGAAGCTCAAGCAGCTGCCGAGAATAAAATAAAACGATACTACAGTGTGATAGGAGGCTGGAAATCAGGGGTGCTGGCCAAGACTGAGAAAAACTGGCCTGAAGAAGTAGTAAAAACAGTACAGATTCCAGCAGGCTCCATCCAAAAGGCAAGCTCTTAAATAGACTGCCTGCATATGGTATCAGCTGGAAAGAGATCCAAGGCTGGATGCTGGACAGTGGTGAGTCCGTAGGTGGGCCATGGCTCAGTCCTTGATTGCTAATTGGCTGGATTAGCATCCTTCCCCAGCTCCTTGCTGCTACATCTGTTTGGCTGGGAAGCCTCCAGGCTCTGCAAGTGGTACCTGTTCTGCAAGGTTCAGGGGAAGGGGTGAGGGTGGGTAACAGGGCAGTGGAGGTGACGGGGTGGTGGTGCCCACATCACCCCCACCGAATGGGGAAGGAGGGAGGGATTGGTCTCCAGCCTCCACAGCAAGCGGAGCCTGGCTGCTGCCATGCTCACAGGAAGGTGTTGAGGCTGCCAAATGGTCTTGTCCCAATCTCAACTGGTTGTGGCCAGCACAGAACCATTCTTATCAGAAATGGGTATTCTGGAGGGGGTATTTCCTTCCATTCCCATCCACCTCCATCCCCAGACAGAAAAGGAGATTCCTTTTCCTCCATTACTGCATTGCCAGCAGCTCCCCTGGTATGCCACTGTGGCCAGATGCTTCTCCTCCAAGTGGCCTGGAGCTCTTCTCTAGTCCTGGAAATATTACTGAGGTCTAGATGATGCTGTTGCACTTTTTCCTACCGGTGGCTGAATAGAAATGGCAGGTCTCACGTCGGAGAGGGATGAATGATGAAACTGAGACTTGTTTGTCTCTCCTCATATGCTCCTGCCCTGGGCTATCACACAAACTACTCTATTCTGCCATAGGCTGTTTTGCTCGTATTTATTATTCAGCATTACAGGAATTCACTCATCTGTTTTAATCCCCTTTTTGGGGAAAGCAAGCCAGGTTAGAGCACTTCTCTGTGCTCTGGTTAAACAACTGCTGGCGGACCGCTGTTCCTTGATATAAAACTTTTAATGAAAGATTGTAGTTTTTGCAGGAAATCTAATAACAAGCAGTAGCAGATATTTCAAGACCATCTTCTTTGGATTCATTTCTACCTTGTACTGGTGCCATTTCTGTATTAGAACAGGCCAGCGTTCATTATTACGGAAGAAATTCATTTCATTTGTGGATCTGGGAGTCAGAGAAGAACCCAATCTTCCTGCTGAGGGGAATTGTAAAATCCTGCCTGGACTGTATATATTTCTGAACTGTGCCTGACCCCTGGCGTGCTCCCTTCACAGTGTGGAAAGGAAAAAGAATTAAAAAGGAGAAACAAAGCTTGACTCCAACAGGGACAATGTTATTCATTTTCTTTTGTTTTTACACAGCAGAACCAAAAATAGGGTTTTTATCCATGTAAAACATTTATTGAAAGCTCGAGATTTCTCATCCTTCAGGTCTGGCTCAGAGTGAGAAATCAAGGAGTTGAGGTTTTTTCTCTTCCCCCCCCCCCCCCCATCTGTCAAGGAAATTAGATGAGTTGAGAAAAACCATATTCATAGGTTTACCTGCCTTTGAAAACCACTCAGCTGGCCAGACTGCATGTTACTCATTAACACTTAGAATTTCAGCATCTAAAGTAATTTCTAGTCTCTTTTGCTTATCACTTTTTTTTTTTAAATGCCAGATGAAGTGCTCAGTATTTTTGGGAACAGTTCAGGTTATTTATTGGGTTCACAGAGAAACAGGAGGGTGAATGGGAACTCCATTGAGGGCAGAGGAATTCCTGGAACTTGGACGAGGCAGGAGGAAAGTCAGCAGATTTATCTCCTTGGAAAGGGTCATGCCGAGGCATTGCAGATGCTGGAGCTGTCCAAATGCCACACGGTAGCGTCTGAGTCAAACCTCTGGGGAGGTCTCCACGCTGCACACAGCCTTTCCAAACAGCAGCCAAGAGAGACCGCCAGCGTGGTGACCGGACAAAGAAAACCTGCTGGCTTTCTGCAGTCACTGTCCCACTCTGTGCTCCACGGATCAAGGACAAGGCACTTGGGGACAGGTCTGGGGACATGGCTGGACTCCAGGGGTTACCGGAGGAATGTGTCCTACTCGTGAACTTCCCTCTGGAGTAAGCTCCTGAAGGGAAAAAGCAGAAATCTAACTTGCCTCCCTGCCCACCATGGTCTTTGCTAGTTGAAATACTAACTTACGGGTGGAGAAGTTATCTGAGACAGTTCAGGAATCTTCCTGCTGCAATACGACTCTCTTTTACCATTTCAGCCCTGCCACCTTGCTTGCTGAATGCCCATGGGTTCACCGCTCTCACTGAACGGCTCCCCTGGCACCACGATCTTCCCACATTCCTGATCCCTCCTTAAAGTCCAGCAAAAGCTAGGCGCCAAAGTGGACTGGTTTAAATACGTAATGCTTTCCAGAGGGATCCCTAAATCTTTAACCTGGGATCTTCTGGGATAAAGACATGGAGCCGAGCTCTTAACCACACACAAAACTCCTTTAACACAGGCTGCTTACAGACTTTTCTCTTTTCAATTGCATCACCTACCCACAGGCTGCTTTTCAAGGAGAGCTGAGGAAGTCAGTGGGAGGACTTCAAGCACCATAAGAAGAGGTCCCTTCACTCTGCTCTTTTAGCTGTAATTTCTGCCTCTCTCATTTAGCACATCCCCACCTCCACCCAGCTCCTGCTCCTCCATCAAACCCTGCATCCTTTCAGCTGTGATCTCTTTACCCATTTCAGCTCATTGATTCTTTCTACCACTCTTAGGCTTTTTTCTGGCTTTCCCGTAGCAGAGTCCCTCTCTTTCACCTTGTCTCAGCTAGACTCACCCAACATTGAATAACCCCTTCACTCCTCTCGCCACCCTCCTGCAGGAAGCTCCATGGCTGCCCAGGCACATGCTGACCCCCTCCTTCCCTGCTGCTACCTCCTGCAGTTTGCAACGCCAAATCACTGCCTCCCATTCCCTCCTAATCTTACACTAAGAGCCTGTTTTTAGGGAACAGATCCTGTGTCCCTACCAACCCAACCCATTTAGGCATCATCCCATTCTGCTGACACCCACAGCCAAGTAGCAGTGGTTCAGAAGAAGGGCAGGAAGACATGGCTTTAAAATTAAATAGTCTTTTAATACCACTGTCAAGGTATTTTTTTTTCTCTTTTATTCCCCACAGAGGTAAAGGCAGGTTGGTCCAAAATGGAGTGCCAAGCATTTTTAGTGCATTTCAATGAACAACAGCTTTTTATTTGCAATTTATGTTAATTTGTGTGTCCTCGCTCCATCTACGCTGCTCCACACCTCCCAGAAGTGCTTCAAGGTCTTGTTCTTGTTCCAGAAACCTCCAGTCCCTCCTTCACCTCAGCAAACACAATCCCTGGAACAGAATATAGCTCTCCTTTGACACCATTGCAGAAGGATACTTTACATTTCAACCTTTTGCTTCAACCCTGGGTGAAAACAAGTGGGAAACCCCTGGGATTTCCAGTTAAAAGGAGAATCTCTCCCAGCAGCCCCAGGCAGGACTGAGCCCTGCTCTGCTTGTGTACAACATCTCTGGCAACGTGGGCTCCAGCTGAGGGCACGTAATGGATGGCATGGGCTGACCTACCTTTATGTTCCATTTCCACTAGTGCTCTTTGAGCACCCAGGAGGTATTAAAAGTGCGTTGGGATGAGGAAGGGGGTCTCTGAGAGCAATCTTACATCAGCTAAATGGTGATAAATTCAAAGATCATCAAAATACTAGCATCTCTAAGAAACAAAAGGGAAGAGCAGGAAAAAACAGCATACAGAGGGAAGAGAGATGAACCCTTTTCAGCAGCTGAACTCTATGAACTCCTGATGGTCCCGGAGGTGATTGCAAATGGGAGGGCTGGGGAGGCTATATAAGGTAGGGTTGATCATTATAGCTTTTAAAGAGGGGTGGGTGCTGGGAGGGAGGTAGTGGAAGAGCTCTGAGGGGTGGTAGGGAGGCAAGAGCTGTTTCTTCTGACTGCTCCACCTTGGTTCTTGGGGCAATAGCTTTTTGATGGGGTTTTAAGCCTTAGCTACTCTGCAAAGGTGCAATGAGAAGGTATCCCTGATTCTCTGTTGAGTAAATGTCTATGGTGGCTGTCTTAGGTGTATGTGTCTACTTTCTGGCTGTCTGGAGTTGAATCTCACACTGAATCTCTTTTCCAGGAGAGGCTAACTGGTACCTGGTGGTGATAGCTGCTGGGTTGCAGTTGCAAAGGGACCCAGCTGCCCTATCAAGCTCTTGTATATGCAGGCCTTGCTGTTCTTGTTTTCCTTCCTCTATCTGTTGTTGCTCACCTTTGTCAGTCCCTAGTCCCTGGAATCTGGTTTCTTTGCTGCTGCTTCCTTGGTTGCCTTCTCCTTTTCTTGTTGTCTGTCCCCTTCCTCCTCCTCGCTACAGCTCTGGGTCCTGCAGGGAGTATGAGCAGTATCAGCTCGCTGTGGCTGGTGCTTTGCTCATTGTCCTCTCACCGTGTTGTGCTTTGGCAGTGAGAGTGGCTCCTCAGGTCGTAGAAGTCCGTGTGGTCTCGTCCGAGCTCTGACCGTGGGAGGTGATGGGAGAGGCAGCGGTTCAGCGTGTCTGGGTGACACCTTTACAGTGGTGGGCATCCAGCTCCTCAAACGTGTCAACAAACCTTCATGCAGACGTTGTGGGGATGGGGTGTGTGAAGAAATGGTCTGCTGTGGGTGAAATTCCTCCCAGGGAGGAATGGACAGATGTCTCGTAGCTCTTACGCAGAGCCAGGTATTACTTATGGCTTGTGCTGCACCCTCTGACCCCAGTGGACTTCTCTTGCTTCCTCAGGACTGTTAGAAGCCTGGTGAGGTTCCCAGTGTGAGTTTTGGGTAAAAACTTTCTGATCTAGCTTAAAAGGCCTGGAGGAAGGTTGAATTTAGCTCTACTGACTTGGGTCAAAGCTAGCGAGTCTATTGAATAGCTGAATCCTAATGGAAGTATGTTGGAGTCATCAATCAGTTACTTAATAAAATGAAATAATTTCTCTATTAAATTAAGCTCAAATTTATTAAGGTTATTATCCTAAATAAAGAGAATGAATATTGGAAACATACTTTTGAGGTCTGCAACTGCTCTCAGTCCATTGTTAAAAGACTGTTCAAAATGTAAGTAACTGCCAGGGTATTCAATTATCAGAAACAATGACCTGCCAGGAGAACAGTGCAAATGACAGAGTTTATTTTTTGGCCTGCTGAGGAACAAGAAGATATATGAATTACCTTTTAAGGCTGACCTACAGGGCAAGTCTTCTCTCTGCTGAAGAATTGTTTTTCCCCCTTCACCCCTCCCATTATTAGATGTTAAGGGCTTTTTGAAAGACTTTAACCCATTAGGTTAAATAGAAGAAAAAGATCTGCCTAAACTTTTTATGTGAATGTGACAAAATGAAACACTTTGTCTTCCTATATATATTATAATGTGCTCAAACAATTCAGGACTGGTCTTTCTAACTTGGCTCTGCATACTTGGCAAAGGATGCACTTGAAACTTATTTTTTTCGGGCTGCTGTGACCCAGCTAAGGCAACATGGCTGTGCTCCTGTGATCCCGTTTCGTGTATGAGGTAAGTATGGTGAGGAGTGTGCCTCTTGGCAGGCACAAATCAGTGGGGAAATTACTTTTTTCTTTTGAGTGTTAACGCTGCTGTAGCACACATCCAGAACCCAAACTGGGAACTGGGGTCCCTGCGTTGGTGATATTCAGGTGTGTAATGAAGAAATAGCTCCTGCCCCAGGAAGCTTATGGTCATGATGTTCCACCTTGTGTTTGGGAGCTGGGATGACTGGGTTTAACCTCTGAGCTGAGAAATGCCTTGTGTCTGGGTCTCCAATGGTTTCAAAAGGAGTGCTGGCTGGTGCTGGCTCCTGCTCTCCTTTGGACACCAAACAGCAGCAACTCTTGGTGCTGTGAGAGCTTTATCCCAGTACAGCTTTTGGGTGAACCTCACTAGTGCAAGCTTGGCTCAGGTGTCTGTGCAGGCAAACCCTTGATCTTGGTGTTTGAGCCATCCATTCTGGGGGCTTGAAGGTACCTTCAGGAGCCCAGGCTCCTGTGGAGTTACTGGAAAGAGGCAAAGCACTTCACGGAGGTCCTCTAGGTTATCCTCCAGAAACGCTGACTCCTCTCCACTGATTAGACTTCTGTCTAACATGGGCCCTGGTGGCAAGTTATGTATTAAGCTAAATCATTGGAGTTGAAGACTGTGCAGCGTGACCCAAGTGAGACTTCATTGCTTTTTGGGATCTACATGTTAATTAAAGCTTGGTAATGATTTGATGTGCAAGATGGAGACCATGGCTTCTTCTGAGGGTCGTAACAATGCTATCCATTTGGGAGTGGCAGGGTGATGTGGATTTTATTTCAAGCTGGTCTTCAGTTCAAGCAGCAGCCAGTTACAGCAGACTCCTGACTACAGATGAGATACTCCAAGTTCTCTACTGCAGCGTGGGGTGGAAATGGTCTGTAGATGTGGGCACACCTGCGTGGAGTTGGATCCTGTGCTGGAGGTACAAGATGGTGTAGTAGCTACTGTGCTTCTCAGCCATCTGCTGCTGCTTACACCCGTCAAGCATTTTCTCTGGTCTTATTTATCTATAGGTTGTCTTCTCAGGTCAGACTACATTTCCCAGGAAGGATCATGCCCTTCTCTCAACAGGATTGTCTCCCTTTTGGGGACTCTCCTCACATGATGAATGTTGGGAGACGGAGTTGCTACTCAGCTGATGGGCAAAGAAAAACACAAATTTGAGTGGTGAGTAGCTGGTTCAAAGCATTTTAGAGTTCTTTTTTTTAGAAAGTCAACACTTCTTGTGGAAAATATAACCTTAGTCTAAATAAAAAGATTGATTTCTATATTATTTTTTTTTTAGGGAAAACCCAGCTTTCTCACACAGGTCTGATGGAAAGCCAGCCAGCAGGCTACACTAAACCAGCCTCGAGACAGAACACGATGTACTGCAAAGCAGGAAAGCCAAACCCTTCCACGTGCACCTGTCGGGTGGTGATGCATGGAGTGGTGAGGGCACACTGTCCATCTGTTGTAGAGCTGGTGCAAACCGTCACAGAGGGAGGGAGAAGAACAGGATAACAGCTCCTCTGTCTTCAGATGGTCCAAACCTGCCCAACATTAAAGGGGTAATTTTGGGAATTAACCTTTTCACTGGTTTTTAAGGGTGACATCTTAATAACCATGTGCAGCCAGGTCTTGGATGACTCCAGGGGCTGCAGATGTTCCCTCTCCACCACAGCCCATTTTCCACTACAGAGGAGGCACCTAAGGCTTGGTTTATTGCTACAAAGTATATACATAAACCCAACCAATTTTAATTAAGAGCACTGCAAAAAGTGCTAAAGTTCAGGAAATTTAAAGATTAAGGCCAAGGGTTTGTTTTCACACGTTCTTAAATTGAAGAGATTGGACTTTTCTCAGAAGTAATTTCCCTTTCAAAAGCAAAAAGATATTTATTAGAAGGTGATTAAATCTTTCCCTGATACACTGATTTCATTCCAGTTTTGTTAGGAACAGGCTAAGCACTCTTTACCTATGAATTTGAGGGTTAAGAAAGATGCACAGCAAAAGGCTTCTGACCTACTAGTTGCCCATGGGTAATAAGTGATTTTTTTCTTTTTTTTTTTTTTGTCTTGGGAAATGAACCCATGCTTCAAAGACACATTCAGCAAATGGTCCAGTTGAAAAAATAATCTGTCTCTCCACTCTGGGCAGCAAGCAAGTTTGCTGTTAGTTCTCCTATAATCAAAATTCTACATGCAATTTGAATTGGTTCATTTTTATTACCAAAAAAAGGCTTGAGCTGTAAGTTAACATAGTGATTAAACCAGGGCCACTGCCAGAAGAAGCAGTACTGCTTGCCCTGGCTGCTTGTTCCTTTTTAATGGCACAAATATCTGACACTGGATGGTGAACCAGACTGGGGAACCGAGCTGAGATGAAACTGGTCCTGTGAATACATTTGGGAGTGGTGAGAAAACAGACCTACGCCTTTCTGTGGCAGTGCTGCCCAGTTGACATAAACCATATAAGAAGCTGTGTAAAAGGCATTTGCTACCTGCTGAGGAGAATTAGGTGCCCAATTTCTGCTTGGTTGTAAGGAATGCTAGAGACAAAATAGTTTGGGTTGTTTTTTTTTGTTGTCTGCTATCAGCTCTTAAACTTCTTCCTTTCTGGACTAAGTCTGATGTATCTGACCTGATCCTTGCCCCATCCCCACTACATGCTCCCAGTTGGCCCTGGTGCTTGACTTACCTTTGAGCTGCCATAGTGTTAAATGGAGAAAAATAACCCAACAGAGAAGCAAATAGCTGTGAGCTTAGCTGTGCTGTTCAGCTGCGTGCTCAAAAGGGGATTGGTGGGGCACGTGTTCATGGCTGGAAACAGAACAAGTGATGTTTCTTTGCTGGGGTGTTGTTGTACAGAGTCTCTGAAGCCTGTGAAATTGGCTCATATCAGCTCATGATTTGGTCCTCACACTTTGTTTGCCTTATTTTTCCATCATTCTGATAAGCATCTCAGAGCAATCTCTGGTGTGGCATCAGCTCCAGGGGCTCCTTTGGTCATGACTGTAAACGACAAACCCAGAGCTGAGCTGGTCCTAAAGGGAGTGGGTGTGCAAATGCACTGCTTTTCTCCTTACCCCAAGCCAGGACTGAACAGTTATTTTAAAGCATTTTGTGAACTTAAAACTGGAAGGGATGTGAAACTGTCTCAGTCTCAGCTGAACCCAAACCAAAACAACCAGAAGATGGACTAATTGAAATCCCAGGGGACAAATACTAACAGTTATAAATGTTTGCTTAAAATTCATGGCTGCTGTCAACATGCTTACCAGATAATTTCAAAGGGGACATGTGTGAAATGAAGGGACAGAGCCAGTGCAAACATCCTGCCATTAAAATTCAAATGCCTGTTTGGACCCCTCTTGCCCCTACAATATTTTATCAATTCAAAAGGTCAGGAACAGGAATCTAGGATTTGAGCCAAAGTTATGGTTGTCTTCCTTGCTCTTGTGAAAAGACTTTATTCAGAGATGGCTAAAGTAAGTCAGCCTGAGGATGAGTCTGTTTCCCAGTGGAAGTTTGTGTCCTTGAGCTCTATGGACCCAGGATGCATCAGTGGACTGGTGCATGCTGTCTTCTAGGTTAATTGATCTCTTTTTATCCTCAAGATATTCTGGGTCTTAAGTCTGCATTTGAACTACCAGTGAGAGATCACGAAGTGTATGAGAGGTGGAATCAAACATCTGGGTGGGCTGCTTGATCACCCTGTGCTTTTATGTGATTTAGTGTCTCTTCTAACCTGAGTGAACGCTTCTGCTTCTCTAAATATCTCTTAAAACTACAGGTGGATACACTCTTCTTCCTTCCTCATCCTGATTTCTTGACTGTGCTGATCTTGTGCTACCTAGCGTCTTGCATTGGCCTTGCGAAGACTTTCCAGTCCCTCACCATCCATGGAGCAGTGTTGTGTTGAGCGATGTGTCTGAAAGCTGCTGTCTATGGCCCACGCAGACTCCCCAGTGCTGCTTTCTGTCGCTTCTCTACCCACAACTGCTTGCTGCCTTCCATTATTTAAGTCTCCAAAACGGTTTGCGAAGGAATTGCTTCTAGATGCAAATTTGCTCCAGGCCCATAGGACTTCATGCCATGGCTTCAAGTTTAATAAGAAACCATCTTCATTAGGACTGAAAATGACTTCCAGTTTCTCCCAGTCCAACAGCTGTTTAGCTTCATGCTGGCTGCCAGTCGCACACACCTGCATGTTGCAGCTGTGTGTGCTGCTAACACACACTCTATCGACAGCTGAGTAGCCAACACCTGGAAGACATAAAGTATTTACAATTCGGAACAAGAACAAAACTCCCTCAATAAAAATACTTGTAGGTGATCTGTAGTCTTTCAAGTGGCTGACGCAGAAAACTTTTTTTTCCCTTCTGATTGCGAGGCTGGAGGGAAGATGGAAGGCTAATTTGTTAGCAGGCCTCCTTGCGTGTTTTTGAGTTCTGGAGGTAAGTGCCCACCAGCCTCTATGCCTGGGGGAAGAGCAGGCAGAGACCGGAGTAATTTTGGCAGACAAGAATTCATTATTTTGGGAGTCCAAAACTGAGGAGAGGAGTAGGGAAAAGACTTACAAAAGGAAATGTCGTTTGAGAAGTGTCCTAATGATGAGGTCTAATCTGATGCATTATGTCTTCAGGGAAGCTGTAGAAGAAACCTCTTTGCTTGAGCTGAATTCAGCCCTCACTTTAACAGAGGCTTCATTTTTCTGGGCTGTTACAGCAGCTCTTGTACCAAAATATTTGCAATGTGGGAGTGAGGCTCTGCAGAGCACCTGTGTGGGGGGTGTGCCCGGCTGCTGTTGACTCTTTGGGAATCAAGCTTTGTCTTGGAAGTGCATCTTAAATAGATAAGAGGATGACTTTATGGCTTGGTTTCATAGGTAAGGAAAGTGAATGCCTGCACATCAGCAAGGCAGTCTGTGGTAGAGGGGGGAACTGAGCAGGCTTTTGGTCTGTCAAACAACAGGCTGGACTTTGACCATGTTTTCTCTTACCTTGTATTTTGCCCAAGGGTGATCCCATACTGACTGCAAGGTTGGGGCTAATAGGTCAGATATCAAGTAACAGTTAAATATTTTGTCATCCTGGTAACCCCTTGTTAACTGGGAACCTTGACATTTTGTTTTCAGACATCAATACCGAGACACCAAGTAGCAGGTACATCATAGTGTATAAGTACAGCTGGTCCCTCACTGTGGTAGAGCAAATATCTGGTCAATGCTCCTCTTCCTAGTGCTTTTGGACGCGATTAATTGTTTTGTGTCCTGTGTTGGAGCAGGGAAACAGTCAGAGATCACTATGGAAACATATGCCCGGAGGATCCTTCATGGCCCACAGTGAAAGGTGAGTGAAGTTGACCTTTTTGCACTTCAGAGATTAAGTACTATTTCTCACCAATGAATAAGTGAGGGCACAGGAGTAGCAAGGCGTAGGCAAGACCCAGCAAATGCTACTGGAAGTATTTGTGACTTAAGTTGATGTGGGACACACCTTTCACTCCCACCAGGTAGGCTTAGAGAGCTTTTGTAAGCAGGGAAGGAAGAGCAGTGATGTCCCCTGTGAGCAGCAGACCTTCCTGTTGCAGGAGGTACGAGATGGGCTTGAAATAGCATGGATCATTTTAGGGACAGTAACTCTCGTTATCATAGGACAGCACAGGTTGGAAGGGATGTCAAAAGATCATCTGGTACAACCTTTGGTGGAAAAAACCCCATAGATGATCTAAACCCCTGTCCAGTTGTGTCTTGAAAACCAGCAGTGATGGGGATTTCACCACATCCCTGGGGAGGTTGTTCCAGTGATCGATTATTCTCACTGTAAAAAAATCTATTTCTTATATCAAGATGAAACCTCTCATGGTGCAACTTGTACTTGTTGCCCCTTGTCCTCTCCATGTGGCTCCCTGTGAAGAGAGAACCTCCATCATCTTCGTAGTTGCCCTTTAGGTACTGGAAAACTGTGATGAGGTTCCCCCGAGCCTTTGTTATGGCAGGCTTAACAAAGCAACTGAATGTTGTCGAGATGGACTTGCCCTGCTGTCATCTCCTTGCTGTCTGTAACCGTGATGCTGGCTGCTCCTTCCACTTTCTAGCACTAAATGTCTTTAAATAAAAGGGTAATGGGGGAGAAACTGAATTGTGATGTAATTTTTCCACCCACTCTCCTTCCTGGAGAGGCAGCAGGCATACTGCAAGCTTTTTGTGTGAGCAAAAGAGCATGGGTGGGATTTCTATGTGTTGAAATTGGCCTGGGCAGTGGAAGAGAAACTCCACCCTTCTGTTTTCTGTAGTGGATTTTCTTAGCCTCGTTTCCTCAGGCGGTGAGGCTAATGCAATTACAGTGTCTCTTTCTGTCACCCTCCTTAATAATTTTTGGGCCAATTAGACCATTTCACAAGGATTTCATAAGGTAAAAGAGGTTCCAAAGGATTTAGGGTGGGATTCTTCTTTATGAGATGAGTCTTGCTGTGGAGACAATTCTTTCCATTGACTATTTAAAAAATAATATTAAAAAAAAATAAAATTGCACCTCCAACCTGTAGTGGAGGCAGCTATGCTTTAGATGGCAATGCCTAGACAAGGAGAACCCTACATGGTGCCAGCTTTGAGGGAAGAAAAGGTTTACCTTTCTCTTTTGGGTTTAAAAAAAGGCAAACATTTAATAGGTTTTAGAGGAATCTCACCATTAATGTCATGGATAACTAGTCTTCATCAGATCTCCTGAATGCGGAGTGACCTGTCCTACCACAGAGGAGCTGCTGCAAGCCGTGTAGCACACTGATGCAATGGTAGATGTCACCATGGAAGAGGGTTACCAGTCATGGTAGAAGAGAGGTAAAGGTGCGTAGTGAGGCTCCTTTTTCATTATACCAGACTGGATTCATTTGCACAAGAGGTATCTGCTGAATTGCTCTAGGACCCAGATTTGAGCTGCTCGAAGCGGGAGGGAATGAGCTCTGCTGTCTTATGAGCTCGGCCATGGGATCTTTTAGTCATTGCAAACTTGACTCGCTCCTGTTTGGTGAGCAGCACTTCCAGCTGCTGACAAAGCCTCAGCCCAATCTTGGAAGAGTGGACAGCCAGTCTGCTGTGTCCCCGACGCTGCTGTCTGCAGCATGCAGAAAGTCTATGGGACTTCCCTGTTCACTTGCATCTCATGAGGCAGATCTCAGGTCTGCATCCTCACGTGGCTCAGTAATGGATGTGTGATATGGTCCCTTCCCCTTGTAAGGTATGGCCTTATAACACCCTTATGCCCTTATTCAGTGATGTTATTTGGATGGTCTTAGTGTGGGGATAGCATTTGGGGAAATCCTGAGTCCTAACATAGGGTCTGACATACCTGGCCCATGGTGGACGGGACAGGAGAGCCTAGAAGAAACACCTCGTTCTTGTGTGCACTACGCGTTGCTTTGTCTTTCCCTGAGCTCTGCTTTCTGGAGCCTGTTCAGGCAGGAGCTGTTGCTCTGCAAGACCTGTGCACAAAGTTTAACACAAGTGGTATTGCAAGGAAATGAGCAACCATCAATGTAAAATCTGGATGGGAAGGATAAAAAATGGCCCGCTTTCTGGGAAAATGAAGCCTTCATCTCAGGACTTAAATTTTGTTTTCATCAAAACATATTGGCGTTTTAGTCCAAGTCCCTACTGAAGTAGGGTGGAAAATACTAAAAAAATTCAATGGAAAATGTTGTGCCTGCTCTAATCCCAATTTTGCATGGGCACCATTATGGAGCTCCATCCAGGTGACTGCTCTATACCTCCTGTTTGTTTTTAGACATCCCATGTAAAATGCTTCTTATGCATTGCTATTATATGTAAGTCTGTTAGATGGATAAGCTATTTCTGATCTTCCAGAGCAGTAAACCTCACAGCTCCCTTGACTCGGTCTGAGAAATTTCCACTGCTTGACATATTAAAAATATATGGAAGTCTGCAATGAGAGCAGATTAAGCTTTATGCCTGTGGAAATTCATTTAGATAACTCCAGATCAGCTGGTGCATGGAAAAATCATTTGAAGAAAAAAACCAACCCCCAAACCCCTCCTGAAAAGCACAGCTGATGCTGTATGTTAAGGAGGAGGACTTTTTATAAAGCATCTTTCATTCCCAGAGCACTTACCGACCTATATATAGAAGTCATTTCCCTCTTCCCCGAAGAGCAGCCAACTCTGGGGTGGAACGCTACAGTTGATTAACTGGGCTCAGCATTACCATCTGAGAGCTTAGCAGAAGACAAAACTTAGTCCAGCTGGCTCTGGCTGACCACAGACTTCTCCTTTACGCAGTGTTGAGGCCAAAATTGGCCTGGCAGTTGTGGGGTGATCCTGATGGTCTTCCAGGAGACTCTTTAGTTGTGCAATGCCGAGCAGATGGATATCAGGCCACTAGATGTGGCACCGGGCTTTGAAGCAGCCGCATCAGGCAGGAGAGAGCCCTGAGGAGGGGTCAGTGGTCCTTCTTTGAGGTCTTTTGGTGTTGCCTTCTGCATATGCTTGCTAGGGACCAAGATGTTCCTCAAATCCAAAGTCCTCCCAGGATGTCTTTACTAGCCACTGTGCAGATATAATAACTCTGGCATGCATGGGGTGCCAGGGATGGAGCCGATACCAGGGAGTCACTTTCAACTTTGAGCAAGCAGCAATGGAGCTTTGGGGGTCCCCATTTGTGTGGGCTGCCCTCCCAGTAGGTAAATGGGGTGGGGTGAGGGGGTGGGGACTTGGTGACCCCCTTGAGTCCATTCTCCCTCAGAAAAAAAAAAAAATCCCAAACCAAAAAACTACAGAGGAAAGCCTGTTAGTGAGCTGACTAGCAATGGATTCCCAGCAGCACCAAGTTTTGGGAGGTTCAATTTGTGCTGAAATGTCCTGTTCTGTCTGCCCCCTCCTTGGTGGGGTACTCCTGTGACACATTATGGGCAGCCCAGTCCTCTGTTTCTGCTTGTCTCCGCTTTGTTTCTGCTCCTGGCTTTTCTTCCCTGGCTCATCTTCTGAGTTAACCTGTCAAGAGAGCTATCAGTCTGGCTTGGGAGTCCTGTGGTACAAAACCTTCTCAATATCTGAACAAAATGCTTGGATGCATTTTTTCCCCACAGATTTCTGCTGGCAGCACAAGAATGTCTCTAACTCTGATCTTGTGCATTCACCCTTTGCAGAACTGCAGCAATAAATCTGGAAATCATGACATTGATTGGTCAAAGCTTGGTGCAAGAGCATCCCTGTGTCTTGTGAGGCACTCAGGTTTGTGCCTGTACTCTGAGGGGTTTTCATCTGCTTTTACGACCTGCCTACCCTTGTTAAATACTGGAGCTGCTCTCTTCCTTGAGCAAAAGCCTTGCCTCTTGACACATGCTTCCCTGCCTGATGTCAAGAGGTGATGCTCAACCCTATATTGCTGCTCTAGGGTGAAGAGCAGAGGGGAAGCAGCTCTGAGGATGATGTCTATATAGATTACCCTATGCTGGCTGGCATAAGATGCTGTTAGGCAGAAAGAATGATGGGTAGGTGTAGATATAATGTTGCTTTCCTGACATGCAAAAATCTCATGGAGGTTGTCTAATGGCAGGACAGCCAAGTATCTGTTGGAGGTGACCTAGGCAAAAGCAGTCTAGGTGACACTGTTGTGGTAGGAAGGCGTTGTCCATAATGACACCCTTCAGAACCATCTCCACTTTGCCTTGGCTGTCTTTTAAGTCTCGTGAAAAAGGATTCCTGACCAACACCATCTGCCGTGCCACATAACCAATTACATGCGGCCGCTGCTGCTCCTACCCATTCCTGTGTGGCCATCTTGGCTTCCCAGAGATTAAAAAAGAAAATAAAATAAAAAGGTGAGTTTCCAGGCTCCTATGCTTTTCCACCTTAATCCTTTTCTTGTCCTTCCAGCAATCTTCACTGGTTTCATGAAAGTTACAACCACCTCCTGCAAGCCTCGCCTCTCCTGTATCCTCAGCCCATCTCAGCTGAAAATCCACTGCTGCTCCTCAAACCCCTCTGGTTTTCTTCATTTGCTCTGGCTAATCACTGCCTGGGAGTGCTGCGAGTCCTGCATTGTCCCACGTTCTCAGGCTGACCTTCCAGCTCGGGCTTCTTCCTCCTAACAGGGACACTTGAGCCATACCATCTCCCCAGGAATGGAAATGGCTGTGCTGCAGGCTTGCATTTTAGAGTACATAACTTGAAATTTCTTCAAAGAGAACCCAGGAGAATTTTTGTCTGTTCTTGATTTCAGGTAATCACTGAAAATTGGGAACAAAGAAAACTTCTTGCTCCTCTACT
Organism: Buteo buteo; assembly: GCF_964188355.1. Classification (NCBI taxonomy): domain Eukaryota; kingdom Metazoa; phylum Chordata; class Aves; order Accipitriformes; family Accipitridae; genus Buteo; species Buteo buteo. The sequence goes on from NC_134171.1 coordinate 972,761, forward strand.
TCAGCTACAGGAGTGCAGCAGGGAGGGACAGTTTTGGGGGAGAGCCCAAGGCCAGTGTATACATGGTCTTTTGGAGGCAGGTACGGGGATGTTTTGCCTGTACTCCTCCTGGCCAGCTGCACGCCGGCACAGGACTGGAAGCTGTGTAACAAGGGTAAAAGCAGTTGTCTGAGCTAATGATCTGCTGGGATCAGAGCTGCCTGCAGGCATCTGGCAGGGCTGATTCGCACCTTGCTTGCAACAGCCTCTGCAGAAATACTCCAGGGTGCATACCCAGAGGAAAGCTCCATGAAAGACAGTGTGATGATTTTGCAAATGCCTTTTTTGTTGTGTTTTTTTTTTTTCTCCTGATGTTCAGTCTAACAGCTTTATTTCTGGCTTGTTTGACTATGTTTCTGTTGCCTGTTCTCTTCCTGTGCTGCTACCGCTTTCTGCCAGTGAGGACTGAGCAGGAGGCATCAGACTCTCAGCAGCCTAAAACCAGAGAGGTGACAGAGTAGGCGATGTGATGCCATCTTCTTTTTAGTGTCCCTTTTATTTTCTGCTGTTGAATCGAGGGGGAGGGGGAGAAAAGCAAAGGAAGTTTACTACATGGCTACCTACCATGAGACCTGATAAATCTGCCAGACAATTTATTTGATCTTTGAACCCTGGGGTCCCTTGGAGACAGGCTTGGAGGCCTGCAAAAGCAATCAGAAAGAATATAAAAACCTAATGAGGCCTGGACTTGATCCCCTTCTCCAGGTGAAATTTACAGCAGCTGGCAGAGAATCAGAGCAGTTTAAAAATTATAAAATGTGTGTGTATAGATAGTGTATGAGAATGCATGGAGTCGCTCGGGCTTTCTGCTGTAAGCACTATCCTTTATGCTTGTGGCATTTCATTTTAACAGTGGCCCCTGTCTGGATTTCACAATATCCTGCAAAGGATTTGCTTAAAGAAAAACCCCAGAGTGTTTCTTAGATTTAGCATCTTGCTCCAGGCTTGGCTTTGTAAGAGAGACTTAGTCTGTCCCCTAGGCAGGAGAGATGTTAAAATGTCCCTATCTGACTTTGAGGGACAAGTCCCATTAACTGTGTTTTGCTCCCAAGTATTTTTGGGGAGGACTGAGAAAATTTTCCTTGTTCCCTGTGGCAATGCAATGACAGGGCTTCAGGAAAATCAGCGTGGCTGGAGCTGAGTCTAGCAGAAGTTTTCCCTCTGTGGCAGCAGTTACTGGGCTGTGTGTTACTGGTGCAGTGTCCCTCCTCTGCTGTAACTCCACAGCCTGAGATGGGGCTGACAGTTGTGTGACATATCAGGGGATAATTATATTAATGCAACTGCATGTCACAGCTTTTCTGCACACTCTGCTTATGGACACAACCTCTGCTTTTTGAGCAGGGGTATGAGACAGACTCCCGTAGCTCCCAATGCATTGAAGCTTGTGGTGTTGATGCTTCCTTGTAGGTCCAACTGAGAGTGTACAGGCATCTGGAAGAGAGAGCTGGTGTGGCTCATCTCCCTAGTAGTCCTTTATAGTCTTAGGAAACCTCCCAAGTTGAAAATAGTCTGAATGCTCAGAGGAACTATATCTGTTTGCCCTATTCTTGCTCTTCCCTGGACGTCTCCTTATGGACCCTGTCTGAAACAGGTACTTGTCTAGATGCACCAGTGGCCTGACGCAGGACGTCCCTGCTTATCTTACAATCAGGTCCTGTGTGCACTGCCTTGAGGTCACTGCCGATGGCAGCAAGATGTTACCTTGCCTTGGTGTGACCAACTGATGGCCAAGGTGTGGGTAAGTCATTACTCAGGAGACGGCTTTTGGCTCCTGGGATCTCAGAAAGCAGATCCTGTGCTGAGCTTAGTTTTGCAGCTGGGAGGTGGACAGCTAGCAAGGGTCTGCAAAAGTCTTGCTAGGAGCATGCAGACTAATTTGCGCTGCTTCACGCCCTCGTCCCTGCACAACCTCTGCCTGCTGTCCTCTGCTGGGACTGGCACGTCCAAAACCTAAGTTTCTGACTTTGTCAGCCCTTGACTGGAGCTTGGGGCTTCTTCCCTTTTCCTTCTAGGTCAGGCTGGCCACTAGGTGCTCCAGGCTGGGGCAGAGCAATAAGGAGGTGAGAATAGGAGGTGGTTCAGGTGCCAGCATGTCTCTTGGTCCTAAGCACTGTGTCCCTCTGGAAATGGCTATATGACGAGACACCTAACTAATGAAGTGATGGTTGCAACTAAATTTCCAGTGACATTTTACTCCAACTGTGGGAGATCATTTCCCTTTTCCTTCCTGCCATTTTCATAAAGAACAGTACTTTTTATTTTATTTTAAAAACTTTGTGACACACTTCTAATCTTTTTTACTAATTAAAGTGTAGGAAACTTGCAGATCTGGGCTGCAACTTGTGTCTGATGTGGTAGGCACTTGAGATTTTTTTTTTTCCCTGAAGATTTGGTTTGCCCTTATCAGAAAGTGTTAAGCCAGTTTAAACAACCTCCGTTTTCTTTTGCTTTTGTGAAAATCCTAGCTTTGTTCAGGTCTTGAATGGAAAGGGTTCCCCTGGTTCATGGGGAATCACATTGACAGGGCAATACCTGAGCATAGTGGAATAGCCAATAGCCCTGCGGTGCTGGAGAACTTTGAGCCAGCACCTGGGACAACTCTGGTCAGGCCCTGCTCCCGGTCAGGTAGAGAAAGACTCCTGAGTTCCCACCTTCATCTCCAGCCCCTGGATATCCAGATGTGTGGGTCACTCCCTGGCTTTCATGTTGAAAACTCCACTGTTGAACAGGGTCGTGTGTGAAATACACCAATGAATAGGATGGAGCTGGCTTTGTGCTCACTCCTTTAAGTATGGAAGGATGGGTCAGTCCAGTCGGAGGTGACAGCATGTGTGTTATGGTGACCTTCAGATAGGGTAGGACAGGCATCTGTGTGTGCTCCCACACCGAGCCGTGCCTGCCAGAGGTGGTTGCAGCACCAGGTACTCACAGGTCCCTTTTTCTAGAGTGGGGGTTATGGCACCCACAACCTTGTTTGCAAAATGACTCATGAGGACAATTCCAGGTTTGCTTTAGACAGCCAAGTGATGTGTAAGCTCAGACCTATGCTCACTGACAGGTTAATTTTGGCTGCCTGCTCGACAGGGGTTAGGGAGCACTTGTGTGTCACCTTCTGCTGTCACGCCTGTGGCAGAAACTCTGAGCAACCTCATCACGAGCTGCCTCCCAGCTGAGCCCGAGCAGGTCTTCTCAGCCACAGTTTTGTTTTTCACTGAAAAATGCACAGTGGGTTCAAAGAAAGCATTTCTGGAATTTGTGTTGATTTTGGACAAATTGTTCTGATGGAAACATCCAACCCTTTAAATAACCTTTGGGGGAAAACTTTAAATGGGTTATTTAAATGGCATATCCAAAGAAGGGCAATGAAGCTGGTGAAGGGTCTAGAGCACAAGTCTTATGAGGAGCGGCTGAAGGAACTGGGGTTGTTTAGCTTGGAGAAAAGGAGGCCGAGGGGAGACCTTATCTCTCTCTACAACTACCTGAAAGGAGGGTGTAGTGAGGTGGGTGCTGGTCTCTTCTGTCAGGTGACTGGAGATAGGACAGGAGGAAAAGGCCTCAAGTTGCACCAGGGGAGGTTTAGATTGGGTATTAGGAAAAATTTCTTTGCCTAAAGGGTTATCAAGCATTGGAACAGGCTGTCCAGAGAAGTGGTTGAGTCACCATCCCTGGAGGTATTTAAAGGATGTGTAGATGTGACCCTTAGGGACAGGGTTTAGTGGTGGACTTGGCAGTGTTAGGTTTATGGTTGGAGTTGATGATCTTAAGGGTCTTTTCCAACCTAAACGATTCTGTGATTCTATGATTTCAGTTTTTTTAATCAAAAAGTTTCAACTTTGGATTTGAAGTGAAGCTCTCTTTCAAAATTTATGTTCATTTTTATTTTTAATAAAAGCTTTTAATAAGCTCAAGGAGGAAACAAGACATTTCATTTTGAGTCTGGTGATGGGCTGTGTTCGACCCTACAGTGACACTTTTATGGCTCTTTGGTTTGCTGAAAATTTTTAAATATTTCTGTTTTGGTCTGACCTGAAGCAAATCTCTTTTCCAGTTTCTCAGATCTGCTTGTGAACTGAGAAATCAGAGATCTGCAGAAAATAACTGCACTGGCTGGCTCTGCTCAACACCAGCAGGATCATGACAAAACCAAAGGCTGTTCTTGCCTAGTGTTGGCACCTACTGCTCTGCAGTGAGACAGCAATTCTTCCTGCATGACAGAAGACAGGGTCTGATCCAGCACCCGAAAAGGTCAGTTGAGTCACTGTCTTGAGCTGGGCTTTGCCCTGAGAGAGGAGCTCCAAACATGAGGTCTTTGGTAGATCATTAATGTTGTAACTGGATTGGGGTCCAGTTCCTTAACTCGCAGTCAAATTCAAAAACTTCCACAGTCCAAGAGTGTTTGGCTTTTTCACATGTGTGAGGAATCGCTTAATCCCACCTCTTCAGCTTTATAGGCTGAGCGTGCAGCAGGAAAACTGGGTTCTGTTTGTGATGGACGTGGCCATGAGAAACCACTAGAAACAGTCATTTGGCCATCTTGCAAGATGGTGTTTAAGACTATTGCTTCATTAAGCTCCCCAGGGCCTCCAAGCCAGTCTGGTTTGCTCTCCTAAAATCCGTGGGAACGGTTACTTACGTGGGCTGCTTTAACCTTGTGTGGTGCCCCAATTCCCTTCCACCCTCTGGTGCTTCTCCAAGCCTCTATGGAAAGTACGTGATGGGTTTGTACTGCAGTAATCCTCCAGCCACCCTGACCAGAGGTAGCTGCGGGATGCTCCCTCCTGTCCTTCGTTGTCCCCACAAATGCTGGGGTGTAAATAAGCAAGGAGGGAGAGGTGTGAGTGCTCAGGTCCTGACCTGCCAGGGAGCTGAGATGAGGCCAGCGCACACGCGCCTGCTCTGGAGCTGTGAATTGTTGCCAGATCAAGTGGTTCAGTTGCAATTTCTGAGAATGAAGTAAATCTGAGCAAGCATTGAGCTTCGGCTTTCTTAAAGTTATTGTGCAGTAAAAAGAAGGAAGGAGAGATGTTGGAGGCAGGTCTGAACAGACACCGGACTGGAAATCAGCTAATAAGAAAACTTTTTTTTTTTAAAAAAAGGCCTACAAACCCTCACAGCCTGAGTTTTCTATGGAAACTGTAAAAACTCCAAGGAGTCCCCAAGCAACAATTGCTCTGTCTGCTGCTGCATTTCAGAAACATGCCCTGGAAAGTCTACTGTCTCCTAATAGCTCACTGGCTACTAAACGTAAATGGCCAAGATTTATTTGGGGTGAGGGAGATGAAAGGGAGTCAAGTTTATAGTCTCTCTTTGCATTTTGGTTTGTAACAACCCCAGGCTCGGGTAAGCGAAACTGCCTGCGGAGACTGTCTTGTTCTGGATAAATTTGCAAAGCCAGAAGCACAGCGGGAAAGGGCAGCGTTTTGTTCTCTCGATACCATTTACCAACGCTCCCAAGTGTTCATCTGTCTGCTGTTACAGCCCTCGGTGCTGTTGTGTTTGAGTGTCTCTCAAACACTAATTAAAGGAATGAATCCTCCAGCCACTGTGTAGAGCCGTCAGCTACGGTAGATGAATGCCGGTTTGACCCGAGGGATGCTGTTCGTTAAGCTGCTGATTGTATCCAAACTTCAGCCCTTGCTTGGAAATAATCTGAACTATTGAGACTCCTGCCTTCCCCTGACGCCTTCTTGGAGCGTGCTCGCAATTCCTCGAGGAGCTGGATGCTACCATTGCTTGAGTTTTCCCGTAAATGTAGTTTGGACTGCAAACCATGCGGAAATTCCCAGAACTAGCAGCGGCGATTTAGGTTTTTCAGGTTGCCTTTGCGCTGGAGCAGGGAAGGTGTGCTCCTGTACTTACGTACATGTCAGGAGGGCTAGGGAACGGTCGCTTCTTGTTCTTTGGCTCTTCTAGGTTGTCTTCACCGAGACATAGTGACAGCAAATTAGGAAGCTTAGTGGAGCTGTAGCCTCCAACCCAAGTAACTGGTCAATGTGAGCATGCTGTTGTTGGTCCGTGAGCCAGATGGGTTAAGGCCCTCACATTTGAGATAGGACCGACAGATAAGCACCTCTCAGGAGGAAATCATATGTATGCCATGACCGGACCATTGTGCCCTGAGAGGTGCAAAGTCCTGTAGACATCTCCCTGTGCTAATGCAACTTGTAGGAGGGGAAAACATTGATAGACACCTCTTTTAAAAAAAAAAAAAGAAAAATGGAAGGGGGCAAACTGTCCTCTGGGGTTTCCCCTTTCTGCTGGTCATTAAACCAAATACCTGGACTCCTCCTTACCAGTTGCAGACGGAAAAAGGGATGATGTGAATCCCACCCAGAGTTTTGAAAGATAACTGGTTTGATTTAAAGCTCCAAGCAACCAAAAGTCCAGGGTGTCTCAAGGTAGACTGTTTCAGCAGTTAATTCCTCACATTGTCAGAAAACTTGCATTTCATTTCAGGCCTGAATTTGCCTCCTTTTGGCTTCTGACTCTTGGATTTCATTATGTAGTCATCAGCTGGCTGATTAAAGAGCTGTCTGCTATCAAAAACCTCTTCCCTATGCAGGTACTTGTGGGCTGTGATCAAGTCACTTCTTAACCTTCTCCTGGATAAGCTATTAGCTTGAGATACTTATGGCAGGTTTCCCAGACCTCAAACCATACTTATAGCTCTTTCCTGAACCATTTCCAATTTTCCTTCCCCCCCCCGATGTCCTTTCTGAAATGTGGACACCAGAATGCAATGGTCTCTCCGGTCAGGTCTCATGAATACCATATGTAAAGGACATGCCATCTTCCTTCTCATCGCTTGTGTATATACCCCAAGGGCTGACTTTGGGTCCCATCTCATCATCTGTGACCTCAAGCATGTCTCGGGATTTCAGACTCTCTGGGAATGTACTTGCTGAATGTGACCTACTTTCCTTGTTCCTGGAATTGCAGCCCTGTAAAAGGAGAAAGCCAGCCCATGGTTGGGGCAGAAAATTCGGGCTTGATGTGACCCAGGTTCAGCTCCCTGCCTGCCAGAGGCTCCTGGAGAAAGCCCAGCCCAGCTTTCTGGGCGCTGAACACTGAGGTATTCACATGGGTTTGGCATGCACGCTTCCGATTTGGGGCGGCCATGAACCCCTCGAGGTGCCTTCAAGCTCAGTTAGTATTAATCTCATATACTCCCTTGTTTGTTGGCTGTGCAAAAGGGTGGCTCAAAATAGCGTGTACGCAACAGAGGTGCTGGTCAGAAGGAAATGGGACCTGCTGCCTTAGCCACAGGTACTGGATATTAAGTGGCAGTAGAAATTCTTTTGTATAGTTTAGGTGGAAAGTGCCAGGAGAATAATGGAATATCTTTTTTCACTCTGTTTTTTATCATCTTTAACAGCAATTATTTCGTATTTTCTTTTACATCAGTGATAAAAATGTTGAGTAACGTTAGATCAAGAGCAGATTCCCTTTTGAGATCACAGCAGGAGCATGTGCATATGGCATAATCGCTTCCTGATTGCAGTTATGGTAGGGGAGAGATCACTTAACTGGTAGTGTTGTTTGTTTTCAATCAGAATGACATGCATGCAAAAGTAGTCTTCAGGCAAAAGTTTAACATTAGTGCTGTTGGCTTTCAGTCTTCTTTGTGGTTCTATAAAAAATAGTGTGTATACACATAAAATGTTATCTAATAGGCAATAGTTGATATTACATGTAATTAATATGATATATTTCTGCAGGTTTGACAAGACTTGTGGTCCAGAAATCTGTTAAATATTATGATTTATGCTATGCAGTATGCTGTTCTCCCCTGCTCTTACAGAGGGGCTAGGGAATAGTAGGAGAAAGGGAAAAGGCTATTGTTTAGCAATTGCTGTCTAGGGGGTAGTTGAGGGAATTGTAAATTATTATAATTACATATTTAAATGTTTTCAAGGTTGCCTAAAACCACAGCTTCAGAAGAATAGAGCTGGGTAATAATTCTGGTGAGAGTTAAATCCATTTGAAAAAAATGCTGGTTTGGAACTCAGTAGAATTATTTCAGGTGGAAATGAGAGGTAGGTGGAAAAAATAAAATCAAAAAAAGGCAAAATAACCTGGGAAGGCCACAGTATTTTGGGCCAATCTGAGATGATTGTACATTTAGGCAGCAAAGCGAAATTGTGTTGTCTGCAGTGTCTGGCAGAGCAAAGTGAATGTGCATTTCTGGCTGGGCAGAGCTCAGACCAGTTTCTCCAGAAATCCTTCTGAAGTTGTAGCTCGTACTTGCAGGCTTTTCCCCCTCCGCTGGCTGTGTACCCATAATACACCTGCATATACCTACGAGTATACATATATTCCCACCAGCTGGTCCAAATCCCATTGTAGGTGGAAACAGTATGCCCTCCTTTGCTCCCTTATTACTAAATACGTATTATGTTAGTCTCACCCAAGACCCCGTCCCTTCAGCCTGCTGTCCCATGTCAATGGGGTCTTGCTACAAAGCCGTGAAAGCCGCAACTAGTCCAGGAGGCGGTGGGAGGTTGAGCCAATGGGTCCCACGTTTGGACCTGCTGTTCCCCATCAGCCGCTGTCGCTGCTGGCTTGTCGAATGACCTTGGGGCACGTGCCTTACCTGCTTACTTTGGTCCAGCCAAGCTAGGTGAAGGGAGCTGGGGTCTCCTTCGGAGAAACCAGATGTTGCATCTGGTCCTTGGTCTCCTGGAGAGGGTTTGGCACCTTCAGGAAAGGTTTGGCACCTTCAAGCTGCCTTGGCCTCAACCAGGGTGAATACTTCAGTAAATTTGACTTGCTGTGTTTACTTCTGCGCAACATGTGCCCAGAAACATGTGGACAAATTGGAGAGAGTTAAGAGAAGCAGCGATAACCGAAGAGCTGGCGAGCCTCTTTTTAAAAAGAAAGATTTAAAGTACAACATCCTGCACTGGATCATCTGTTCTGGGGCCTGTGATTAATGTTAGCTGGAAAGGAGGTCCCAGCTAAAGCTGGGACATGATAATAGTTTAACAATAGTGAAGATGTCAACACTGTGGAGGGTAATGTATTGCTTAGCGTGGTCTAATGAGGTTATAATGATGAGGTAATAGGATGAGATGAAGATGATCATTTAGGCCATCAGTAAAATCTATTTGGCTTGGAATTGTCCTCAGGAGGTGTGTGGTAGTGTATGTGCGTAAGCCACGCTGGCTGCAGCTTTTAATACTAAAATGGATGATATAATTAGGGGCAGTAATCCACATTAGCTGAGATGGAAGGGGTGATCCAATAGGTGTGTTTGGTCTCTGATTTTTTTATTTTATTTTTTTTAACCAGGGAGTTACTGCAGGCAACTGGTAGAAATCTTATTCTGCGGCTTTCCAAACCAGGCCACTGGAAATTCTTTTTATTTTTGCTTTTTTCCCTTTTCCAGGTGCAAACGTTTGAGATAATTCTAATACAAAGCATGCACATTTTTGGATGATGAGTGCAATTGAAAAACTAAACTTTGATTTCAGCACCATCCACTGGAGGGGGAAAAAAACCACAACAACTGTCATCTCAGCTCCTCCTACATTCCAGATGAAAGCGTCTCTTTACGCTTGGTGGGGAAGTAATCACAACAGAAACGATTCTAATTCTTTCCTGAAAGGCCAATGATGCCAAGGTCAGAGAGATAGCTTTATGGTGTAGGGGGATTTGATCCAGTAAGCGGTTATGCACCCATACATTTTGCATCCCTTTTCTTTTGGTAGTGTCTTTGTGTAATCGGACAGGTGCATCGTATTTTGGACGTATTTTTTCCATTATCTGCTGGGGTAGCTTCAACTTATCACTGAGATTCATAGGAACTGGATGGCTTTTGCAAGGGAGTTTCTGGATGGAACGCATTAACTGCAGACTGGGGTTACTGCCAGTGGCCTCCCCGTGAACTTGTAATCCTGGCCTTTGAGTAACAACTGTGAAAAATCAATGACGATCACTTCCATTTTTCTTGCTGCCGCTGCTGGCTTGTAAGACCCATTTTTCTCTTCCCTTTTTCTCTTTTTGTTTTCTCAGTGGCAAGGGAAGAAATGGGGCTTGGGAATTAGGCAGTAAACAGTCATTGAAAAGATACACAGCTGGGGTTCCCCTTAGGAGGCTTTTTCTACATCACGCTAAGCTGAAGAAAACTCTCTAAGCAAATACTGCTGCGTGATATACAGGGTGAGTTCATTCAGCACCCCGTGACAGTTTACAAGACCAAATTGGGAATAATCTGGTGTGATCTAGATGGGAAGTTCATGGTGTTGGTCTAGATTTATGGCTCCTGAAGGGTGAGCTGAACTTGGGCTGGTTAGTTGAATTTTTGCTTGGGTCAGCTCTCGATGCATCGCTGTACCATGCAATTCCAGGAGTGGCTTCCTTAGTATGTCTCCTCTGGCTCTCCCTGAGCATTCCTGCAGAGCTCAGTGTGGGTCCCCTGGCTCTTCCATTTCTTCTTTCCAGGTGAGGTACCTGCTCCTGTACCACCTTTTGCAGCTTATACTCCAGCATTAATAAAAATCCTGTTTGCTGTGGCAGCTGGTGTCAGCAACGGTCAGTAATCCTACAACCCTGAAAGCCCATCCTGCTTCACAGACTTCTGAGACAGAAGTTGAATGCTCAGCAAATGCTGGAAATGAGTGTGAGCTGAAACGTTTGTTCTGAAGCACCTCAACACTGGGTATGCCCTGATACGATGTTAGGTCCAGCCTTAAAAGACATCCTCAACACGGGACACCTAGAAAGAAGCTAATGGAGGGAGTAGCTGGAAAATTTTCAAACCCAGCTTGTCTGTAGAAAGTGTGTTTAAAATAATCCTGGGTTGTTTTAGCAAGAAGGAAGTATCTTTTCTTGGAGGCTGCTGGCAATGTCAGAAGTAGCTCAGTAGACCGTTGATGGAGTGACTCTTGGATGGTGCTTTGATCCTTGAAGTTTCTACAACCCTGAATGCATGAAAGGTATCTTTCTCCCACTACTTCATGATCTCTTCCCTTCTTTGCCAAATTCCAAGCGAAATGGTTGATGTATTTCAGCCCTTAAAGATGATTGAGGGACTGGCACATAGATTATAGACCCATAAAATGAGATCATCCCATGAATATTTTCTGTGGTTCAGAAAAGTTCAATTAACTTTTCTTGCTCAGTCTTCCCCCTTCCTCCCTCCCCCATCCTGTTTTGTGGCTTCTTTGGTGTTTCCTGGCTCCAGCTGAGATCAAAAGCAGAAGAGCGGGGTATTGTAAGGATGGCTATTTTAGCAGAACCGCTGGGCCTGCGGAAAGCAGAATGGGAAAAATGGGCTTGGTTTGGTTTTGTAAATATCAGTCAATCCTTTCCCCCACAAAATAAAAACCAGGGATGTTTTGGAGCAAGTGATCCTTATACTGGACTGTTGTTTGGGGAAGGTCCAGAAATGCAACAAAGCCATACTGCTCATTGATGAACGTGTACTAAATGGGGGAAAGTTCTCTTAATCCGTTCCAGACTAACTTGAATATTGTACTAATGGGATAAGATTCAGCTCTCTTAGTTCTAGAGGTATTGAGAGATCTGTGGGGTTCTGACCTATTTTAAATATATAATGTCAAAGGAAAACAGTGAAGATGTTCAAGCAGGGATGTGACACAGACCCCATTAATGGCAAAAGTCATGTTGGTCTCCACATACAACTGGAAGACCATCACTGCAAAGACAACCTGGAAGGTGACGATGTTCTGGGTAATGGCAAAGAAAATGAATGTTTCAACTTCCCTTTGGCCTTTGAGCTTTGTGTTGGACGTGCAACCCTGCTTCAGCTGAAATGGTGAGAATTCTAATGACAAGGATCTGACAGGTAGAAGTAGGCAAGGAGCCCTTTCTGCAGGGAAGTACTGCTGGGGCTGATGTCTTCTCTGGATTTATACATACTAGAGTTACTCAGAAATGCTGTAACAGATGGACTTTCTTCTCAGAAAATGCACTTCTATCTTAAATACTGTATGAAATTGATTTCTCTAACTTCTGATATCAGAAAAGTTGGAATCAACTTTTTCAAGGAAGTGTTGTATGTAAGAAAAAAAGACAACTTTCAATTTTTATTAGATATTACATCAAATGATCACAATTTAAATGTCTTTTTAGCTTTTGTGTCCTAGAGATACTGTGGAGAAGCACATCTGACCTAATGTTTCCTTTCTTTTTGTCAGAATACCTTGTGAGCTTTAAAAGCTATTGTTATTCGTGCAGACATGACATTTGGTCTTGGGTCCCGTCTTTCCTACTTGACCTAAACTAAATATTTGTGAGTTGTCTAGTCTAAACAAGTAATATTCTGGGATTTCCATGATGATCTGAAGGATATAGGCAAGACAAGGTTTGCCAGGGGAGAGGTAGTAATATTTGTTAGATGTACGGGGATAAATCAGTTGCATGGGCTGCCCTCATCACTGGAGAGTGAGCCGTACTTCTGAGAGGTATCTTTCTCAAACAACTTGGACATCCAACGTAGGTTGGGACAAACAACACTTAGCATACATTACTCCCACTCTTCTGACAGAGGGAGCCTGAGCTGTAAGTTTAGGTTGAATGGCTGACGTGGAGGTTGGAAGTCAGAAGAGGTGAATATCATAGAATAAATATAAAGCCTTTTCTTTAACAAAATGTGGCATACAGGAGAGAAAGATTGTTGTTCCCAGTGACTGCCCCTCCTTCCTTATGGGGTTGAAGGGTTTCTCTTTTCTGTGTTGAGAGATGGTTTCCTCAATGCTGTTCCCCATCCCAGGACTGGCTGTATCTCAAGGTCTATTAAGCATCTGCAGTTCTCAGGAGGAGCTGCTGACCAGCCTGTTGCATATGCTGGGGCAGAGATGAAGTTATAGGGATGGAAGCATGAAGTAGCTTCCTAGCAGCACCTCACAGCATGTCACACTCAAACTGCATTTGTTCATACTAGGCAGTGAGCTATTCCCCCCCTACAGGTTTGTCTTTTTTTTTTTAGTCTTTTACTCCATCTTTCCCCCCCTTCTTTGGGTTATTCAGCACCTTGGGCTGGGCTAGGAAGTGCTGCAAGCGTGTCCAGCCTTGGCTGCTGTTAGCGTATGCTCACAGGTTCTTGAGTCAGCAATGTCCGCTCCGATCGAGGGAGATGTCTTCGGCTCCAGTGTTTCCTCCCTCCTGGATTCTCACTTACTCTGTCACTTGCTGGGCCAGGCGGCAGTAAAAGCCATTGCCAGGGTGGGGCTGTCCCTGGAGGAAGAGGTGGGTAGGAGGACTTGGAAAGTCATGAATGCAAAGTCAATGAGCCAAATTTAATAACATTTCCAGGGATGCAAGCGCTGGGGCCTGGGAGCCCAACCCCATCTTCACCACATGCTCCTTGGAGATGATGATCACTGAGTGTTCCCATCATAGGGGAATGATAGTTTTAGACTAGTCCCAGGCTCCACTGTGTGTCCTGTCTGCACTGGTGGTCCAAGGCAAAAGCTGCAAATAGCAACACAGAAAATCTCACAACAGGGCCGGTGCAGGTTAATTTGTAAGTTAAGAAGTTAACAATCTTGATATAGCATGGTTTCTGAGATTTAGACCCTTTCCAGAACCCTTCTAAACAGGCAATTAAAACCCCTGCAACATTTAGCATCTCTGTCCAGTCTCGATATACCTTTAACTCACATCCAGAGTCTCACTCATTTTTGGATCTCTCTATTTTCTTGCCCTTTGCAACATATGGCAATTAGTTCCACTGTCTGATGATGCTTAAAGTAACTCTGTGTGTGGAGGGGGCCTTTTTCTTCGGTTTTGGTTCAGTTTTAGTTTAATTGCTGAGAGCTAGACTGAACAGCAACCTGGCACCTGCTTCCTCTAAATAGAAGAAGAGAGCAGAGCCCTTGTATGAAGATTCCATATTAGCCTCTGTAGGTAACAAGTGATTGTAAAATTTGGTGGTTTTACTTGTGAAATTTTGGGATCTCTTATGTGTAGCAACCCTTTGGTATGCCAGAATAATTGTGAGATTAAGAAAGAACTGTTTCTTTGCCCATGTGATATTTTACCCTGGTTTTACTGAGATACAAGTGAAGTACTGCATTTTCTACCTAGACTTTTCTCAAAGCAAATGCAAGTGGTCATTTGAAGATAACATATCTCCCTTCGAGCTAGAGGTAAATGCCACACAGGGAACATTTGAAAATCAATGTCTTATGAAGCAATTGAGAAGAATTGTGGAGAATTTCACTTCTGTTTTGCTTCAGCTGAAATATTTGCTGTAAATTTCCCACTGCTTTAGACTGTAAAGATGAAGGTACGATAGCTGTGACTGGTCACCTGACGCCTACATAATTTACAGACTGAAACTTCTCTGAACTTCTGGGAATAATGTGGTCAAAGGGAGAGTCTGTATTTTCAGTTTCTGCATTTCTTTTCTTTCCAGACTTCTTATGAAAGTCTTTCTATGCATGATTAGCTAATAGGAATCAATGTACTTCAAGAATATTACAGCTCTGGTCAGGCTGCCACCCCAAAGTTCAGTTACCTGCCAGAGGATGTGCATGTACTTGGAAACAGGGTGGCTGAGAAGTTATTTGGCAACACCAGCTTCCAGCTGGGACAGCTGTGTTTAATATCTTCACTTGGCCCTTTCCACTCCAATTCCAGACAAAGCTTGGGTCAAAACAAATAATGGTCCTGGGCCAAAGAATTGATCAGTCTCAATTCCATACATGGCCTCATTCTTACAAATCAGAGCTGAAAATCCTCTGGGGTTGCTGTGCTGAGGTGCCTGTGGTTGAGGGATGCTGGGTTACATGACAGTGAAATGGTCCAGCTCTGTTACAAGTCTGGGAGTGTTTTGGCCCTTCTCTGCTACTTAAAGCATTGCTTCAGAGCCTTCTTGTCTCAGTGGCTGGAAACTTGCTGGTAATTCTCTGCCTAAAATGACTAATGGGTGATGTATACCTATTCTTTCCTAGCTAAGCATTACTCTAAGGGTTGTTGTTCTCCATCTTGGTGCTTGTCTCTTCAACAGAGATCTCACGTCCTCAAAGCCCTGTTTTTTCTGCAAAAGACAGGTCATATTATTTCAGTATATATTCCTTATGATATCCAAGTATTTCATAAGCTCTTCAGAGGATGAAGCAGCACTCTGCAGCAGTATGGTTGTTGCCATTTTGTGGTGGGACAAATGCACAAAAGGACATGGAAGACTACTAAGTCTTCAATGGCAATGTCTTTATCTTGGCTTTTGTTTGTATTTGGTGGAAGAAGGATTATGACTCCTCCAACCTATTGTACATCTCTGTTTCAGAGAGAAGAGTTATGCCCAGGATCAGAGTTACTGGAGGGAAGAAGTTTGCTGCACCTTCTTGGAGCCATGCCACCGTACAACAAGGAACCTGTGACACCCTCCCCCAAAAGAGGAACCCTGACCCTCTTCAGGGTATTTTCTTCATACAAAGGTAAATGCATTTTCCCTCTCTTTCCTTCTGTTTTATACGTGGAGGTCATTTGATAATATCTGTAGGGTCTGGATTTCATGACTACTCTCTTCATAACTGGATCTTGGATTCACCCTTCCCCTGCTTCTTCCAATAACAGTGAAGCCAAGATGCTTATGCTTTTCTTTTTGCTCCTGAAAAACCCCTTTAGCTTTCCTGTCCCCTGGCTTACACTCTCCTCCTTGGTGCACTGCTTCCTATGATTCCTGTTTTGCAGGACTGACCCTCTCCGCATTCATGATGTAATGGGGTGCAGATGGGTTGGTGTCACCCTTGAGGCTCTATCTCTTCAGCAGTGCCACTGAATAGAATAGAATCATGGCCTGGTTTCGGTTAGCAGGGACCTTTAAAGATCATCAGTCCTGCCCCCGCAATGAGCAGGGACATCTTCAACTAGATCAGGTTGCTCAGAGCCCCGTCCAGCCTGGTCTTGAAAGTTTCCAGGTATGGGGCATCTACAGCCTCTTTGGGCAAACTGTTCCAGTGTTTCACCACCCTCGTCATAAAAAATAAACAAGTCCTCCTCTACACTACCCTATGTGATTTGCCCAAGGGCGTAAAGGAAGCTTTTAGTGGGGCAGAAACACATCCTGGACCTTTCAGAGACCCCTCTCCTTCTACCATTGCCTTACTCAAGAAGGCACTCTTGCAAGTAAATGACACTAAATCTCTTTCCAGAGACCATAAAAGGGGTTGTAAACAATCCCCAGTGCTGTTTGTAGCAGGCAGCTCTGTTGCAAACAGTGACGTTCTGCATGAGTTGACACTGAGGAGAGGTAGAGTGGAAATACTTGACCGTAGGTTCCACAAGTTTGCAGTTGTCAAGTGAAACCAAATCATGTGCCTCGGCTGGGAGACATTACTCCTTTAAATTCTCCATCGACATTAATTAGGAGTCCCTTACATGACCTTGCAGATGATGGTTTTCCCCCTTCCAAACTGTATTTAATGAAAAAGCCTGGCTTGCCAGGTGGGTGATTTTTCCCAGGATCTCACAGCACTCAGATTCGTACTGATGAAAACCTCTTAAGCTTCATGAGAATTTAGATCCAAGCGGTGTTTTTTCTTTAATTTCCCACGATTTTCCATTCTGAGGACTATCCTTTTGAACATATTTATTCCAGCTTGCGCAGTTCAAGGGCCCACAATTTGACACAGCCTCTTCTACCTTCCAGATGCTTGTCAGAAAGGGGCTGCTATTCTACCTCCCGAGGGTTGTATTTTACAGCACAGGGTGTGTCTCTCAGTACAATTTAAATCAGCAATAATTAGGGGAGACTGAGAGCTCTGAATGTACCAAGGCAGAGGAAAAAGTGCGGTCCTTGCCCTTTACTTTCTGAAATGAGACGTTTTCCCCATCAGCCGTTGCCTGAATTCTCAGTCTTTCTCCATGAAGTGTTCGGATTCAGGGGAAGAAAGAGGAAATTGAATGATATGTCGAGTCTCCATGAAAGTTATCCAATGTCTGCGCCCTACCTAAAATGAACAGTCTCGAAAGCGCGATGCCAAATCCGCCTTTTTCCTGCCTCTGCCACTCTTGCTCTCTAAGATGGCTTGGCTGAGAGACAAATTTCCTTGCAGTCAGGAAAGAAAAAAAAATCTGAAACAGAAGCACTTCTGAGCTGTTACCCTGTGAATTACATAGACATGTGGTGGGAGGCTGAGCGCTCATCCTCAGACCCCGCAGCGGCTGAGGTCTGCCCCAAGATGTATGGAGCCTCGGTCTGTCACCAGGAGATCTTCAGAGGCACCTACATTTGTTGTAGATCTGTAGCGGAGTCATTGGCTGTTTTCACTAGTTGGAGACATGCCCAAAGGGAGAGGAATTTGTTAAAAACAAGAGCTGCAAAATACACTGTGCTTCAGATCTGTGTCTCCTTTGCTGAGCAGTAATACATACCTAGACATGCTCTGCAAGCAAATGCATCCTTTTCTAGACTATACCATGTCTTGAAACCCCAGTTAACCAAAATCCAGTGTTCTAGAATAAAATAGTTCTGTTGCTTTCTTTCCAGGGCATTGCATGCAGTTTGAGTTTTAGGCAAGATTTCCTTGAGAAATAAATTTTACCTGGTCATGCCTTGTGTGCATGTCCTTCTGCATGATTACACATTTCTACTGAACTTTGATAGCCATAGATGATTGTAATCACAGCGAATTTGGGGCTGAAGTGTCAAAGTTATGAGGCAAAAAATGACAGCTGTGGGATAAGTTACATTTATAAACATCCCAGTCAAGGAAGGGAGTTGTGGTGTAGAAGTTCACATGTTATTAGTCAGTGTAGAACCAGTAAGG
Source organism: Buteo buteo (assembly GCF_964188355.1). Taxonomy (NCBI): domain Eukaryota; kingdom Metazoa; phylum Chordata; class Aves; order Accipitriformes; family Accipitridae; genus Buteo; species Buteo buteo. Next base: position 990,544 of record NC_134171.1, read on the forward strand.
GGAGAAACGTTATGAAAGAGTGGACTGGGGGAAAACTGGGGCTGGGGGCTGCCTGCCTGGGGAGCAGCTTTTCTGAACTGCATCTGCAAGTCCTGCTGGGCAACTGGCCCTGGCAGCAAAGGTGGCCAACAGCATCCTGGCCTGTACTGGCACCAGCGCAGCCAGGAGCTTGAGGAGAGCAGTTACCCAACTCTAAAGAGTGCTTGTAGGACTACATCAAGAGTCTGCATCCAGTTTTGGTGATGAGCGTTTCATGGTGTCATATCAAAAAAGGACACCTTCCCTTCAATGTGTAGGATTGTGAGACCTGTGGGATCTGTGTGCTCCTGGGAGTTGCCCCCCCAGTCATGCATCCATCACCTCTTTCTTCTTTTCCTTAGCACATTAGATAATTGCTTTTTTCAACTGCACTGTGATTCTTCTTGCCTGGACTCTCAGAGCCAAGAAAGAAGGTTTGGAAGTTGCTTCTTTGGTCACTGCTAGGCTGACAGGCAAGTTGGACTTGCTGATTGAATACAGCACTGTTTTGGTTTCCCTCGCTTCTACCATAACACCTAGCCTATCTCACCTGTCTGACTTAAAAGAAAATGTCTGACTTTTTTAAAGAAAATGAGGTCTTAGAAGGTAGCAAGCATGATTCAGCTTATGTCTATGTATGTTGTTCAACCATGAGAGGGACTGATAGTCCAACAGCCAGGACACTTGTTTGCTAGGAGTCAGACTGAAGCCCCTACTCCTCCACATCCTTCCAAATATGATCTTTGTCAGACTACTAAACCTCACTGTCCACCAGTCCTTTGGGAGTCATAGTGCTGCCTCGACTCCCAGGAAGGCTGCATCAGAGTTTGTGGGGATAGAGCCTAAATAAGCATTTGAAATGGGAACAAACGTTAGAAACATTCCTGGACTTTTACTGTAGAGAGAATGCTGAAGCTGTACTTCGAATTGCAAACACAAGCAATTGAGACTTTCTCTCTCCATGTTCTGGCCAGTATTGAGACTTGCCAAAGAGATACCTCCAAGAGGATTAATTCCTGGATTTGCTTAAGGCCCTGTGCATCATGGAAAGGGCTCAATGGAGAGATTTACTGCGAGCAAGTCCATTCCTTCCTCTCAATGCCAATTTCACAGCTTTAATGCTGAAGAATTGTGTTCACAGCTTCCTTGGAGCTTGTCACTGAATTGCCACTGTAACGGCTTTGCTCCTTTTAACAGCCTATGGCTAGGAGTGTTTGGAGAGTGAGAAGCACAGATTTCAGGCCCAGAATTAGTCTTCTGGCAAGACAGTGACCACCAGCAACAACTGAAATTGCAAAATGAACATTTCTAGGAAAAAAAAAACAAACCTTCATGTTTTCAGCCCATGTTGGGCTGTTTCAACTAAAACTTAAATTGTTTGATCCAACCCCCCCCCAACCAAATCTTTTGAAAGATGAACATTCCCTGGCAGAAATGCCAGCTCTGTGCCCTCTAAGAGTTGCCATTTGGAGGTTCATCCCTTATTCTGTCTTCTTGAGGGTGGACATCACAGCTACTCTGTCTCTTCTGTCTCTCTAAGCTGCCAGAGAGCATCAGAGGAGCACTGTGACTGTGGGGATTCTTGGACAGCTGTAGCCTGTCTGAGGAACCAGACGCACGGGGGGACTACAACACCCATGGAGCACTGCAGCTGCCTCACTGAACCAAAAATTGCAAATGGGAGCTGAGAGTGGTTTTGGCTTCTGATTGCAGACCAACATCACTTATGCACCCATAAACTAGAAAGTGCCTCTTGACCTGAAGAGCTGGGAATTTCAGGGTTGAGAACAGACATGAGTTACACAGGGAGGTATATAACCAGGTACATCCAGCTCTGAGCACCTCCACGGGCAGGGCGACATTGGCGACGCAGCGCATAATGCGCTCTGTGGAGTGGAAATGCTGCAAGAGGATGGGGGACCGCAGAAGGCAGAGCGTTTTACCCCAGTGGGAAAACGTTCAGGAGGGAGGAGGAGGTTAACACCTTTCCCCTGGAAAGAAAAACAAAGCAAAACACAAGCATGCCAGAGCCTCCTGAATGCCTGAGCTGGGACAATGCCTTTTTCTGTCTTCGCCTCCGCTGGCGCAACGACCTCTAGTATGGCGAGGACCGTCCGGCGGGAGATGGAAACCTGCCACCCCTTGAGTCACCGACGCCACCTCCCACATCACTTTCCAATGTGCCTGTCTCCTAATTAGCCAATAAATTCACAAGCACTTTTCTGTCATCCGAGGGCTGCTCCAGCAGCCTCGCGCTGGTAACGTTTCAATTGTGTGTCTATGTGTGCGTCGGTCCTGCCAGCTTCTGGGGCTCGGGGCAGGCGACGGCGCCCAGCCAAAACCACAGAAAGGCTTTAGTGAAAAAGAATATGCTCCAAGTACGAGCAAATTGGTGTATTCCATTTGAGGTGATATTAACTGCTTTCTGCACAGTGGCTTCTAGGGCACAGCGCCTCAGCCCTGGAAAAAGGAGTGTTTCTTAGTGAAAGGGTTGCAAATCCCATGGCACACAAATGCTGCACTGTGCTGAGCCCAGGGCACTTTACACCTGATTGCCTGTGGGTGTCCAGGTCATCTCGGGAGCTGCTCTGGGGTTTGTACCTTGAACAGAGGCGGAAAGCTCAGGCTGGTGCCTCTCTCCACCCCCGACGCTTGCTGCCTGATGATTAAAGCTCAGGCAGGCTCCCCATTTCGAGAATCCTCTACCCTGCCAAAAAGACATTCAGTGCCTTGAGTCTGTCGTAACTCGGCTGTGGTACAAGCAGTCAGAGGCTCCTATCCTATGACAGCAGTGATTAAGAGCAGTTTGTCCCACTGATTGCAGCCACTGGGACTGGATTAAATACCTAAGCAGCAAAGGTGGCATCCAAATGGCACGAGAGCTTTAGAGCTGAAAGACACTGGAGAGCGCAAGGCACTGTGGCAGGAAGGGAGTTGTACCTGTAGTTACAAAGTCTTTATCACAAGGAAGAGAAGATAGTGTCAGGAGAAGCTTTTCTTCAGCATATCTGGCTGCTCAATAGATCTCCCCGTGCAGAGATGGGCTGAAACGTGGTGCTGGTGCTGTGTGCAGGCTCTGGCACTCACCTGCAGAAGGCTTGCAGGTTGACTTCCCAGGCACGGGTCGCTTCGAAACTGCAGGAGAATGGGGTTTCCTTGGCAAAGAAGGGGCTGTGGGTGTTAGATTATGCGAGTAAGGGCTCATCTCCCCGAACACAAAGGAGAACCCAGGTCCAGCCAAGCCTAGGGCTGTCCCAGGGGACCAGTTGGCCCCCTGGATGGGGTAACACCCGTCACTGTGAGTCAAGGCTAGGTGGTCTCCAGAGCACCTCACAGACCAAGAGGATGCAGACGAAGAGCATTTCAGGATTGCACAAGACTTATTGTGGTAGCTTTAGGGTATAATACGGCTTTTAGGGGAGAAAGCAAAGATGGGCAATGAGAGGGATCAAGGTGATTTGGTGAGGAACAAGTGTGGGGAAAAAAGAGGGACATAAGGGGACAAAAGGGGCTGTCTGTGTGTAAAAAGGTGGCAGGTTGGTACAAGTCTGTCCTTTTTTTCTCATTAAACTTCATTTCTAGCTGGTTTCCTGGGTGAGGGGCTCTCTGCTCTGTCTGCATGTACGTGCACAGAGGACCAGGTATCAGAAACTGGAGCAGCACCATGGGTCACAGCCCAGCTACTGGAGAGACTGTGGGGCCTGAGGGTTGGCTGCTGGTAAGATCCTGAGTCTGAACCAGCTGGCAGAGAGAGACCTGTTCGCGTTTGCACGTCTGTGCATGAAGCTGTGTTAAACCAGCAGGGATCAGTGGTGTATATGTGTTTACACATGTATGTATTTTCCAACCTCGGGTTTTCGTTCAACCCAAGGATGCTACTTCTCCAGGAGACATGTCCCAGGGTGAGGTGTGGGCTGTTCTTAGCCACTACAATAGAGTGTGGCCTGAAAAGGTCTGGAAGTGCTGGATGAAGGTGGGGTGAAGATCTGAAACCCTAGTGCTGAACAGTTTCTGCAGCAAGATGCCAGCCGCTCCCCAAAAAGGAGAGTGTGGCCTTCCCATCCCCTCTCCTCTTGCAATTTTATTTAATCCGAAGGCATTTATAGTAGGAACATTTCTTTTTATAAACTCTTCCATCAGCCGGATGCGCCTCTGCGGGGCATGTTGACACATCAAATTAAGCTGTGGTTTGGGTGGCAGCCGCCGTGGGCCCAAGGATGTGAAGATGCGAGTGGGAACGTTGCAGAGGGGAAGGAGGAAGGCTCCTAACGGCTAAAACCTGCGGTTGAGAGCTGGCTCTCAGCAAAACCACCTTCATCAAAGCTGAGCCGTCCTTGCTGCTGAGTGAGGCCCTGGGATCCTTGCAGTCTGCACGTCCCCGTTGTCCCTTGGGCAGGGACAGGAGGGCGGTGGGGATGTTCAGAGGTGGACCCGTGCTTCTGCCCACGTCTCATCCTGAACTGACCTCCCTTTGTGGGTGCCCTGAGACATTTGCTTGCTTCTGTCCTCTTCCTCCACTATTTTTCGTGTCTCTGTGCTTCCCCGTTCTGGCTGGAAACACTGAAATGCGTGCCAGGAAAGGCTGTTTTCATGGCATCTTGCGACTAGCTGGCCCAACCCTGTGAGATTTCCACTTCCATCCAAGAGCTTGTCCTACTTTCAGGCCAGCCTAGGGAGATCACTCATGGTGTAAAATGCCTTCCCTCTCCCCTCCTGCCCTGGGGACTCACTGCAGCTCCCACCTCTATGCTTGCAGGGTTCCCAGTGATACCCCGTTTCTGCCCCCCAGCTCCTCCCCACCTGCTTGGCATATCCTCAACTGGGGCTTACTGAGTCACTGATGGTGGTGAGATGCATGGCCAGGGAGGGGAACAGAAGGCATCTGGAGGAGCTGGGCACAGTGGACGCAGCAAAAAACCTTAGTGGGCTAAAACCTTTTCCTAATAGTTTTGGGTTATCCCAGGATTCAGCCTTTCAGCACGACTCTGGTGTGGATTGAAGCCCCCTGAATTTCAGATCATGTTCTTGATGTGAGAGACTCATCCAGCTGGGTCCTGTGTCCTGCTCCTCCTCCTCAACCCAGTTTTGCAGTTTATTCCCTATCCTTGAAGCCAAGGAGCACCTCAATGGCTTGCAGAACTGTGGTGTTGGGGGTGCACCGCCTGGCACCGTGTGTATGTGCTTGGCTCTGGCTGCAGCCTCTTGGGCTACCTTCCTGCCTGACACATGCTTAGATGGGGAGAAGGCAGGCCCCTGTCCCATGGCAGGACAGGGAGCAGTGTATGGGTTTTCTCTCAATAAGATGCTGGCATGAGGGTGCCTGCCATGGACCATCAGATATTGATGAGCACACAAATATCCATGCTATTTTTTTGTCTCTATGGAGTCAGAAAAACAGGTTGGTTTGCTAGCAGATGGTTTTTAAACTCTGTGGCTGGACAGAGCAGTCTCCAAGAGTGGGACCATGCCTGGTAACCAGCCTTGGCATGACCACGTACCCTAACCCCAGGCAGATGAGACTGCCTGAGGCCGTCCCTAGAAAAGCCCAGATGTTTCCTACTGAAATGCCAGATATGATCTCTACGCAGCCTGAATCCAGTCTTCAAACAGTGTCATCTCTTAAATACTACAAATATGGGCAGCTGAGCTGCAGGGTACCTCACAGAAGCAGTATGGACATGCGGAGCTGGGACAGGGCGCACTCAGAGCTTTACCCGCACCATGGCTTGGCTTCCCTCCCACCACAGGGATGTACGAGCCAACCTCCAGAAGAATACAAGCTCAAGACTAGTAATGGAGATAATGTGGAAATATCTTGTAAACACACCTGCTGCTCCCACCTCTCTTTGTTGAGACTTAATTTAGCTGGAGAACAAAGTGAGGCATTGGATTTTAGATTTGCAGTACGCTGGGACCAAAGAATGGCCCCAAACCAATGTATAGATATCATTGCTAAGGATAAAAAAATTAGCTCTGTTCTTGCAGGCTTGCTGAAATCTATACATGTCTGCAGCTGACCAGCAATTCCTAGCTGTTCTGCAAAACTAAAGAAAGAAAGGGACTGAGATCCTGTGGCTAAGAATTATGTGGAAGTTGGTGGTTCTGCCAAAAAGAAATCTGCAGGTTAGGTGTGGCAGATGCCTCACTACACGTACATTTCTAAGAGGAACAAAAGCACTTCCTTCCACGTTGATGGATGCTTTGGAGGGTCCAACAGAAAAGGGGACCAGGGAATAATTAGTTCTTCAAAGACAGAAATGTAACATGGTTGCTCCAAGACAAAGCAGGAGGGAAAAAAGCAGCGTGGTGAAAAGGACATCGAGCTGGCCTTGAAGTCAGTGATGATGTCCTCTGCCTATCAGGAAAGGGCTTAGAAAAGAAAACCTGAAATGGGTTGATAGACTAAAGGAATCCTGCTGGCCATTAATCACTTGAAATGCAGCCTTTCAGAGGGGAAAAGGATCCAACTCCTGTAGCAAATGGTAGATTCATCGAATGTAAGACAAGAAAAGATCTCTGACCTCCCACATAAATCCCCTGCCTGCCCCAGAGTTCCTGCGCCATAATTCACACGGGAGTTCATGCATGTGTTTCACAAAGACATCCTGTCTTGATTTCAAAGGGAGAACCCACACCAGCCTTAGGTAAGTTGTTCCTGTAGTTAATTATCGTATTGAAAGAGAAAGAAGCGTGCTTTATTCCAGATTGAATTTGTCTGGCTTCGGTTTCCAGCCATTGGATCTTGTTAAGCTGTTGTCTGCTAGATTAAAGAGCCCTCTGCTGAATACAGACAAAGTGGCAATCTAGAAACGAGAAGGTCCAAGGCCAAGCTCTGTTCTTTGTTAGACTTGCATAGCACTGCTAAAAGGAGGAGAGCAATGCTTGGGATCGTGGGGCGCTGAACTGGGTCACTAGGGACCCCCACCCTCCTTTGCCATCTCCTCCTGGCTATGCCAGCTGTGAGGTCTGTCCAGTTTTTGGGTGGCAGGTCAAGACAGTGCCATTGGATGTAAGGGAGGAGAAAAAAGCCAACAAACCCTCATCCCCCAACCACCTTTTATTCGCTGTAGACTAACCAAGCTCAGAGGAAGACAAGAAATGTTTGACACCGTAGCATACGTTTGTTTTGCAGAGCCAAGCCATGCTTTAGATCCATTGTGTTGGGTTGGACGCTTGCGCCCTGAAGTGGGAATATGCGGGCCGTGCATGGGGTCGGGCTGCATGGACATCATGCTTCCCACCTGGCGCGAAGGCCAGCAAACTGAAACATCTTCCAGTGACTTTGGCAGTCAGAAAAGAAAAATTATCATCTTAAAAAAAAGAAATCAAAAGCTAATCAATACAGACAAAATCCCATTTAATGTGAAACAGACCAACCCGGTGCTCTTGATGTCTTCTCCTGGGCTGGGCACAGCAAGAAGCGTTGGAGGAGAGGCTTCTCCTTGGGATGCTGCCGTCCATGGACACTGGGTAGGGCATGGCGTTGTGGTTTCCTCTGTAGGTGGGGGACTTGGGCACAGCCTCCAGCAGCTCTAAAGCTGGCTCTGGAGGGAGGGCAGAGAGGAGACACATCCAGGAGGAACCTGGAAAGAAGGAGACCGAGGATGGAACAAAGGGCCCCAAATTGGAAGGCAAAAAAGAACAGCAGTCCCTCTCTGCTCCCCTCTCCCTCCTCCTCCTCCTGGGCTGACACTAAGTACAAGCTTCCCCTCCCACAAAATAAAGGCCTTGATGACAGACTGCCTTCCCCAGAATGGAGTGTTGAGTTGAAATCTGGCCCTGAGGATTTGTGGTGGCTCAGGGCAAAAGTCAAAACAAACACAAACACATTCCCCAGTGCCGACGTCGATGCAACCCTGAAGAGGAGCTGGTGAACCAGAGTTAACAGGCAGGAGAGATTTCTGTTTGCATGTGCCAGGGGGACACGGAAGATGGCCAGGAAAGCAACAGGGGAAACTGTGGCTTTCCTTCAAGTTGCTGGGGCAGGGGGCTCGCACCATCAGCTGCTGGAGAAAATTGGTTTAATGCCTTCTTTCCAGTTGCAACATTGGCACTTTTCTTTTCCTCTCCCCTTAGAAATAGCTTTTTGCCAGGCGGGTCTGGTGGTAGCCAGATCTTGCGGGCTTTGCCAAGAGGTGGCAGTGCTGGAGCTCGATCGCCTGGGTCGGCAGGTGTCTATGCCAAATGCCTACGTGTGTCCACGCACAGCGCAAGTGGTGTCTTTGGGGTGAGGCACGAGGATGTGAGTAAAGATTTTGTAGTGCAACACAACTGGAGCAGTACTTAAGACAGGATGCAGTGGAGTATAAAAGGCTTTTCCTTTAATAAACTGAGCGGCTGGTCAAATGTTGGCTCTGACAGCAATTCCTAGCACCAGCTGAGGTCTCTGGATTTTTAAACTCTTCAGATACATTATTCTCCTACAGTGCTTTTCAATCAAAGTGTTTTACAATGGTAAATAAAGGGTAATGACTACCCTATTGCACCACGGTGGAAAGAAAGGTTGGAAAGCATCCCTTCACCCTACTGAGAGAAGGGTCCTATAAGCTTCAGATACCTGGTGCATGGAGGGAAAAATGACATTCAGAGACCCTCAGGGAGAGCTCAGAGTTGTTGAGGTTTGGTCCGTTGTCAGCTAGGGTTGGTGGGCAATGGTTGCTTTAGAGCATCTTTACTCTGCTTGGATGCAGGTTGAGGACAGGGGCACAAACAGCCTTTGGCATCATTTGGAGAATTCATTTCCAGACACCCATGAATGGACCCAAGCTGCAATATTCACGGTCTGCCTTATGACCTCCAGGAGAGGCTGGGTGATGGAGGAACAGCCCACTAAAGTGCCATGTGGGAGCTCAGCTGTGGATGTCTGTGCTCTAAAACAAAATGCTTAAATGGGGCAAGAAGGAGACATTTAAGATTCACTGTTCATTGCAAAACAAGCAATGAACTTGCTTAGCAGTCAGTCACAGGGAGCGTGCAGCGCTTTACCCATCTGCAGTGCCATGTAGGATCTCAGTGATTACACTAAGTCACACAATCCTAAGAATATCAAACATTGTAACCAAGGCTTACATGGAATGTTTGATTTAGCTCTGGAGTTCTTTATGGAAGGAAAATAGAAGCTGCCTCCTACCAGACACCTCCCCAGACCTAGCCTTTGCAAAGCTCTGTGTTAAAGCGCAGTTTGGAAGCAGGCGAAGAGGCTTTTCTGTGTAATCAAGTGATTAATATAAACCATGTGGTCTAACGATCTGACATCTAAGATGTTGCCCTGTGCCACTTAAGATTCTGTGGTTTGAAAGAGTACCAAGTAGAGCTAGGCTCTCCCCTTCCTTAAGTTTATAGAGTTTCACAGGGTAATACATTTCAGTGGGTTTGTGCCGTGCTAGCAGTGACGGGTGAGAAGCTGGGAGATATTGTAATAACAAGCAGACAAGCAGTGTGTGCATGGCTCATCCAGCTCCTGTGGCAGTTCCCCAGTGAAAGAGGGGAAAAAAAAAAGCCTTTCCTCATTTCTGTCCGTTCATTGTCAGGAAGGTTTCTGCTCATCTGGCAGTTGGCTTGGGCATTAGGAATAAAAGGACCTTTGAAACTCCCCCCCCGCCATTCATACACGTTTTTGTCTGCCACAGTACCTGAGCTTCTCAATGAATTAATAATGCATCTCTCCTCAGAGCCCCCCCAGGAGGAAAGGAGCTATGGCCAAGGAGATGCAGTGTGCCCAAACAGCAAAAATATCTACCTATGTACATGATGATCTCCTCTCTGGTCCCAGCTCTTTGAGCAAGTCACCTCCCTTCTTTGGCCATGAGTTCCTTTCCTCATATCTGCTGAAACGGAATTTTCTTTTCCCCCTTGTGAGTGTTTCAGACCATGGGCTAGTTCAGCCCAGGCCAGCCAAGAGAGAATATGTCTTTGAGGGATATTTTGAAGCTCTGAAGGGTATTATGAAGCTTTGAGGAATATTTCTAAGCATTCTTCAGGATTTGAGTAGAAAGGATTACTGCTTCCAGACTGCTGGGGACATTTTGATAGGAGATATTTGCTTTTGAACCCATGAATGAAAATGTAACCATGAACCAGTCCCAAAACTTTATTTTCCTGAAAACTTAGGATGACTGTAGTAAGACACAGAAGATTTGGGCTCTGTTCCCTTCTCTGGGGCGACCTTAAAACTTATGTCTCTGTCCTGCCTGGCTTTTGGGTGAAGCTGGCTCTTCACACACTAGGAAACCTTGGGTTACATGCTGATTTAGTAACCTATCCCCAAATTAAGCATGGTGATAGTACATTTACATACCAAAGGGATCAAGGAAGGGATTTGTTTCATTTCACTTTAAGCCATCTAGTAACCATTCATCCTGCCCAAGTCATCTAGGCTCCCTCAAAAAGGAAGCGGCAGCTCCATGGGGCATCCATCCATCCAAAGTCTGGGGTCTGGGACAGGAGAGATGAATTATCCTCTACGTGTGATGACAGAGGGGTTTAGATGGCTAGGTCAGACCAACACCTAACTGTTAGACAGCAACAGTTAGTGAGATTGATCCCACCCCATTCTGAAAAATCCCACAGTTAGTCAACTTTAACCAGAACCCAGGAGTTCTGCCTCTATATCTGACGTTACCTACCAGACCTTGCTCCTGATTTCTGGATTATGGTACCTTGGAGAAAGAGTTCACCTTGGACATCTCTCTGCCATATGGCAAGGTCAGCTCCCTACAATTCCTGACGGATGTTTAGGGCAGGGAAAGGTGAAATAATATACATGCAAGGACTTTCTGTATCTTCTGCAAAGGGAAAAGACACAGTATACCTTCTGGGAGAAACTGGAGGTCACGAGCAAGCCCATTCTTCTCCCCCCCTTTTTCCCCTTCAGTGTACAGCTGCCCTGTGCTACGTAGGGACCTGCTCTCCTCCCATCCCAGGTCTGCTGTGGTGCCGGTGGAAGGCTGCGGTTCCTCTCCACAGGAAGGCAGAGACGCGAGCACCAACCATGGCAGCAGCAGCAGATACCCCAGTTTCCATACAGGCGAACCAAGTTCAGAAGCAGATTATAATCATGTTGTCAATCTCATCTCCACAGGATGTTGATGAGGCCAAGAATTTTGCAAAAGTTTTTATAGCTAAAAAAAAAAAAAAAAAAAAGAGTTCTGCAAGGAATAGGAAAAAACCCACATAGCATGTTTCAGGGTTTAAACCAGTTTCTAAGTATAGGGATTAACATAGAGGGCCGATACTCCACATCTCTCTTCTGTGGATATCCTACACCATCCTCAAAAAACACTAGCATTTTACAGCTGTCAGAGGCAGGACATTGGGCAGATTGGACCTTGGGACTGACCTGGCTTGACATCTCCTTCCATTCTTTCCAGTCAGGGGCTATCAAGAGATGCACTTGATTCCTCCACCAACCTAAATGATCTGGCCAGGCAGAGATCAAGAAGGTTCAGTATTTTCTGTGGGGAGAGAAACAGGTTATCTTCCTCAGCGCAGGACATAAAGCGTCCAGCCTCTCGCCGTCCCTCCTCAGCCCCCAAATCAAGAGGACTTCTTGCAGCATTCCTGAGCCCAGTCCCTGCAGCTTTATAGTCATATATTTAGTGTTTAAAACACTATATTTTACCCTGAACTTTAAATTGTCCTCCTTCTCCTCACTGCTTCTGTCCTTTCCCATCAGTGACAGTTGTAGTCTATTTGATACAGGCCAGGTTACTGAACCATGACTGTGTAATTATGGTTGGAGCCACAGAGCTATTTTTATGCCCTGCCAGAGATTATTCACTTATCAGGAATGTATATTTAAGTGGCAGGCTCTGAACTGTCCGCTAAAAATAGGCAAACCCAGCGCCCTCTGTGTTTTCTTTCAACTCTGTCATCTATCACGCCTTCAATTTCCGCAACCACATCAACGTCTGTGCAGGGCAGGACGAGTCAGACTGGAGGGGAGCAGCTGGTGACCTCGCTTTAAAAAAAAAAACAAACAAAGGGAAAGGAAAGGGAACACATAACACCACCTTCGCTTGAGCATGGCAATAGCCTGGAAAGGGACGAAGGGCTGTCGTGCTGTCAGCTGGGGTTAACTTTCCTTTCAGCGTGGTTATTGCTTGTCCCCAGGGTCTCTGTGCTGCTCTGCAGCTCTGCATGGCAGCTCCTCCCCATCAGCGATCAGCGGCCAAGAGGTGGCATGAGGACCTTGGTTCTGGGACAGATGGGGCAGGAGCTGATTGCACCCATCACAGAGTATCTTTCATGTGATGAAAGGTGGTAAGAAAAAGGCAAGAAAAAAATGCTTTCAAACAGCACTGAGAAGGTTTATCCAGGTTTAATGTCTGCAGCCCATCTGGAGTGCCAGCTGCTTCTTTTAAGTGCGGGTGTAGTGTCACCAAGAGTGGACAAAACCTCATCAAGGAGCGGTCTTCAGGTGCTGATAATTTCCCATAAGTAACGCCCATCCTGCATTACTCCTCCTGGGATGTTTCCGCTGGTTTGCAGCTGGTGGCACAGATATCTCATGCTGGCATTTCCCAGGCTTGATTCCTGCATGGTGGCAAGAAATCTCAGGAGGTTTTTTGTGTCTTTCAGCCCACCAACCTGTCTGTTATTCTTTTGGATTGTTCTGATGGGGAGAAAAGGCCTTTTTTGCCAGTCTTGCATGGGGCAGCAGACATGGGAAGAGATATTTTCTGCAGCATTTGCAAAATTTTGATGCTACAGCAGAGGTAAAAACCACTTTCTAGGACAAGATACCAGGTTGGCACCTGCTGGACTGAACGGACCCCTTACCTCTCCTTGGAGCATGTGGTCTTAACTCTTGGGTAAAACTGACCCCACTGGGCTCAGCCAGTCTCCTCATTGCATCTCCAGTGCTGCCTGGGGACTTGTTTCTGTGTAGAAAGTTCAGTACTTTGAGACAGAAATCTTACCTGTCTTGATTCACCTTGGACAGTATCTGATTAGCAAGTTATATGCATTTTCGGGCTATTACCCTGGTCCCTGGGTAAGGCAGGAAGTTGGTATGCACATGAAATACTAATTATTACCAATTCTTCACTTTTTCTCAGGCGCACACTGCTGTCTGTGACCCGAACGAAGGGCTTGGACGGCACTTGTATCTGGGGCAGATTCCTTGCAAGAACAGGGATGTAAAGTATGGCAGAATCACTTCAGGAGAAACAAAACTCCAAATCTAAACATTGGTAACATCTAACAGCGCATCTAGCAGTTTGCTAAGCTGTCAGAGAAACCTGTGCCTCCGTGCTGAGGGATATGGTGGGAGTAAAGAAAGTCTCCTTGCTTTTCCATCTTGGATACTCAGATGCAGCAATCCAGACCATTGCTTCAACCTGCGGATTTACTCAAGCTGATAAAATATGCTTCCTCCTGTCTTTTGCATAGCACATCGCGTCCCTCCTGACTCTTTCTCAGAATTTCTGGCTGCACATTCCTTGGACTCTGCTGCTCAGTCCCCTTTTAGCACAGCTGATACTGTATAGTAACTCTGGTATTCTTTCCCTTCCAGACTTCTCCAAGTGCCAGCGGAACTTGTGGTTTTATTCAGACTGTTGTGACTTTGTTGTTTCTTCAAAAAAAAAAAAAAAAAAAAGGACTGGCTGTATCATCACTGAGCTAAATTCTCTATTTCTGATAATGTATTTCTCGATGCTGGTAAGAGCGATAGTGTGGCGCATTCCTGTGAATCTTCCCGTGGCTTTGCATTTTGGCACTGTGCAAGACAGGACTTGCTGGGGAGATTTTCCTTGTGTTTTCCCTGCCGATTTTCCCCAAGGAGCAGTAAGGTCGAACACTGAAGTCTCAATAAAGCAGACATCAGAGGTGTGAATTTGGGATCCGTTTCAGTTGCTGCAGTGCAGCCATTTCTATGTTATGATGAAATTTCTGGCATCTGGCGGCAAAGGCCAGTGATTTCCTTCCACCGTGAGCACACCTCGCTGCTCAGGAAGAAGCTGAACTCTTCTGTATGCTCATTTGTATACTGATATACTATCTGTACATCTGCATAGGCTTTGCTTTGTGACTTTGCTTTTTCACATTCTGCACACTGAGCATCTCCTGGCCAGCGCTATCTCTAATTTTCATCCCACATTTTGGTTTTGTTTTGAGGGCTGTGCGGTCTTTTCTGTTTTGAAAGGTCGTATCCAGACAGCAGTCCCAGGATACCTTGCTGTTTTCTGTCTCTGTTCTCATCGAGGCCTTAGATGTGAAATACCCTTTTCTAATCTGGCAGTTTTATGGGAGTTGTATGCGTTCACCTTGGATTCTGTCCAAAACATCCCTTTCTGGAGATATTTCTAAGCTAATACTGTTGTTCTGTGTTGCTTGGCTACTTTCCTATGCTTTTAAGTTACACACCCTGCCCCTCAGAAATACCACTATCAGGATTTTGTCACGGCCTTTTCTACTGATGTCATGTTACTGATGGGGATTTCTGACACTTATCAGTCCCACTGGTATTGCATGCCTTTTTTCCTGGAAGGGTCTCTTGTGCCAATTCTGCTTCAAAAAGGACATTTTCTTCACACCAAATTCCAAAGCAAATGCTTAAAACAATTAACTTGTTGCTGCCTTTCCTGACCTGGAGATGCTGATATGCAGATGGGAATGAAGTTTCATCAAAATTTAACCAAGCTGGATATAAATTAATCTAATTTCAGCCAGGTTTCTAGTCTGAGCCAATCACCTTGGGTCTGTCTCTGGTCAATAGAAAGTAGTTGGTACTTACAGAAGCTGCTTCATCCCATCCGAAGGTAGCTGTGTCAGAGGTAGATGAGGCTGTCTGCAGGCTTACAGTTCTATACCACCTCCATTTAAATGGCTAGTTAAGATTAAGTGCCAAGGTATCATTCTGCATGCAGATTAAGATACCAAAATTAGAGTCTTCATATAAACAAGTTGTCCAAACAACTGCTATGGTCAATGGCAATCTCATCAGTTCAGACCACGGGCACTAATCAGTGGCTAAACATAAACTTTTATTGCCATTCAAGATAGATACCCTAGGAAATCCTTCCCTGCCTGTAGCAGTCAGTGCAGAAAGATCATAATCTCTTATTGGTCCTGTGTTGCATCTGTCAACCCTATATGGATGTCTTGAACACACCAGAAAACCTCAAATAACACTAAGACATCTGCATTCCAGCAAACAAATCATACTGTTGATCTTCATTGACCAGAAAGGGAGGTCAAATATCCTGCTCACCTATAGACGCTTACATGTTATAAATTTGTGTCTCAGTCTACAGTTTGATACCATCCCTGGCTTTCAGTTGGAGAAGTAAATAAAAAGATGAGAACGCTCTGATGCGTACAAGGAGGCAAGCACACAGGAACAAGGAAAGTGATAGACCCATAACTCTACCATGGTAGATGGATAGAAGGATCCTGGGCCACGTGTCCTACCTTTGATCTCTCAAGTGCTCACAGGCTTGTATGCATCTCCTCTCCAGAGTATCCTTACTTTATTGTGGCAGAGATGTGAATTTTTCTAATAGACGGAAATAGTTAACAGATTACACTGAATTCCTAGATATGCAGGAGACTGGTTTTGATTCAAACCCTACAAGAGCATGTCATTTTTACAACTGATTTACATTAATTCCTCCTGCTTCCTGGGATAACGAATGTTCCTTCATAGCTAACTGAGCAGCAGTTCTGACCCAGGCCCGGACAGATCAGGTTTATGTTTTACATCTTTCCAGCATGCAGCCTGCCATAGTCCAAACGGGGTAGAGCAACCCATTCACTTTCATGTGCAGTAGAATTAGGAGCCAGGTCATACGTTATTTTTCTTGGCTGACACCTTGAAATAGGTTGAAACATTTCTTCTTTCCTGCAGAGATGAAGGGGATCGTTTGCGATGGAGAAGCAGCAGCTGCACATCTGCCAAAGGGGAGGGGACGGTCATGGCAGCAGCACCATTCCCTCTGCACTTCTGCCCTCCCTCTTTGCAGAAGATGTGTAGATCTGTCAAGTGACGTGTTAACGTGAAAAGCAGCCAGTATCTGAAGTGGTCCACGGCTGGCAGGCTGCCATGCCTACAGGAACCACATCTGTATCCCAGCACGTCCAGCTGCCACTGAGAGGAATTCAAAGGGAGCTGGCACAAACATGAAGGACCATGGAAATCCCATTCTTATGTGGTCTGGATTTTGGGTCATCTCTCTTTTGCAAGGGGAATTTTGCCCTGTGTGATCAATCCTCCTCCTGCCATATACTTGCAGCACCTCAAGATGTTTTGTAGAGGATGGAGGCTCCACGTTTATGAGAGAGATAGTGAGAAAGAGGCTGTAGCTAGTCCTGTGTCTCCCAGGAAGGAATATTTAGGAGCTCTGTTTCTGTCTGTACAGACTCCCTCTGCTCTTTTTGCACCCAGACAGCACTTCCTCTGAAACCAGACCACTGGAAGCTGCCCTAAATTTTACCAGATGATCACTCCTTGAAAACCTAAATGTGATTGTATGTCTTGAGCAAGTTCCAGGAGATTTTGTGAGACGGAAGGGTCCAGTTGATGACATAACAGCAACTACAGCTCTTTTTCCCCCCTATTAAAATAAAACAGCAGTTTTGCAGGATTTTTCTCAAACTCATGACTGCTTCCTAGCAAACAAAGATTTTTCCTCTTGACAAATAGCAGGGTGACCTAGTGACAGGTGAGGTGACTAAGGAGGTAACATCCAAACTCTCTTTAACATATGATGTCTTTAAGCAGCACTGTCAAAACCTTCCCCTCCAAAACATACATTCACTCACTTAAGAAAATAGCGGGGCCATGGGAACAATAAACCCTCTGTTGCCCAAATACATTTATGTTGGCTCACTTAAGCCCGAGCACTGACATCGAGAGGAGTACATAATTTTTTCTTTCTTCTGTTCCTAAAACACACAGTCTTTTCCCATTGGAGTTACAGGAAAAAGCTCTATTAGCACAGGACTAAGATTTTGTTTAGAGGCCTCCAGGCAGCATGGCAAAATCCAGGAGAAGTTGACACCTGCCTAAACAACAGGTCCTCTGCCTCCTGGTTCTCTCCATTGACAGAACATTAAGAAATCCTTGTGCCTGTCTTTGTCCCTGCCACCAATTCATTTTGGTCCCTGTGGCTATGCCTCATCTTGCCTTCTCATATGCTGTAATTTCTCTCCTTGCTAATGGTATTTCCTTTACTTCTGATAGAGCTGGCACTTTACTAACGACACGTTAGCATGACCCCTGGAGCTCAGGAGCTTTTGCTGCTGATGGACATCTCAAACCATCTGCTTTGTCTGCCGGAAGAGGACAGAGATGCATTAAATGTGTCATAATTGTTTGGAAAGACTCAGACGAAAACAAACATTTTTCGGTAACTGAAGGTTGCTGAAAACTGACTTATACACTGGTTTGTTTTTTTTTGTTGTATCAATGGGAAACATGAAACTTTTCTGCTTTCCTTTGAAAAATTGTTTACATCAAAGGAAAAACAAAGGAAAACCCCCCTCTTTTTCATTAATATCAGTAGGCAGATGGAAATATTTCACACAGAAGCAGGAGACAGTGTTACAGAATCAATGTTAACTGTGTCTAGAGTTGAAAGATCAGATGAAGGTCTGGAATGTCATCTTCTTAGAGCTCATGAGATCTCTAACTAAGAAGAGATATATGAAAGGAGGAAAGCTCCCAAAAAGACTGGGCCAAGTTTTGATTCATTTGCAGATGAGCCATGTCTCAATGAGAGGAAAATAAAAAAAAGACATATTAATCTACTGGGAATATCATAAAAATGTCATGCCTGAGCTGTGTCAACTAGCAAAAGTTGTTCTGGCAGTTCCAGCAGTGTGTGCTGAAAGAGCATTTTCAGTCCTCAGATTTATCATTTTGTTGCAGACACACAGTATGACAGAGAATATATTAGATGTTATTTTATTTCACTAAAACAAAGTGCTCTCAAAAAACCTGTGTTTATTTGACAACACAAAAAAGTACTTGGAAAATTTTTGTCATTAAAGTCAGAAAATAAACGAACGGTCAAAAAAACAATAGTTTTAATTTTGAATTTCAACAGTGTTTTGAACTAAAACTTGAGTTTGATGGGTGTTGGTTCTGACTGGTTTGTTCTGGTAACCAAACATTTGTTTTATTTTTGTGATGTCTTGAACTGTATCTGAACCCAGACTGGATACAACTACACCCAAACCCAAACCAAGTAGAGTAGCTGTCCATCTTTGAAACACCTTCTTAGCTCCCTTTCAGATTGAGTATTCTCTTATTCTGTGAGAATGACTTTCAGATTGACTCCTCATCCAATGGGTCACTGGAGATATTACTACTGCAGGTGCAAGAGCAAGTTCAGGGTCAGATCTAACTGTGTTGAGCCTCAGATACACAAAATGTCTGTCCAGGCTACATATATATTAATAAATAAAATTACCTTGGTCCTTTGGTTGCAATGTGAAGTTGCTTAGCCAGGATTATGTCCTCACAGCTAAACTCTTATTCCTCCAAAGATGGTGGCTTCATCCATCTCATCAAGCATTGGAACAGGCTGCCCAGGGAAGTGGTTGAGTCTCCATCCCTGGAGGTATTCAAAAGACATGTAGACGTGGTGCTTAGGGACATGGTTCAGTAGTGGACTTGGCAACACTAGGCTAACAGTTGGACTCGGTGATCTTAAGGGTGTTTTCCAACCTAAATGATTCTGTGATTCTATGTGTTAGGAACTGTCCTTACTATCCTCTTAGCCGTGCATGGGAATGCCTGGAAAAGCACTGGTGGTCAGAGAGGATGAAAAAAATGTCTGGAGGCTCATGTGCACAAGCCTATACCCTGGTTACACCTTGCTTCCTAGTATAGACATAACCAGGTAGTTTAACTTCTGTGCAAGAGAAGAAAAGATGCTCAGGCGTTATCTGTCCAGGTGCAGGACTCAGTACCACTGTTTTATCCTGAGCATGGTCAGCCTCTGCCTCTCCTGAGAGCTCAGGCTTGCTCCAGACCCAAGTGTGACCTGGAGCGTGAGCCGTGCAGAAGCCAAAGGAGCCTGGACATGGGACGGGGTGCAGCCCATGGGCCGTGTCGGTGCGGAGACGCTCCGTGAGGGCAGGGGCTCAGAGAACCTCTGAGCAGCTCCCCTTTCTGGGAAGAGGCAGCGGTGGAAAGGGCCAGGCAGCCCAGCTGGGCAGGGAGTTTTCCCGGCGGGAAAGCAGCTTGGTAATCATTTCACGGAAGGTGGCAGGTCTGCAAATGAATTCACCCCACCACGACTCTATCAAACTCAATGCAAAATAACCCCTCTGAGGTCAGCTGAGTAACATCTGGGATTAATTTGGCTTACTGGAGTTGTCTGTATTAAAAATAAGCAAACAAACAAACGTGCCAATTAACCCCGCTCCCCCCCTCAACAGAAGTATGTGTTGCAGGGTTAACTTTGCGGATTATTTTATTTAAGGCTGGAAGATCAGCTTGCTAACCCCAAGCAAAGGCTGGTTCTGCATTTAAGACCCAAGCCAGGAAGAAGATGATTGGCTTTGATTCCTCCTGATCCCCGTCCAGAAGAAGTCGCGTCTTAGTTTATTAAGATTTAAGGGTCCAGGCTTGACTGCTAGCCCGGACTCAGGAGTTTCCCTTAGAGATTCTTTATGTGTGCTCATTTTCACATATAGTTAATAAAGAGCCGTCCCCATATTTTATGGCGACGGCTCTTGATTTTATGAACAGGAGAGAAAAACATCAGAGGCTGCCTGGAACATGCCAAAATAATTTAATCTAAATTACAGTTCATGGTTCTTTTTTGCTTTAGATTTCATGGAATGACAAATTAGATATCACTTCCTCAACAAAAATCCCCCCTACCAGCTCCTTGTCTTCATCTCTTCATTGAAACTTCTTCCTCGTCTAAACATCTCTCCTTTCTAACAGGTCTCTTCTCCATTAAGTGACTTCTGTAGGATTTGGAACCTCAGTCTTCAGCCCTACCTGTGACTGCACACACAAACAGAGCAATTTATCCACAAAATATAATGTTATTTTTCATGCTGTCTTCCCTGCATCATTATCTATCTTGATGAGAGAGGATGCGATAGGTGCACTACATCAGTGTAATGTAAAACTGTTCTTCCAAAATGGATTCCCCCACAAACACACACATTTATGAAGTGCACAGTGAAGACAACTGTTTCGATGGGAGATAGGAACAACAGTATTCTGACCAAAAAAGGTCTGCCTCTAAGAGACATTTCCAGCTCAATTATGAAGGAATTCCTCAATTAGGAAGTCAAAAGAAGCATCCAAATATTGGTTATCCATCTAAATTGAATATACAGATATTCTTGTTTGGTTAAAATGCAGTTCACTGGACTGTGATAGAAGGGATAAAAGGAAAGTAATTTAAAATATGAAAAAGTTAAAATGAGACCGTTTTTTCCCTGCAAGCAATATTTTCCCCCATGAACTTTTAAAACTAAAAGAACCAGGAATTATAATTCAGGTTGAATTATTTTAACATATCCCAGTCCACTGAATTTAAAAGATCTTAGATAAATTAGGGAGGATAAATCCATCCATGGTTATTAAGCATGATAGTCCAGATGTAAATTTAATCTTAGTAAATTCCAAAATTGTTGATTCCCAGAGCCTGGGGTAGTACAATCCCGGAGGACTGCTCTAATCTCACTTTCTTCTTTAGGCACTTTTCCTAGGTATCTGGTGCTGGTCACTGTCAGAAACGGGGTAAGACCTTTAGTTTGACTCGGAGCGGCTGTTCTCATGGTCTCAAACCAGTACTGTAGCTGTATGCGATGCAACCTCAGCATAACTTCTGCACACACTGAGAAAAACAGGCATTTTTCTTGCATCAGTTGTTTTAGATTAACAATTATGCAAGGCTTGGAGGAAGAGGTAATGCTTCTTATTGAATCTAATGATGTATTCTGAAAAATAAAAAAACCAGACTAGCTTTCACACACAAGTTCTTTTTCACTTTTGAAATAAAAGCAGCAATTGTCTCAGCTAAACGAAGTTTAAGAACAATTGCTCGCATTTGAGCTGATCAGGTTAATCAGAGCATCTAAGAGTGAAAATGTCTGGTACTGTAACAAAGAAGGAGTGTTAGGAAGGTGAAATATATCTATAAAAAGATATGTTAGTTACGGAGGGGAAACATAAAAAACCTGTAAATCTATATTTGAATCCATTCCTTTCACACCATTTTTACTGGCTGAACAATCATTTTTAATAACAGGTTTTAAAATGTCTCCCTCTAACCCAGATTATTACTAAAACTTTTTGGAAAATCAGATTTCCTTCCCAGGGGAAATGCCAGCATTTCTACTTCTGTTTCTATTCCAAATTGGAACACAGAAGTGAAAATCTGAAACTTCTTGTGAAAAAGCATTTCCAAAAAACTCTAGTTGGAAATACTAAATTATTTCTTGTCAATACCATTGACTCATTGCGTTTCAGCATTCTAGGATTATATCTATATGATAGTATATGTTTGCTTCATTTTGACAACGCTGAAGATTTCATTTCAACAAGACAGAAATACTTTACATCGAAATAGCACCACCCTATGAAATATTAAAGCCGTTACTGAACGCAATTTCTAAAAGTCAAAACAAAACTATACAAAGCAGCAATGTCTGCACACAGTGGGCTTTGCCTTATCAGATAAAGTGTGTTGGCAATCCTAAAGAAAAGGAGAACGCTGAAATGGCAAATTCAAAGTTGCAGCACTTGGGGGGGGTATTTTGGACAATTTTTGTCAAGAATTTCATGGAAATTGAGCTACACCCACAAAATATTTGGGTTTCATTGACGCAGCGTTTGCCAATGGAAAATTGTCCCATTCAAAATTTTCCGCCAGGCCTGCTCAGAACGTGCCTTGGCCCAGCAGCGCTGGTAGGCGAGGAGCCAGGTTGAAGAAACCTGGGGCCTGATCCTGGCCTCAAGTAGAAGTCCAACGGGGACCTAAGAAGGAAGCGTGATTAATATTGAACCACTTGGTTAGCCAAACCACGCCAAAAAGCACAAAGTTAACAGAGGCTGTTCTTCGCCAGTGTTCGTCGTGGAGCAGCGCTGTGGAGCTGTGGTTGGCGAGGAACTACCCGATGAATGTGCTCGTGATGGGTATCGTCCCACGGCACACAACGGCACAGGCCGGGGCAGGGTTTGTGCAAGAATGAGCAAAATAATACCTCTGTGCAATGTTAGGGTGGATGGGTAAAGAGTTGGTCTGGGGGGAGTTGCTTGGAGTGGTGGGTGTTTAGCCCCTAGCAGAGCCGTATCCTACGTGTTTGAGGTCTAAATCCAACATTTCCCTTTGGAGATTAAGAACGGGTTGCAAAACCTTTCCCAGTGCATGAGTCTGGGTAGGTTAACAGACACATGAAATGGCAGAGCAACCAGTTCCAACCCCCACCCTTGCTCTGATGACTGACAAGTAGATCAGACAGGTTTCCTGCAGTTCCCAAGGTGCTTGGGAAGGCAGAAGGGGCAGATGATGGGACAAGCCATTTCTATGAGCTTTCTCCTCTTATTTCCACATGGAAGGGCCTGCTTGGCTGGGGAAGTGTGACATTGTTCTCACACCCTGCAGGCTGTGGCTCTGATGTCCCATGTCTTCACACGTGGCAGCAGCCAAGTTGTCCTCAGGACAGGGAGGAGAGCAAGCTAAAGCCCCTCCATTGGGGGTGAAACACTTGTTCCAGGAGAACCATGGGAGCAATTCCACGAAAGAAACCAGCCAGACAGCCCTGTTTGCAGCCGACAGATCTTCAGGCGTGGCTGAAAACCAGTCTGTCTGTCTGCTCCATTCCTGGAGTCCCTACGAGCCAACACCACGGAGCCGTTCCGAGCAGGCTCCCTGTTCCCGTTAAACCACATCACAGGAGAGCAGGGCTGGCAAGGTCTGGGAAAGCAATCGTTGCACCCATTAGGCTGTCCTGGGGCACAATTAGCTGCTTCTAAGTAATTGCAAATGACATGGCCCTGCTTGTACCTTGAACCTGGCTCGTGGGCTTCGGAAAAAGCAGCCCATAGGCGGGTGCACCAAAGAGCCCCATGCCGCTGCCTGGTGCACAAATTGCACCTTCTCCACAGCATGGGCTGGATGGAGATCAATGCCGTCCAAGGTCCAAAAAATAGAAGGGGAGGAAGCATGAGATGCCGCAAACTCTGGTCTCAGCATCTCTCTCCAAGGAGGCTATGTTCTTGGCAGCTTTGGGGTGCACCATCCATCCCCCTCAAAAGCCATGCTGCAGTTGAGAAGACCAGGCATCCTGGTTGTATGGAGCCTCTCAAAGCCAGGCGGAAAGTCCAAGGCCAGCACGGTGCTGGGTTTACATTTCTTTGAGGGCCTAATAAGTCTTCCTTCTCTCCCTCCATCCCTGGAGAGATGGCTGTTTGGATTGTTGCTGTCCTTAATTGTTGATGATATACGAGAGCACATTGCAAAGGTTTGTTATTCTTGGAAGAGCCATGAGGGGGACCTTTCCAGCAATGTGTCAGGGCTTAGCGCACAGAGCTGTGCGGCTTTGGGCCTTTTTTCAGAGACAGAGCTATATTTCAGCTGGAGGCCCTTTAGGATGATAGGATGTGTCTGCTGGAAGTACCAGAGAGCGGTCACTTGTACTCCACAGGGAGGAATGGCTTTTTTAATGATTCAAGGATGGATGCAGGAATCTGTATTTTGCAGATACTATGGGGAAGGGAAATTGTGGATGTAGGTAACAACAGGTGCAAGCCCTCCGTCCTTGTCTTCCTTTCCCCATCCGCATTTCTCCCAAAATGAAGGTCCAACTACGGGCAGGATGAAAATATGTCCTCTCTTCCTTCTGGGAGACATTCTCTTCAATGTCGTCTTAGGGGCACCTCAGGGAAGGAAAGATCTTGAGACAACATAAAAAAATCATTTTGTACCTGTTTGTAAATATCCACTTGGCAACTGTTGTAAGACACAGTGATTGTCGGACACGGTGGTCGCTGCCCTGCAGGGTACCAGTCACATGTAGCAGCTGTATCCCCTGCTTGGCGGAGCTCATTTCCCACACCAGCAATACTTTGTTCTCCAGCTGTTTAGGACTATACATTAGTGTTGGTTTTGTGTATCCTTAAGACCAAATTCCTTCCTTCTCTGCCTGCCTAGTCATGCAACTAGAGGAGCTGACTATTTGACTATTTTTGCAGCTCCTGAAGAACAGCTTCTTCTGCAGCAGCTCCAGATATGGGTTCAGAGATGCATTTAAAACACCAGTAGGTCCCACATCCTTCTACTTTTCCATATATGCTACAGGAAGGCAGCCTGGGCAGTGCTTTCAGTGTATAAAAACTTTAAGTGTTTTCTGGATTTTTGAACATTTTACAGTGGGGATGGATGGCATTGAATCAAATCAGGTCTGTTGCTGTTCCAAAGACTGGCAGGACACACATAAACAGTGTGTGCATTTGTGTTTGTGTGCATGTGTAGACCTGGACTGATAAATACACAATGATAAAAGACGTGTGTACAGAAATGAATGAATAAATAGATAAATGGTTAGATGAGAATACACAAGAAAGGATGACAGAATCTGAGCATATAAGTGGCTAGATTAATGCTTTATTATTTAGACTCCAGTTTATATTATGTTATAAATAATACCTTTGTTTTACTGGATTTTGGAAGGATGAGGAGCAGCTAATTCAGAATTTTCTGGAGGGTGGGAATGTTTGAAGTAAATATTCCCATTGGGACCATTATGGCCAAAAGTGACTTTATCTATTGAGAACAGTGTGGCCGGGTACTTTAAGGAGCTGAGCTACTTAAATAGCTCTTGGAGCCCAGTTTTCAGTTGCATCCCCATGATACAGCTTCCTCTCACAATGTCTGTCACTCCCTGAATGCAATATAGACATCTCAGCACTGTTGAAAACCAAGGTTTTGGTGATGATTAATAACTAACAGATTTTTTTCCACCAGGGGAAAAAACCAAAACAACTCACGACAATTAGGATGGGTTTCCAGCCTGTGGGCGTTTGCTGGGCCTGATGATCAGAAGTGTAAACAATACTAAAATAATGTCCCACTGCCCCCCCGGGGCTTTCTGTGGAACAGAGTGTCCAATTTGCTTGCACTTCAGGGTAGGGAAGAGGCGGTGCTGTTCCTCATGGTGAGGACAAACATGGGTGGAAAATAACAAGGGGAAACATGTTAGGAAAAAAAGCCATAGGGAGAAAAAGAAATGCAAACTAGAAAGTGGTCAGACGTGGGGAAAAAAGTGGCCTTTTGCCTCCAGCACCACTTCTGGAGGAGCAGGATATGTCTTTGAAGAGCGAATGGTAGCAGCACACTGGGCAGCACTTGCCCCATTACTGTCCAAGGTGTGATGAAATTGGTGCTCCCAAAGACAAGTGTGTGTGGCTTGTCACTGCCGAAGTGCTGTGCTGATTCTGCCTGGCACGAGAAGGTCTTGCCCTGTTTGCTACATCCTTCACAAATGGGATTTCTGTCTCTGAGGATCGACAGCCCTACTGCTCCTCCTAGCACTGAACTCTTTGCATTAAGTGTGGGCCTTACCAACCCCTTGCCTGAGTGCCAAATTCACCGATAAGAAGGTCTAGCTCTCCAGAAGTAGTGGCAGCCACCTGTAAAATAAAGGCATCCAGGAGACTACAGGTGGCTCAGCATCCACAGGCTTTCTGGTACACCATATACACATGCCAAAGAAGTAAGGGAACCGGGGGCTTTGGAAAGATTAACCTGGGTTATATTTACATCAGTGCACAAAGATTTTCTGTATATAGCAGATTGCACAGATGAAAAACATGTAACCCTTAAAAGAACTCATCTGTTCAATGTTTTGTTCATTAATCAACTCAGTCAAGACAATTGCCTGGGTTTGCAAAGGGGCACTTGAGTGGGTTGAACACAGCATCTCCAGTGGGCCACCAAGCTCGGGAATGAGACATCGGTTGTGTAGACGGGGGAGAGATAAGGGAAAATGTGCAAATAAAAAAAGCTGAGCTAATCCTGTAGCGAGGGTCTCATGACTTGGAGAAAAGCCCATGTGTGCATCTGTCTCTGTCTTT